>NW_027456552.1:85000-404474 GCF_040206685.1 Ascaphus truei | reverse complement strand
TATACATAGGGCTGCCAGCACTTCAGAGCCCATGCAGTGGCCAGCCACACTGGCAGAGACTGTAACACTGCCCCAAGCTCAGGGGACCAGGCTGCCAGCACCTCGAGCCGCCTCTGGGTCACCTCAGTCAGGGTCTGTCCTGGGACTCTGCACTGGCTCTCCCCCCTTCTACAGTAGCCCTGCATCTCCTCTATCTCTGTACTTCGTTCCCCCCCCCAAAGAGACCCTGTACATGGTCCTGAGGACTAATCTATGATCCCGCGTGTCGACTGGGCGATCAGTTGGATGAGTCCTGCCCGGCTTCTCTCGCTCTCTCTCAACTACCTCTTGCCTTCTCTCCTGCTTGGGAGCTGTGAGCCTGGGGACCTATCTCCCTCTGCCTAGCCTCTACTAGGCCATCGGGGGAGGGCCTGGCTCTCCATATCTCCCAGTGGCGAGCTGCATACACCGCCGACTCACTCACAGCCTGATGCTCTAAGGGAACACCTATCCCTGGTGGCAGACTCAGGGGCTCCTCTGCAAGGTCACCCAGCTTGCCTGCCTGCCGGCAAACATCACAGACATAGCCGAACTCCGATACCTCCTGTGACGCCTCCGGCCAGCAGAAAGCATGCATCAGCTAGGCTCTGGTACGAAGGATCTCCTGATGCCCTGCCAGCAGGATTGTCCTACCTACCCGCAACCACTGTTCCCTCTCTGTCCCTTGTCTGGCCGGAGCACCTGGGGTGTGTTCCCGGTATCCGAGCTCACGGTGATCCGGGGTCCAATCGGACACAATCTCAGAGTCAGACTCAGCCGCCCGAGATCTCCCCCACTCCAGATCGGGGTCTGTCCGCACCGCCCCCAATAGTGCTCACTGAGCTCTGGCCGCTCGCCCTCTGTCACATTGTCAGTGGAATGGTCAACAGGAATGTCATGACAGAGGCTAGGCTGGGTCTGCCTTACCTGCCTGGTCTCCTCTGTGACCCCGGTACATGATGGCTCCAAATGCAGGGAGAGTGGTGATCAAGCTGGTGGGCGGTGGTGCCAAAGGCACCTCTGCCAGGCAATTTCCCGACTTGGGCTCTGTGTGGCTGTCACTATGGGAGCATCTTCCTTCTGGGCAACTGCCCGTCTTTGGCTTCATGTGACGGCTGCCACAGTAGCATCCTCCTGTGCATAAGAGAAGATAAAACGCCCCAGGTCTTGCCAAGTAGGATGTCGGTGTCCAAGCCAGGCAGCACTCCGACATCTCTCACTCCTCGACCGGCGCCCCAGTCAAGGATCACTCGAGAAACCCGTTAGCGACCTGGAGACACCATCCCATCCCTGGGAGCAAGGGCTCTGAGCTGACCATATCAGGTTGCACCAGAGTTACCGTAGTTCCAGTGTCCATCAGGCCGGCCGCCTGCCGACTGCAAATATCTCCATCTTGCATCATTAACTTCCAGCACGACAGCTGCAACTCGATGCTCGTCTGACTCCGCTGCTGTGCTGCTGGTAGATGCGGTGGGGCCGCTGGTTGGGTCCTCTGCTGTACCTGCTGCACGGTTTCCCTTTTGCGCCACCGTTGCGATGAAACTCATGCAGGCAATCGGTTTCGCTGCTTATGAAGTAGCCCCGGTTCGGGGTTGCTGGATAGGGGAAAGTAGCGGCAGTCCACCAGCAGATGCCCTAGCCGGTTACACTGGAAGCACCGGTACCTGTGGACCACCTCCGCGGCCTTGGCTGCAGCCCCTTCGGCACTAGACTCGGTCCACCATGAAACGCAACCAAGGACTGAGTGGCCTTGGGAGGATCAGCCACTTTCAATGCTCATGCTGCCGACACTTGAATGGGGTTCAGGACCCGCTTTCTGTAATGGGGGCCGAGTGGTAACATACTCCTCTGCCATGGTGGCGGGCCTCCTGGTAGGTTGATGGCTTGTGGTCCATCACCCAGCTCCGCAAAGTCTGGGAGGTGGGCAAATGGTGGCCCAGATAGCCCTATGTTAGCCCATGATGTGGGTACTCAAGCAGAACTGCAGTACCCCTCCTGTTCTAAAACCTTGGCATCCCTGAGGCTTTCAAGTCCGGACTCCGCACAGACCCAGAGGCACCAAGCTTGGTCGCCATCTGGTCCCTCGGAACGCCAGGACTCGGAAATCCCACAGTTCATTCACAGGTTATCAGTACATATACATATTAAACATAACTCTTTAGTAAAATATACTGTTTGTCACGGGAGACTCCTGTGGCGGGTAGGATCTCGGTGGCCGGAACAGCACGAGCGTAGTAGGGGTCACAAGCAGAGGTCCGAGGCAGGCGGCAGGCAGCGAAGTCAGGTACAAGCAGGGGTCCGAGGCAGGCGGCAGGCAGCGAAGTTAGGTACAAGCAGAGGTCGGCAACGAGGAGACTGGAACAGGACAGGCGGGGCAGGACAGGGACTAAGAACAGGGAGCAGGGACTGAGACCGGGGAGCAGGAATAACCAGGGACAAGCCAGATTACTAGCAAGGACCTTTACTGTGAGCAGACTACAATACAGGTACAGGTACAGGAAACAGGTCAGGATCAAAGACAGGCATGAGCATACTGTAGGAGTCTGACTAGCAAACCAAGGCAAAAGCAACAGACAGGAAGCAAGCTATAAAGGACAGAGACAGGAGCAACAAGAAGACAGACAGACAGAGGAACCCAGAGCCAACAGAAGACAGCAGCACACCCAGTGGACAGAGGAAGCTATGGCTAGGCAGGAGGTCTAGGCAATCCTGACATTACTCCCCCCTCTCAAGAGCGTTCTCCGGACGATCCTCCAGGCTCTTCCCGGAGGCCTTGATGAAATGGCGACTCAAGGTGACCCACCTCTGGTGGCTTGTCCAGTGGGCAGAGGGTACTCCACAGGTACATTTGGTGCAGCAAGGAACCTCCAAATGGGTGCGTTCAACCCAAAAGCAGGGGCAGAGAAGCCAGTAGATCCTCCTGACAACCCTCCTGGTTTAGCAAGGTGTCCCTGATGGAAGGCCGACTCACGATGACCTTCGGACAACACTCCAAGTTTTGCAGGAACATAGGGATCAGCAACAACTCCCGGACAACCTTCCAGGCTCTTCAGGGAAATCTTGATGGAAGAGCCAACTTAATGTGTACGTCAAGTGCTGATGGGAAATCTGTAAGAGGTGCATTTATCCTTATCGCAAGAGCGTTGGCATCAGCATCAAGAATATTAGGCATAGCAAGGAACTTCACCAGGGATCCGTCTAACGTCATAGCAGGGGCATCGGACACAGATACATCAGGCTCTTCACATGCGGCAGAGGGGACATATTCACTTTCCGTGGTCTCTTTTTGTGACCAATATATCTCTTTTAGTTTTGGCATCTGGAACTTCCCAATGGATACGTTCAACTCCATTGCAGAGGCATGGACATCAGGAATGTGGGCATCAAGGACGGGTGCAGACTTTTCACATGTGTAAGTGGGAACATAGAATTCACGCTCCCATGGTCTCCTTTTGTGACTGCCGTTTTGTGGTATCACCTAAAGTCTCATTAAGACCAGCTATTTGATTTTTCAGCTCTTGAAGCTGTCCTTCTGCACTTCTTTTCCCACTCAATGCAGTTGTTAGTTCGGCATCTTTGGAGTTGAGTCGCGACTCCATATCTCCCAGCTGACTCAGAGTAAAGCTTAAATATGTTTCATCTTCTTCATTTCTGATCTGCAGCTGCCGGTACTCCTTCCGGACATTGTCCAGCTCCAGCTGCAGCCGGACCTTATCACGGGCTGTGTGGTCCAATAATTTGCAGGCATCGGCCATTTTGACCTCATAGCGCTGTGTCAGGCCAGCCACTTGACAGACGGAAACCTTCTCTCTCTCCTCCTTTTTGGCAAGCTGTGTCTTGAGCTCAGCGATCTGCGCCTGCAGCGCTGTGAGCTGCTGAGATGTGTGTTCAGCTGCTAGCTTTAGCTCTTCCTCCAGCGAGGCTCTGGTTATGCTCAGTGTGGCCTTCAGCTCCTCATGCTGTTCTTTGGGGACACACTGGGTACTCAAATAATCTTGCATCATACTTATTTTGTAGGCAGTCTGGAAACTTTCTTCCTGCAGAACTCGCTGCTTTTCTTCAGCATTTACCCATTTCTCTTTGGTGTCCTGCAGATGTGTACGCAGTTCTCGCAGCTGACTCTGCAGCATATTTTCTGCTTGTGTGCGCCGCTCCAGGGAGACACGTTCTTCTTGCAGCACTCTCTCTGCATTCTGCAGTGCTGTCTGCACGTCTAACTTTTCCTGGGCCCAACTGTTTCTTCTCCTCTCCTAATTCATGGAGCTTCTTATCTCCTTCACTGACTTGGACATAGAGATTCTTGCACGTCCTGGGTTACCATTTCGAAAACTGCTATTTAACCCTTCGAAGATCTCTCTCAAAGAACGTAGTTCTGTGTTGAAGTGGCAATTCTTCTCCTCAGAGGCTTCCAATTTTGTGCCAACTTGAGCCATGAAACTCTGGTACTGCGCATTATCAGCATAGGCCTTCTCCAGCTTACTTGACAGGATTACCCTGTCCCTCTCCAACTGCTCTCTTTCTTTCTCCTGGAGAACACACTTAGCAATTGCTGAAGATAGACAGCTTTGTAGTGCAGTCTTGGCCTCTTGCTCCTTATCTAAACGTTCATAAAGACAATCAATCGCTTTCTGTGCAGCTTGCAGCGTCTGAGTAGGGGCATCTCTTTCTTTTCTTCCACTATTCTTGGGATACATCTGTGAGTTGCCTTAAGCTGCAGCATATCTCTTTCATCAAATGCAGACTCTGAGGTTAAATTTTCATTCTTAATTCCTTCTGCAACTTCCACAGTAATGCCTCCCTTCTTCTTCTTCTTCTTCCTTGCTTTGAGAAGTTCTGAAGAATCAGTGGTACTGTGTTCACATTTACTGCTCAAGACTGTTTGAGTGGGAGCCATAATTAAACCACACTTCCTAAGACACCAGTAAAGAGGAAATGTGTTTTTAAAGCAGAAGCATTAGAATGAACAACAGGAATATTAGACACAGAGAGACACAAGATAGGAGAGCTGACCCTTTGAGACTTTAACATCAGTCACAGAGATTATAAATGCAAGTAAAAAACATAGACAGAGAAACCTGCAGTTATATCTGAATCTTTTAGGCATAAGGCGTAGGGATATCATACAGACAGAGAAAACCTGCAGTTACATCTAAATCTTTATGCATCAGGCGTAGGGATCTCATATAGACAAAGAAACCCTGCAGTTGAATCTGAAACTTTTGATATCAGGCATAGAAATATCATAGACAGCAGGAAACTAATCCAGAGAAAACTTGTAGTTAGATCTGAAACTTTTGACATAGGAATATCAGACAGAGAACCCTGCAGTCAAATCTGAAACCTTTGATATCAGGCGTAGGGATATCATAAGTTTCAGAGAAACAAACTTTAGGGGAACTTGCAGGTAAACCTGAAACCTTAGAACCAATCATATGAAAAACTATAGATGCAAGAAAATCAAAGCATGTAGCAACAAAATAATGGGAGCACTTTTGTCTTTTGAAATGAAGACCCTGTGAACAGCAGTAAATCAAGGTAACCGTCTTAAATAGAAATGTGAGTCTGAAAATCTGCAGTGGCCCACCCACAATGCAGAGACAATTCTTGTCCAGGTAATGAAAGTCTGAAAATGGCAAAAACAGGTACTGCAGGGAGGGTTTTTTTTTTTTTTTTTTTTTTTTTTTGTAAAAGGGAATTCTTCTCAGGGAGAAAGAGGCACAAAAAACCCTGCAGAAACCTTTGCAAAAATAAACATCTCAAAGAAAGCTGCAATAGTCGGTAGCAACAGTTCTAGTCTCAGAAAAAATGTTTTTTCGTTATGAACGCAATAATTCTTGCAGAACACTAAGCAGCAACAAAAAAAAACCTTTAAAAATACCAACTTGGATTTCCAAAAAAAATAACGAAAGTACTTATCTTCAACCATGCGGATGTGGTCTGCTGCAGCAGGCAGGAAAGGGTACAGGCAGAAGAAGAATCTGTTCCAGCGAGATCCAGAAGTGGCCTTTGCTTTCTGTCACGGGAGACTCCTGTGGCGGGTAGGATCTCGGTGGCCGGAACAGCACGAGCGTAGTAGGGGTCACAAGCAGAGGTCCGAGGCAGGCGGCAGGCAGCGAAGTCAGGTACAAGCAGGGGTCCGAGGCAGGCGGCAGGCAGCGAAGTTAGGTACAAGCAGAGGTCGGCAACGAGGAGACTGGAACAGGACAGGCGGGGCAGGACAGGGACTAAGAACAGGGAGCAGGGACTGAGACCGGGGAGCAGGAATAACCAGGGACAAGCCAGATTACTAGCAAGGACCTTTACTGTGAGCAGACTACAATACAGGTACAGGTACAGGAAACAGGTCAGGATCAAAGACAGGCATGAGCATACTGTAGGAGTCTGACTAGCAAACCAAGGCAAAAGCAACAGACAGGAAGCAAGCTATAAAGGACAGAGACAGGAGCAACAAGAAGACAGACAGACAGAGGAACCCAGAGCCAACAGAAGACAGCAGCACACCCAGTGGACAAGGAAGCTATGGCTAGGCAGGAGGTCTAGGCAATCCTGACACTGTTCCCTGTATCTTGGGTGTTAAAAAAGGTGTAAGTCCCCGTTCTGGTGTCGGGGATGGAATAAGGGGATATACTGCCTACACTTACTAGCCTCATCCTTGCCACACTATAGAAATTACTTTAAACTTTTACACACAAAAACCACTCACAGCTTTATCATATAGCCCTATACTAGGTTCAGGGTACCTGGGGGTGGGGGAATGGAATGGGAGGAAGGTAGGATTGGGGAATGGGATGGGAGAATGGGATGATGGGGGGGGTGGGAGGAGTGGAGGATGGGATGGGTGAATGGGATATGGGAGGATCGGCTGGTGGGAGGACCGGGGGGATGGTTGGATGGGAGGATTGGGGGATGGTTGGATGGGAGGATCGGGGGATGGTTGGATGGGAGGATCGGGGGGATGGGAGGATCGGGGGGATGGTTGGATGGGAGGATCGGGGGGATGGTTGGATGGGAGGATCGGGGGGATGGGAGGATCAGGGGGATGGTTGGATGGGAGGATCGGGGGGATGGGAGGATCGGGGGGATGGTTGGATGGGAGGATCGGGGGGATGGTTGGATGGGAGGATTGGGGGATGGGAGGATCGGGGGGATGGTTGGATGGGAGGATCGGGGGGATGGTTGGATGGGAGGATTGGGGGATGGGAGGATCGGGGGGATGGGAGGATCAGGGCGATGGTTGGGATGGGAGGATCGGGGGATGGTTGGATGGGAGGATCAGGGGGATGGTTGGATGGGAGGATCGGGGGATGGTTGGATGGGAGGATCGGGGGATGGTTGGGATGGGAGGATCGGGGGATGGTTGGATGGGAGGATCAGGGGGATGGTTGGATGGGAGGATCG
The DNA here is from genome assembly GCF_040206685.1 of Ascaphus truei. Lineage (NCBI taxonomy): Eukaryota > Metazoa > Chordata > Amphibia > Anura > Ascaphidae > Ascaphus > Ascaphus truei. The sequence continues at coordinate 397,058 of NW_027456552.1, read as the reverse complement.
GGGGATGGTTGGATGGGAGGATCGGGGGATGGTTGGATGGGAGGATCGGGGGATGGTTGGATGGGAGGATCGGGGGATGGTTGGATGGGAGGATCGGGGGGATGGGAGGATCGGGGGGATGGTTGGATGGGAGGATCGGGCGATGGTTGGGATGGGAGGATCGGGCGATGGTTGGGATGGGAGGATCGGGCGATGGTTGGGATGGGAGGATCGGGCGATGGTTGGGATGGGAGGATCGGGCGATGGTTGGGATGGGAGGATCGGGCGATGGTTGGGATGGGAGGATCGGGGGATGGTTGGATGGGAGGATCAGGGGGATGGTTGGATGGGAGGATCGGGGGATGGGAGGATCGGGGGGATGGTTGGATGGGAGGATCGGGCGATGGTTGGGACTGTAACACTGCCCCAAGCTCAGGGGACCAGGCTGCCAGCACCTCGAGCCGCCTCTGGGTCACCTCAGTCAGGGTCTGTCTGGGACTCTGCACTGGCTCTCCCCCCTTCTACAGTAGCCCTGCATCTCCTCTATCTCTGTACTTCGTTCCCCCCCCCAAAGAGACCCTGTACATAGTCCTGAGGACGAATCTATGATCCCCGGTGTCGACTGGGCAATCAGTTGGATGAGTCCTGCCCGGCTTCTCTCGCTCTCTCTCAACTACCTCTTGCCTTCTCTCCTGCTTGGGAGCTGTGAGCTGGGGACCTATCTCCCTCTGCCTAGCCTCTACTAGGCCATCGGGGAGGGCCTGGCTCTCCATATCTCCCAGTGGCGAGCTGCATACACCGCTGACTCACTCACAGCCTGATGCTCTAAGGGAACACCTATCCCTGGTGGCAGACTCAGGGGCTCCTCTGCAAGGTCACCCAGCTTGCCTGCCTGCCGGCAAACATCACAGACATAGCCGAACTCCGATACCTCCTGTGACGCCTCCGGCCAGCAGAAAGCATGCATCAGCTAGGCTCTGGTACGAAGGATCTCCTGATGCCCTGCCAGCAGGATCGTCCTAGCTACCCGCAACCACTGTTCCCTCTCTGTCCCTTGTCTGGCCGGAGCACCTGGGGTGTGTTCCCGGTATCCGAGCTCACGGTGATCCGGGGTCCAATCGGACACAATCTCAGAGTCAGACTCAGCCGCCCGAGATCTCCCCCACTCCAGATCGGGGTCTGTCCGCACCGCCCCCAATAGTGCTCACTGAGCTCTGGCCGCTCGCCCTCTGTCACATTGTCAGTGGAATGGTCAACAGGAATGTCCTGACAGAGGCTAGGCTGCGTCTGCCTTACCTGCCTGGTCTCCTCGGTGACCCCGGTACATGATGGCTCCAAATGCAGGAGAGTGGTGATCAAGCTGGTGGGCGGTGGTGCCAAAGGCACCTCTGCCAGGGCAATTTCCCGACTTGGGCTCTGTGTGGCTGTCACTATGGGAGCATCTTCCTTCTGGGCAACTGCCCGTCTTTGGCTTCATGTGACGGCTGCCACAGTAGCATCCTCCTGTGCATAAGAGAAGATAAAACGCCCCAGGTCTTGCCAAGTAGGATGTCGGTGTCCAAGCCAGGCAGCACTCCGACATCTCTCACTCCTCGACCGGCGCCCCAGTCAAGGATCACTCGAGAAACCCGTAGCGACCTGGAGACACCATCCCATCCCTGGGAGCAAGGGCTCTGAGCTGACCATATCAGGTTGCACCAGAGTTACCGTAGTTCCAGTGTCCATCAGGCCGGCCGCCTGCCGACTGCAAATATCTCCATCTTGCATCATTAACTTCCAGCACGACAGCTGCAACTCGATGCTCGTCTGACTCCGCTGCTGTGCTGCTGGTAGATGCGGTGGGGCCGCTGGTTGGGTCCTCTGCTGTACCTGCTGCACGGTTTCCCTTTTGCGCCACCGTTGCGATGAAACTCATGCAGGCAATCGGTTTCGCTGCTTATGAAGTAGCCCCGGTTCGGGGTTGCTGGATAGGGGAAAGTAGCGGCAGTCCACCAGCAGATGCCCTAGCCGGTTACACTGGAAGCACCGGTACCTGTGGACCACCTCCGCGGCCTTGGCTGCAGCCCCTTCGGCACTAGACTCGGTCCACCATGAAACGCAACCAAGGACTGAGTGGCCTTGGGAGGATCAGCCACTTTCAATGCTCATGCTGCTGACACTTGAATGGGGTTCAGGACCCGCTTTCTGTAATGGGGCCGAGTGGTAACATACTCCTCTGCCATGGTGGCGGCCTCCTGGTAGGTTGATGGCTTGTGGTCCATCACCCAGCTCCACAAAGTCTGGGAGTGGGCAAATGGTGGCCCAGATAGCCCTATGTTAGCCCATGATGTGGGTACTCAAGCAGAACTGCAGTACCCCTCCTGTTCTAAAACCTTGGCATCCCTGAGGCTTTCAAGTCCGGACTCCGCACAGACCCAGAGGCACCAAGCTTGGTCGCCATCTGGTCCCTCGGAACCCAGGACTCGGAAATCCCACAGTTCATTTACAGGTTATCATTACATATACATATTAAACATAACTCTTTAATAAAATATACTGTTCCCTGTATCTTGGGTGTTAAAAAAGGTGTAAGTCCCCGTTCTGGTGTCGGGGATGGAATAAGGGGATATACTGCCTACACTTACTAGCCTCATCCTTGCCACACTATAGAAATTACTTTAAACTTTTACACACAAAAACCACTCACAGCTTTATCATATAGCCCTATACTAGGTTCAGGGTACCTGGGGGTGGGGGGATGGAATGGGAGGAAGGTAGGATTGGGGAATGGGATGGGAGAATGGGATGATGGGGGGGTGGGAGGAGTGGAGGATGGGATGGGTGAATGGGATATGGGAGGATCGGCGGATGGGAGGATCGGGGGGATGGTTGGATGGGAGGATTGGGGGGATGGTTGGATGGGAGGATCGGGGGATGGTTGGATGGGAGGATCGGGGGGATGGGGGGATGGTTGGATGGGAGGATCGGGGGGATGGTTGGATTGGGGGATGGGAGGATCGGGGGGATGGTTGGATCGGGGGGATGGGAGGATCAGGGGGATGGTTGGATGGGAGGATCGGGGGGATGGTTGGATGGGAGGATCGGGGGGATGGGAGGATCAGGGGATGGTTGGGATGGGAGGATCGGGGGATGGTTGGATGGGAGGTTCAGGGGGATGGTTGGATGGGAGGATCGGGGGATGGTTGGATGGGAGGATCGGGGGATGGTTGGGATGGGAGGATCGGGGGATGGTTGGATGGGAGGATCGGGGGGATGGGGGGATGGTTGGATGGGAGGATCGGGGGGATGGTTGGATTGGGGGATGGGAGGATCAGGGGGATGGTTGGATGGGAGGATCGGGGGGATGGTTGGATGGGAGGATTGGGGGATGGGAGGATCGGGGGGATGGGAGGATCGGGGGGATGGGAGGATCAGGGGATGGTTGGGATGGGAGGATCGGGGGATGGTTGGATGGGAGGTTCAGGTGGATGGTTGGATGGGAGGATCGGGGGATGGTTGGATGGGAGGATCGGGGGATGGTTGGGATGGGAGGATCGGGGGATGGTTGGATGGGAGGATCAGGGGGATGGTTGGATGGGAGGATCGGGGATGGTTGGATGGGAGGATCGGGGGATGGTTGGATGGGAGGATCGGGGGATGGTTGGATGGGAGGATCGGGGGGATGGTTGGGATGGGAGGATTGGGCGATGGTTGGATGGGAGGATCGGGGGATGGTTGGATGGGAGGATCGGGGGATGGTTGGATGGGAGGATCGGGGGGATGGTTGGGATGGGAGGATCGGGGGGATGGGAGGATCGGGGGGATGGTTGGATGGGAGGATCGGGCGATGGTTGGGATGGGAGGATCGGGCGATGGTTGGGATGGGAGGATCGGGCGATGGTTGGGATGGGAGGATCGGGCGATGGTTGGGATGGGAGGATCGGGGGGATGGTTGGGATGGGAGGATCGGGCGATGGTTGGGATGGGAGGATCGGGCGATGGTTGGGATGGGAGGATCGGGCGATGGTTGGGATGGGAGGATCGGGCGATGGTTGGATGGGAGGATCGGGGGGATGGTTGGATGGGAGGATCGGGGGATGGTTGGATGGGAGGATCGGGGAGATGGTTGGGATGGGAGGATCGGGGGGATGGTTGGGATGGGAGGATCGGGCGATGGTTGGGATGGGAGGATCGGGCGATGGTTGGGATGGGAGGATCGGGCGATGGTTGGGATGGGAGGATCGGGGGATGGTTGGATGGGAGGATCGGGGGGATGGTTGGATGGGAGGATCGGGGGATGGTTGGATGGGAGGATCGGGGGGATGGTTGGGATGGGAGGATCGGGGGGATGGTTGGGATGGGAGGATCGGGTGATGGTTGGGATGGGAGGATCAGGCGATGGTTGGGATGGGAGGATCGGGCGATGGTTGGGATGGGAGGATCGGGCGATGGTTGGGATGGGAGGATCGGGCGATGGTTGGGATGGGAGGATCGGGCGATGGTTGGGATGGGAGGATCGGCGATGGTTGGGATGGGAGGATCGGGCGATGGTTGGGATGGGAGGATCGGGCGATGGTTGGGATGGGAGGATCGGGCGATGGTTGGGATGGGAGGATCGGGCGATGGTTGGGATGGGAGGATCGGGCGATGGTTGGGATGGGAGGATCGGGCGATGGTTGGGATGGGGGATGGCAGGATGGTTGGGATGGGGGATGGCAGGATGGCATGGGAGAATGGGATGGGAGGATGGGAGAATGGGATGGGATGGTGGAATGGGAGGATGTGATAATGGGGGGGATGGGAGGAGTGGAGGATGGGATGGGGGGATGGGATGGGAGGAGTGGAGGATGGGATGGGGGGATGGATTGGGGGATGGGAGGATCGGGGGATGGGAGGATCGGGATGGTTGCAGGGGAGGTTGGGGTGGTAGGATGGGAGGTTGGCATGGGAGGATGGGAGGTTGGCATGGGAGAATGGGAGGTTGGCATAGGAGGATGGGATGGGAGGATGCGGTGGGAGGCTGGGATGGGGTGGGAGGCTGGGAGGATGGGATGGGGGGATGAGGTGGGAGGCTGGGAGGATGGGATGGGAGGATGGGGTAGGAGGATGGGGTTGGAGGATGGGAATATGGGATGGGAGGATGGGATGGGAGGATGGGATTGGAGGATGGGGTGGGAGGATGGGATGGGAGGATAGGGTGGGAGGATGGGATGGGAGGATGGGGTGGGAGGATGGGATGGGAGGATGGGGTGGGAGGATGGGATGGGAGGATGGGATGGGAGGATGGGAGGTTCACATGGGAGGATGGGATGGTAGGATGGTGGGATGGCAGGCTGGGGTGGGAGGATGGGAGAATGGGGTGGGAGGATGGGAGAATGGAGTGGGAGAATAGAGTGGGAGGATGGGAGAATGGGGTGGGAGGATGGGAGAATTGGGTGGGAGGCTGGGAGACTGGGGTGGGAGGATGGGAGACTGGGGTGGGAGGATGGGAGACTGGGGTGGGAGGATGGGAGACTGGGGTGGGAAGATGGGAGGATAGGATTATGGGATGGGAGGATGGGATGGGAGAATTTGTGGGAGCGATGTGAAGAAGATCTTACCCGCCTCTCGGACCCCCTTTTCCCTCCCCCATATATCCCCCTGATCTTTTCTCCCCGGGCTCCCAAATATCCCCCTGAACTCTTCTCCCCGGGATCCCATATATCCCCCTGACCTCTTCTCCCCGGGCTCCCATATATCCCCCTCACCTCTTCTCCCCGGGCTCCCATATATCCCCCTCACCTCTTCTCCCCGGGCTCCCATATATCCCCCTCACCTCTTCTCCCCGGGCTCCCATATATCCCCCTGACCTCTTCTCCCCGGGGTCCCATATATTCCCCTGACCTCTTCTCCCCGGGCTCCCATATATCCCCCTAACCTCTTCTCCCCGGGCTCCCATATATCCCCCTGACCTCTTCTCCCCGGGCTCCCATATATCCCCCTGACCTCTTCTCCCCGGGCTCCCATATATCACCCTGACTTCTTCTCCCCGGGCTCCCATATATCCCCCTGACCTCTTCTCCCCGGGCTCCCATATATCCCCCTGAACTCTTCTCCCCGGTGTCCCATATATCACCCTGACCTCTTCTCCCCGGGCTCCCATATATCCCCCTGACCTCTTCTCCCCGGGCTCCCATATATCCCCCTGACCTCTTCTCCCCGGGCTCCCATATATCCCCCTGACCTCTTATCCCCGGGCTCCCATATATAGCCCTGACCTCTTCTCCCCGGGCTCCCATATATCGCCCTGACCTCTTGTCCCCGGGGTCCCATATATCCCCCTGACCTCTTCTCCCCGGGTTCCCATATATCCCCCTGTCCTCTTCTCCCCGGGCTCCCATATATCCCCCTGACCTCTTCTCCCCGGGCTCCCATATATCCCCCTGACCTCTTCTCCCCGGGCTCCCATATATCGCCCTGACCTCTTCTCCCCAGGCTCCCATATATTCCCCTGACCTCTTCTCCCCGGGCTCCCATATATCGCCCTGACCTCTTCTCCCCGGGCTCCCATATATCCCCCTGACCTCTTCTCCCCGGGCTCCCATATATCCCCCTGACCTCTTCTCCCCGGGCTCCCATATATCCCCCTGACCTCTTCTCCCCAGGCTCCCATATATTCCCCTGACCTCTTCTCCCCGGGCTCCCATATATCCCCCTGACCTCTTCTCCCCGGGCTCTCATATATCGCCATGACCTCTTCTCCCCGGGCTCCCATATATCACCCTGACCTCTTCTCCCCGGGCTCCCATATATCCCCCTGACCTCTTCTCCCCGGGCTCCCATATATCGCCCTGACCTCTTCTCCCCGGGCTCCCATATATCACCTTGACCTCTTCTCCCCGGGCTCCCATATATCCCCCTGACCTTTTCTCCCCGGGCTCCCATATATCCCCCTGACCTCTTCTCCCCGGGCTCTCATATATCGCCATGACCTCTTCTCCCCGGGCTCCCATATATCACCCTGACCTCTTCTCCCCGGGCTCCCATATATCCCCCTGACCTCTTCTCCCCGGGCTCCCATATATCGCCCTGACCTCTTCTCCCCGGGCTCCCATATATCACCTTGACCTCTTCTCCCCGGGCTCCCATATATCCCCCTGACCTTTTCTCCCCGGGCTCCCATATATCCACCTGACCTCTTCTCCCCGGGCTCCCATATATCCCCCTGACCTCTTCTCCCCGGGCTCCCATATATCACCCTGACCTCTTCTCCCCGGGCTCCCATATATCCCCCTGACCTCTTCTCCCCGGGCTCCCATATATCGCCCTGACCTCTTCTCCACGGGCTCCCATATATCCCCCTGACCTCTTTTCCCCAGGCTCCCATATATCGCCCTGACCTCTTCTCCCCGGGCTCCCATATATCGTTCTGACCTCTTCTCCCTGGGCTCCCATATATCGCCCTGACCTCTTCTCCCCGGCCTCCCATATATCCCCCTGACCTCTTCTCCCTGAGCTCCCATATATCGCCCTGACCTCTTCTCCCCGGGCTCCCATATATCACCCTGACCTCTTCTCCCCGGGCTCCCATATATCGCCCTGACCTCTTCTCCCCAGGCTCCCATATATCGCCCTGACCTCTTCTCCCCGGGCTCCCATATATTGCCCTGACCTCTTCTCCCCGGGCTCCCATATATCCCCCTGACCTCTTCTCCCCGGGCTCCCATATATCGCCCTGACCTCTTCTCCCCGGGCTCTCATATATCGCCCTGACCTCTTCTCCCCGGGCTCCCATATATCCCCCTAACCTCTTCTCCCCGGGCTCCCATATATCGCCCTGACCTTTTCTCCCCGGGCTCCCATATATCGCCCTGACCTCTTCTCCCCGGGCTCCCATATATTGCCCTGACCTCTTCTCCCCGGGCTCCCATATATCCCCCTGACCTCTTCTCCCCGGGCTCCCATATATCCCCCTGACCTCTTCTCCCCGGGCTCCCATATATCCCCCTGACCTCTTCTCCCCGGGCTCCCATATATCCCCCTGACCTCTTCTCCCCGGGCTCCCATATATCCCCCTGACCTCTTCTCCCCAGGCTCCCATATATCCCCCTAACCTCTTCTCCCCGGGCTCCCATATATCCCCCTGACCTTTTCTCCCCGGGCTCCCATATATCCCCCTGACCTCTTCTCCCTGGGCTCCCATATATCCCCCTGACCTCTTCTCCCCGGGCTCCCATATATCCCCCTGACCTCTTCTCCCCGGGCTCCCATATATCGCCCTAACCTAGTCTCCCCGGGCTCCCATATATCCCCCTGACCTCTTCTCCCCGGGCTCCCATATATCCCCCTGACCTCTTCTCCCCGGGCTCCCATATATCGCCCTGACCTTTTCTCCCCGGGCTCCCATATATCCCCCTGACCTCTTCTCCCCGGGCTCCCATATATCCCCCTGACCTCTTCTCCCCGGGCTCCCATATATCCCCCTGACCTCCTCTCCTCGGGGTCCCATATATCCCCCTGACCTCTTCTCCCCGGGCTCCCATATATCCCCCTGACCTCTTCTCCCCGGGCTCCCATATATCGCCCTGACCTCTTCTCCCCGGGCTCCCATATATAGCCCTGACCTCTTCTCCCCGGGCTCCCATATATCCCCCTGACCTCTTCTCCCCGGGCTCCCATATATCCCCCTGACCTCTTCTCCCCGGGGTCCCATATATCCCCCTGACCTCTTCTCCCCGGGCTCCCATATATCCCCCTGACCTCTTCTCCCCGGGCTCCCATATATCCCCCTGACCTCTTCTCCCCGGGCTCCCATATATCACCCTGACCTCTTCTCCCCGGGCTCCCATATATCACCCTGACCTCTTCTCCCCGGGCTCCCATATATCCCCCTGACCTCTTCTTCCCGGGCTCCCATATATCCCCCTGACCTCTTCTCCCCGGGGTCCCATATATCACCCTGACCTCTTCTCCCCCGGCTCCCATATATCACCCTGACCTCTTCTCCCCGGGCTCCCATATATCGCCCTGACCTCTTCTCCCCGGGCTCCCATATATCCCCCTGACCTCTTCTCCCAGGGCTCCCATATATCCCCCTGACCTCTTCTCCCCAGGCTCCCATATATCGCCCTGACCTCTTCTTCCCGGGCTCCCATATATCGCCCTGACCTCTTCTCCCCGGGCTCCCATATATCCCCCTGACCTCTTCTCCCCGGGCTCCCATATATCCCCCTGACCTCTTCTCCCCGGGCTCCCATATATCACCCTGACCTCTTCTCCCCGGGCTCCCATATATCCCCCTGACCTCTTCTCCCCGGGCTCCCATATATCGCCCTAACCTAGTCTCCCCGGGCTCCCATATATCCCCCTGACCTCTTCTCCCCGGGCTCCCATATATCCCCCTGACCTCTTCTCCCCGGGCTCCCATATATCGCCCTGACCTTTTCTCCCCGGGCTCCCATATATCCCCCTGACCTCTTCTCCCCGGGCTCCCATATATCCCCCTGACCTCTTCTCCCCGGGCTCCCATATATCCCCCTGACCTCCTCTCCTCGGGGTCCCATATATCCCCCTGACCTCTTCTCCCCGGGCTCCCATATATCCCCCTGACCTCTTCTCCCCGGGCTCCCATATATCGCCCTGACCTCTTCTCCCCGGGCTCCCATATATAGCCCTGACCTCTTCTCCCCGGGCTCCCATATATCCCCCTGACCTCTTCTCCCCGGGCTCCCATATATCCCCCTGACCTCTTCTCCCCGGGGTCCCATATATCCCCCTGACCTCTTCTCCCCGGGCTCCCATATATCCCCCTGAACTCTTCTCCCCGGGCTCCCATATATCCCCCTGACCTCTTCTCCCCGGGCTCCCATATATCACCCTGACCTCTTCTCCCCGGGCTCCCATATATCACCCTGACCTCTTCTCCCCGGGCTCCCATATATCCCCCTGACCTCTTATCCCCGGGCTCCCATATATAGCCCTGACCTCTTCTCCCCGGGCTCCCATATATCGCCCTGACCTCTTGTCCCCGGGGTCCCATATATCCCCCTGACCTCTTCTCCCCGGGTTCCCATATATCCCCCTGACCTCTTCTCCCCGGGTTCCCATATATCCCCCTGTCCTCTTCTCCCCGGGCTCCCATATATCCCCCTGACCTCTTCTCCCCGGGCTCCCATATATCCCCCTGACCTCTTCTCCCCGGGCTCCCATATATCGCCCTGACCTCTTCTCCCCAGGCTCCCATATATTCCCCTGACCTCTTCTCCCCGGGCTCCCATATATCGCCCTGACCTCTTCTCCCCGGGCTCCCATATATCCCCCTGACCTCTTCTCCCCGGGCTCCCATATATCCCCCTGACCTCTTCTCCCCGGGCTCCCATATATCCCCCTGACCTCTTCTCCCCAGGCTCCCATATATTCCCCTGACCTCTTCTCCCCGGGCTCCCATATATCCCCCTGACCTCTTCTCCCCGGGCTCTCATATATCGCCATGACCTCTTCTCCCCGGGCTCCCATATATCACCCTGACCTCTTCTCCCCGGGCTCCCATATATCCCCCTGACCTCTTCTCCCCGGGCTCCCATATATCGCCCTGACCTCTTCTCCCCGGGCTCCCATATATCACCTTGACCTCTTCTCCCCGGGCTCCCATATATCCCCCTGACCTTTTCTCCCCGGGCTCCCATATATCCCCCTGACCTCTTCTCCCCGGGCTCTCATATATCGCCATGACCTCTTCTCCCCGGGCTCCCATATATCACCCTGACCTCTTCTCCCCGGGCTCCCATATATCCCCCTGACCTCTTCTCCCCGGGCTCCCATATATCGCCCTGACCTCTTCTCCCCGGGCTCCCATATATCACCTTGACCTCTTCTCCCCGGGCTCCCATATATCCCCCTGACCTTTTCTCCCCGGGCTCCCATATATCCACCTGACCTCTTCTCCCCGGGCTCCCATATATCCCCCTGACCTCTTCTCCCCGGGCTCCCATATATCACCCTGACCTCTTCTCCCCGGGCTCCCATATATCCCCCTGACCTCTTCTCCCCGGGCTCCCATATATCGCCCTGACCTCTTCTCCACGGGCTCCCATATATCCCCCTGACCTCTTTTCCCCAGGCTCCCATATATCGCCCTGACCTCTTCTCCCCGGGCTCCCATATATTGTTCTGACCTCTTCTCCCTGGGCTCCCATATATCGCCCTGACCTCTTCTCCCCGGCCTCCCATATATCCCCCTGACCTCTTCTCCCTGAGCTCCCATATATCGCCCTGACCTCTTCTCCCCGGGCTCCCATATATCACCCTGACCTCTTCTCCCCGGGCTCCCATATATCGCCCTGACCTCTTCTCCCCAGGCTCCCATATATCGCCCTGACCTCTTCTCCCCGGGCTCCCATATATTGCCCTGACCTCTTCTCCCCGGGCTCCCATATATCCCCCTGACCTCTTCTCCCCGGGCTCCCATATATCGCCCTGACCTCTTCTCCCCGGGCTCTCATATATCGCCCTGACCTCTTCTCCCCGGGCTCCCATATATCCCCCTAACCTCTTCTCCCCGGGCTCCCATATATCGCCCTGACCTTTTCTCCCCGGGCTCCCATATATCGCCCTGACCTCTTCTCCCCGGGCTCCCATATATTGCCCTGACCTCTTCTCCCCGGGCTCCCATATATCCCCCTGACCTCTTCTCCCCGGGCTCCCATATATCCCCCTGACCTCTTCTCCCCGGGCTCCCATATATCCCCCTGACCTCTTCTCCCCGGGCTCCCATATATCCCCCTGACCTCTTCTCCCCGGGCTCCCATATATCCCCCTGACCTCTTCTCCCCAGGCTCCCATATATCCCCCTAACCTCTTCTCCCCGGGCTCCCATATATCCCCCTGACCTTTTCTCCCCGGGCTCCCATATATCCCCCTGACCTCTTCTCCCCGGGCTCCCATATATCCCCCTGACCTCTTCTCCCCGGGCTCCCATATATCCCCCTGACCTCTTCTCCCCGGGCTCCCATATATCGCCCTAACCTAGTCTCCCCGGGCTCCCATATATCCCCCTGACCTCTTCTCCCCGGGCTCCCATATATCCCCCTGACCTCTTCTCCCCGGGCTCCCATATATCGCCCTGACCTTTTCTCCCCGGGCTCCCATATATCCCCCTGACCTCTTCTCCCCGGGCTCCCATATATCCCCCTGACCTCTTCTCCCCGGGCTCCCATATATCCCCCTGACCTCCTCTCCTCGGGGTCCCATATATCCCCCTGACCTCTTCTCCCCGGGCTCCCATATATCCCCCTGACCTCTTCTCCCCGGGCTCCCATATATCGCCCTGACCTCTTCTCCCCGGGCTCCCATATATAGCCCTGACCTCTTCTCCCCGGGCTCCCATATATCCCCCTGACCTCTTCTCCCCGGGCTCCCATATATCCCCCTGACCTCTTCTCCCCGGGGTCCCATATATCCCCCTGACCTCTTCTCCCCGGGCTCCCATATATCCCCCTGACCTCTTCTCCCCGGGCTCCCATATATCCCCCTGACCTCTTCTCCCCGGGCTCCCATATATCACCCTGACCTCTTCTCCCCGGGCTCCCATATATCACCCTGACCTCTTCTCCCCGGGCTCCCATATATCCCCCTGACCTCTTCTTCCCGGGCTCCCATATATCCCCCTGACCTCTTCTCCCCGGGGTCCCATATATCACCCTGACCTCTTCTCCCCCGGCTCCCATATATCACCCTGACCTCTTCTCCCCGGGCTCCCATATATCGCCCTGACCTCTTCTCCCCGGGCTCCCATATATCCCCCTGACCTCTTCTCCCAGGGCTCCCATATATCCCCCTGACCTCTTCTCCCCAGGCTCCCATATATCGCCCTGACCTCTTCTTCCCGGGCTCCCATATATCGCCCTGACCTCTTCTCCCCGGGCTCCCATATATCCCCCTGACCTCTTCTCCCCGGGCTCCCATATATCCCCCTGACCTCTTCTCCCCGGGCTCCCATATATCACCCTGACCTCTTCTCCCCGGGCTCCCATATATCCCCCTGACCTCTTCTCCCCGGGCTCCCATATATCGCCCTAACCTAGTCTCCCCGGGCTCCCATATATCCCCCTGACCTCTTCTCCCCGGGCTCCCATATATCCCCCTGACCTCTTCTCCCCGGGCTCCCATATATCGCCCTGACCTTTTCTCCCCGGGCTCCCATATATCCCCCTGACCTCTTCTCCCCGGGCTCCCATATATCCCCCTGACCTCTTCTCCCCGGGCTCCCATATATCCCCCTGACCTCCTCTCCTCGGGGTCCCATATATCCCCCTGACCTCTTCTCCCCGGGCTCCCATATATCCCCCTGACCTCTTCTCCCCGGGCTCCCATATATCGCCCTGACCTCTTCTCCCCGGGCTCCCATATATAGCCCTGACCTCTTCTCCCCGGGCTCCCATATATCCCCCTGACCTCTTCTCCCCGGGCTCCCATATATCCCCCTGACCTCTTCTCCCCGGGGTCCCATATATCCCCCTGACCTCTTCTCCCCGGGCTCCCATATATCCCCCTGAACTCTTCTCCCCGGGCTCCCATATATCCCCCTGACCTCTTCTCCCCGGGCTCCCATATATCACCCTGACCTCTTCTCCCCGGGCTCCCATATATCACCCTGACCTCTTCTCCCCGGGCTCCCATATATCCCCCTGACCTCTTCTTCCCGGGCTCCCATATATCCCCCTGACCTCTTCTCCCCGGGGTCCCATATATCACCCTGACCTCTTCTCCCCCGGCTCCCATATATCACCCTGACCTCTTCTCCCCGGGCTCCCATATATCGCCCTGACCTCTTCTCCCCGGGCTCCCATATATCCCCCTGACCTCTTCTCCCAGGGCTCCCATATATCCCCCTGACCTCTTCTCCCCAGGCTCCCATATATCGCCCTGACCTCTTCTTCCCGGGCTCCCATATATCGCCCTGACCTCTTCTCCCCGGGCTCCCATATATCCCCCTGACCTCTTCTCCCCGGGCTCCCATATATCCCCCTGACCTCTTCTCCCCGGGCTCCCATATATCCCCCTGACCTCTTCTCCCCGGGGTCCCATATATCGCCCTGACCTCTTCTCCCCGGGCTCCCATATATCCCCCTGACCTCTTCTCCCCGGGCTCCCATATATCCCCCTGACCTCTTCTCCCCGGGCTCCCATATATCCCCCTGACCTCTTCTCCCCGGGCTCCCATATATCCCCATGACCTCTTCTCCCCGGGCTCCCATATATCCCCCTGACCTCTTCTCCCCGGGCTCCCATATATCCCCCTGACCTCTTCTCCCCGGGGTCCCATATATCCCCCTGACTTTTTCTCCCCGGGCTCCCATATATCCACCTGACCTCTTCTCCCCGGGCTCCCATATATCCCCCTGACCTCTTCTCCCCAGGCTCCCATATATCGCCCTGACCTCTTCTTCCCGGGCTCCCATATATCCCCCTGACCTCTTCTCCCCGGGCTCCCATATATCGTCCTGACCTCTTCTCCCCGGGCTCCCATATATCCCCCTGACCTCTTCTCCCCGGGCTCCCATATATCCCCCTGACCTCTTCTCCCCGGGCTCCCATATATCCCCCTGACCTCTTCTCCCCGGGCTCCCATATATCCCCCTGACCTCTTCTCCCCGGGGTCCCATATATCGCCCTGACCTCTTCTCCCCAGGCTCCCATATATCCCCCGGACCTCTTCTCCCCGGGCTCCCATATATCCCCATGACCTCTTCTCCCCGGGCTCCCATATATCCCCCTGACCTCTTCTCCCCGGGCTCCCATATATCCCCATGACCTCTTCTCCCCGGGCTCCCATATATCCCCCTGACCTCTTCTCCCCGGGGTCCCATATATCCCCCTGACTTTTTCTCCCCGGGCTCCCATATATCCCCCTGACCTCTTCTCCCCGGGCTCCCATATATCCCCCTGACCTCTTCTCCCCGGGCTCCCATATATCCCCCTGACCTCTTCTCCCCGGGCTCCCATATATCCCCCTGACCTCTTCTCCCCGGGCTCCCATATATCCCCCTGACCTCTTCTCCCCGGGCTCCCATATAGCGCCCTGACCTCTTCTCCCCGGGCTCCCATATATCCCCCTGATCTCTTCTCCCCGGGCTCCCATATATCCCCCTGACCTCTTCTCCCCGGGCTCCCATATATCCCCCTGACTTTTTCTCCCCGGGCTCCCATATATCCCCCTGACCTCTTATCCCCGGGCTCCCATATATCCCCCTGACCTCTTCTCCCCGGGCTCCCATATATCCCCCTGACCTCTTCTCCCCGGGCTCCCATATATCCCCCTGACCTCTTCTCCCCGGGCTCCCATATATCGCCCTGACCTCTTGTCCCCGGGGTCCCATATATCCCCCTGACCTCTTCTCCCCGGGTTCCCATATATCCCCCTGACCTCTTCTCCCCGGGCACCCATATATCCCCCTGACCTCTTCTCCCCGGGCTCCCATATATCCCCCTGACCTCTTCTCCCCGGGCTCCCATATATCGCCCTGACCTCTTCTCCCCGGGCTCCCATATATTCCCCTGACCTCTTCTCCCCGGGCTCCCATATATCGCCCTGACCTCTTCTCCCCGGGCTCCCATATATCCCCCTGACCTCTTCTCCCTGGGCTCCCATATATCCCCCTGACCTCTTCTCCCCGGGCTCCCATATATCCCCCTGACCTCTTCTCCCCGGGCTCCCATATATTCCCCTGACCTCTTCTCCCCGGGCTCCCATATATCCCCCTGACCTCTTCTCCCCGGGCTCTCATATATCGCCCTGACCTCTTCTCCCCGGGCTCCCATATATCACCCTGACCTCTTCTCCCCGGGCTCCCATATATCCCCCTGACCTCTTCTCCCCGGGCTCCCATATATCGCCCTGACCTCTTCTCCCCGGGCTCCCATATATCCCCCTGACCTCTTCTCCCCGGGCTCCCATATATCCCCCTGACCTCTTCTCCCCGGGCTCCCATATATCCCCCTGACCTCTTCTCCCCGGGCTCCCATATATCCCCCTGACCTCTTTTCCCCAGGCTCCCATATATCGCCCTGACCTCTTCTCCCCGGGCTCCCATATATCGCTCTGACCTCTTCTCCCCGGGCTCCCATATATCGCCCTGACCTCTTCTCCCCGGGCTCCCATATATCCCCCTGACCTCTTCTCCCCGGGCTCCCATATATCCCCCGGACCTCTTCTCCCCGGGCTCCCATATATCCCCATGACCTCTTCTCCCCGGGCTCCCATATATCCCCCTGACCTCTTCTCCCCGGGCTCCCATATATCCCCATGACCTCTTCTCCCCGGGCTCCCATATATCCCCCTGACCTCTTCTCCCCGGGGTCCCATATATCCCCCTGACTTTTTCTCCCCGGGCTCCCATATATCCCCCTGACCTCTTCTCCCCGGGCTCCCATATATCCCCCTGACCTCTTCTCCCCGGGCTCCCATATATCCCCCTGACCTCTTCTCCCCGGGCTCCCATATATCCCCCTGACCTCTTCTCCCCGGGCTCCCATATATCCCCCTGACCTCTTCTCCCCGGGCTCCCATATAGCGCCCTGACCTCTTCTCCCCGGGCTCCCATATATCCCCCTGATCTCTTTTCCCCGGGCTCCCATATATCCCCCTGACCTCTTCTCCCCGGGCTCCCATATATCCCCCTGACTTTTTCTCCCCGGGCTCCCATATATCCCCCTGACCTCTTATCCCCGGGCTCCCATATATCCCCCTGACCTCTTCTCCCCGGGCTCCCATATATCCCCCTGACCTCTTCTCCCCGGGCTCCCATATATCCCCCTGACCTCTTCTCCCCGGGCTCCCATATATCGCCCTGACCTCTTGTCCCCGGGGTCCCATATATCCCCCTGACCTCTTCTCCCCGGGTTCCCATATATCCCCCTGACCTCTTCTCCCCGGGCTCCCATATATCCCCCTGACCTCTTCTCCCCGGGCTCCCATATATCCCCCTGACCTCTTCTCCCCGGGCTCCCATATATCGCCCTGACCTCTTCTCCCCGGGCTCCCATATATTCCCCTGACCTCTTCTCCCCGGGCTCCCATATATCGCCCTGACCTCTTCTCCCCGGGCTCCCATATATCGCCCTGACCTCTTGTCCCCGGGGTCCCATATATCCCCCTGACCTCTTCTCCCCGGGTTCCCATATATCCCCCTGACCTCTTCTCCCCGGGCTCCCATATATCCCCCTGACCTCTTCTCCCCGGGCTCTCATATATCGCCCTGACCTCTTCTCCCCGGGCTCCCATATATCACCCTGACCTCTTCTCCCCGGGCTCCCATATATCCCCCTGACCTCTTCTCCCCGGGCTCCCATATATCGCCCTGACCTCTTCTCCCCGGGCTCCCATATATCCCCCTGACCTCTTCTCCCCGGGCTCCCATATATCCCCCTGACCTCTTCTCCCCGGGCTCCCATATATCCCCCTGACCTCTTCTCCCCGGGCTCCCATATATCCCCCTGACCTCTTTTCCCCAGGCTCCCATATATCGCCCTGACCTCTTCTCCCCGGGCTCCCATATATCGCTCTGACCTCTTCTCCCCGGGCTCCCATATATCGCCCTGACCTCTTCTCCCCGGGCTCCCATATATCCCCCTGACCTCTTCTCCCCGGGCTCCCATATATCGCCCTGACCTCTTCTCCCCGGGCTCCCATATATCCCCCTGACCTCTTCTCCCCGGGCTCCCATATATCGCCCTGACCTCTTCTCCCCAGGCTCCCATATATCGCCCTGACCTCTTCTCCCCGGGCTCCCATATATTGCCCGGACCTCTTCTCCCCGGGCTCCCATATATCCCCCTGACCTTTTCTCCCCGGGCTCCCATATATCGCCCTGACCTCTTCTCCCCGGGCTCTCATATATCGCCCTGACCTCTTCTCCCCGGGCTCCCATATATCCCACTAACCTCTTCTCCCCGGGCTCCCATATATCGCCCTGACCTTTTCTCCCCGGGCTCCCATATATCGCCCTGACCTCTTCTCCCCTTGCTCCCATATATTGCCCTGACCTCTTCTCCCCGGGCTCCCATATATCCCCCTGACCTCTTCTCCCCGGGCTCCCATATATCCCCCTGACCTCTTCTCCCCGGGCTCCCATATATCCCCCTGACCTCTTCTCCCTGGGCTCCCATATATCCCCCTGACCTCTTCTCCCCAGGCTCCCATATATCCCCCTGACCTCTTCTCCCCGGGCTCCCATATATCCCCCTGACCTCTTCTCCCCGGGCTCCCATATATCGCCCTGACCTCTTCTCCCCAGGCTCCCATATATTCCCCTGACCTCTTCTCCCCGGGCTCCCATATATCCCCCTGACCTCTTCTCCCCGGGCTCCCATATATCCCCCTGACCTCTTCTCCCCGGGCTCCCATATATCCCCCTGACCTCTTCTCCCCGGGCTCCCATATATTCCCCTGACCTCTTCTCCCCGGGCTCCCATATATCCCCCTGACCTCTTCTCCCCGGGCTCTCATATATCGCCCTGACCTCTTCTCCCCGGGCTCCCATATATCACCCTGACCTCTTCTCCCCGGGCTCCCATATATCACCCTGACCTCTTCTCCCCGGGCTCCCATATATCCCCCTGACCTCTTCTCCCCGGGCTCCCATATATCCCCCTGACCTCTTCTCCCCGGGCTCCCATATATCCCCCTGACCTCTTCTCCCCGGGCTCCCATATATCACCCTGACCTCTTCTCCCCGGGCTCCCATATATCCCCCTGACCTCTTCTCCCTGGGCTACCATATATCGCCCTGACCTCTTTTCCCCGGGCTCCCATATATCGCCCTGACCTCTTCTCCACGGGCTCCCATATATCCCCCTGACCTCTTTTCCCCAGGCTCCCATATATCGCCCTGACCTCTTCTCCCCGGGCTCCCATATATCGCTCTGACCTCTTCTCCCCGGGCTCCCATATATCGCCCTGACCTCTTCTCCCCGGGCTCCCATATATCCCCCTGACCTCTACTCCCCGGGCTCCCATATATCCCCCTGACCTATTCTCCCCGGGCTCCCATATATCCCCCTGACCTCTTCTCCCCGGGCTCCCATATATCCCCCTGACCTCTTCTCCCCGGGCTCCCATATATCCCCCTGACCTCTTCTCCCCGGGCTCTCATATATCGCCCTGACCTCTTCTCCCCGGGCTCCCATATATCTCCCTGACCTCTTCTCCCCGGGCTCCCATATATCGCCCTGACCTCTTCTCCCCGGGCTCCCATATATCACCCTGACCTCTTCTCCCCGGGCTCCCAAATATCCCCCTGACCTCTTCTCCCCGGGCTCCCATATATCACCCTGACCTCTTCTCCCCGGGCTCCCATATATCCCCCTGACCTCTTCTCCCCGGGCTCCCATATATCACCCTGACCTCTTCTCCCCGGGCTCCCATATATCCCCCTGACCTCTTCTCCCCGGGCTCCCATATATCGCCCTGACCTCTTTTCCCCGGGCTCCCATATTTCGCCCTGACCTCTTCTCCCCGGGCTCCCATATATCCCCCTGACCTCTTTTCCCCAGGCTCCCATATATCGCCCTGACCTTTTCTCCCCGGGCTCCCATATATCGCTCTGACCTCTTCTCCCCGGGCTCCCATATATCGCCCTGACCTCTTCTCCCCGGGCTCCCATATATCCCCCTGACCTCTTCTCCCCGGGCTCCCATATATCCCCCTGACCTCTTCTCCCCGGGCTCCCATATATCACCCTGACCTCTTCTCCCCGGGCTCCCATATATCCCCCTGACCTCTTCTCTCTGGGCTCCCATATATCGCCCTGACCTCTTTTCCCCGGGCTCCCATATATCGCCCTGACCTCTTCTCCCCGGGCTCCCATATATCCCCCTGACCTCTTTTCCCCAGGCTCCCATATATCGCCCTGACCTTTTCTCCCCGGGCTCCCATATATCGCTCTGACCTCTTCTCCCCGGGCTCCCATATATCGCCCTGACCTCTTCTCCCCGGGCTCCCATATATCCCCCTGACCTCTTCTCCCCGGGCTCCCATATATCCCCCTGACCTCTTCTCCCCGGGCTCCCATATATCCCCCTGAACTCTTCTCCCCGGGTTCCCATATATCGCCCTAACCTAGTCTCCCCGGGCTCCATAATATATCCCCCTGACCTCTTCTCCCCGGGCTCCCATATATCCCCCTGACCTCTTCTCTCCGGGCTCCCATATATCGCCCTGACCTCTTCTCCCCGGGCTCCCATATATCCCCCTGACCTCTTCTCCCCGGGCTCCCATATATCCCCCTGACCTCTTCTCCCCGGGCTCCCATATATCCCCCTGACCTCTTCTCCCCGGGCTCCCATATATCACCCTGACCTCTTCTCCCCGGGCTCTCATATATCCCCCTGACCTCTTCTCTCTGGGCTCCCATATATCGCCCTGACCTCTTTTCCCCGGGCTCCCATATATCGCCCTGACCTCTTCTCCCCGGGCTCCCATATATCGCCCTGACCTCTTCTCCCCGGGCTCCCATATATCCCCCTGACCTCTTTTCCCCAGGCTCCCATATATCGCCCTGACCTTTTCTCCCCGGGCTCCCATATATCGCTCTGACCTCTTCTCCCCGGGCTCCCATATATCGCCCTGACCTCTTCTCCCCGGGCTCCCATATATCCCCCTGACCTCTTCTCCCTGGGCTCCCATATATCCCCCTGACCTCTTCTCCCCGGGCTCCCATATATCCCCCTGACCTCTTCTCCCCGGGCTCCCATATATCGCCCTAACCTAGTCTCCCCGGGCTCCCATATATCCCCCTGACCTCTTCTCCCCGGGCTCCCATATATCCCCCTGACATCTTCTCTCCGGGCTCCCATATATCGCCCTGACCTCTTCTCCCCGGGCTCCCATATATCCCCCTGACCTCTTCTCCCCGGGCTCCCATATATCCCCCTGACCTCCTCTCCCTGGGGTCCCATATATCCCCCTGACCTCTTCTCCCCGGGCTCCCATATATCCCCCTGACCTCTTCTCCCCGGGCTCCCATATATTGCCCTGACCTCTTCTCCCCGGGCTCCCATATATCGCCCTGACCTCTTCTCCCCGGGCTCCCATATATCCCCCTGACCTCTACTCCCCGGGCTCCCATATATCCCCCTGACCTCTTCTCCCCGGGGTCCCATATATCCCCCTGACCTCTTCTCCCCGGGCTCCCATATATCCCCCTGACCTCTTCTCCCAGGGCTCCCATATATCCCCCTGACCTTTTCTCCCCGGGCTCCCATATATCACCCTGACCTCTTCTCCCCGGGCTCCCATATATCCCCCTGACCTCTTCTCCCCGGGCTCCCATATATCCCCCTGACCTCTTCTCCCCGGGGTCCCATATATCGCCCTGACCTCTTCTTCCCGGGCTCCCATATATCCCCCTGACCTCTTCTCCCCGGGCTCCCATATATCGCCCTGACCTCTTCTCCCCGGGCTCCCATATATCCCCCTGACCTCTTCTCCCCGGGCTCCCATATATCCCCCTGACCTCTTCTCCCCGGGCTCCCATATATCCCCCTGACCTCTTCTCCCCGGGGTCCCATATATCGCCCTGACCTCTTCTCCCCAGGCTCCCATATATCCCCCTGACCTCTTCTCCCCGGGCTCCCATATATCCCCATGACCTCTTCTCCCCGGGCTCCCATATATCCCCCTGACCTCTTCTCCCCGGGCTCCCATATATCCCCATGACCTCTTCTCCCCGGGCTCCCATATATCCCCCTGACCTCTTCTCCCCGGGCTCCCATATATCCCCCTGACCTCTTCTCCCCGGGGTCCCATATATCTCCCTGACTTTTTCTCCCCGGGCTCCCATATATCCCCCTGACCTCTTCTCCCCGGGCTCCCATATATCCCCCTGACCTCTTCTCCCCAGGCTCCCATATATCGCCCTGACCTCTTCTTCCCGGGCTCCCATATATCCCCCTGACCTCTTCTCCCCGGGCTCCCATATATCGCCCTGACCTCTTCTCCCCGGGCTCCCATATATCCCCCTGACCTCTTCTCCCCGGGCTCCCATATATCCCCCTGACCTCTTCTCCCCGGGCTCCCATATATCCCCCTGACCTCTTCTCCCCGGGCTCCCATATATCCCCCTGACCTCTTCTCCCCGGGGTCCCGATATATCGCCCTGACCTCTTCTCCCCAGGCTCCCATATATCCCCCTGACCTCTTCTCCCCGGGCTCCCATATATCCCCATGACCTCTTCTCCCCGGGCTCCCATATATCCCCCTGACCTCTTCTCCCCGGGCTCCCATATATCCCCATGACCTCTTCTCCCCGGGCTCCCATATATCCCCCTGACCTCTTCTCCCCGGGCTCCCATATATCCCCCTGACCTCTTCTCCCCGGGGTCCCATATATCCCCCTGACTTTTTCTCCCCGGGCTCCCATATATCCCACTGACCTCTTCTCCCCGGGCTCCCATATATCCCCCTGACCTCTTCTCCCCGGGCTCCCATATATCCCCCTGACCTCTTCTCCCCGGGCTCCCATATATCCCCCTGACCTCTTCTCCCCGGGCTCCCATATATCCCCCTGACCTCTTCTCCCCGGGCTCCCATATAGCGCCCTGACCTCTTCTCCCCGGGCTCCCATATATCCCCCTGACCTCTTCTCCCCGGGCTCCCATATATCCCCCTGACCTCTTCTCCCCGGGCTCCCATATATCCCCCTGACCTCTTCTCCCCGGGGTCCCATATATCGCCCTGACCTCTTCTCCCCGGGCTCCCATATATCCCCCTGACCACTTCTCCCCGGGCTCCCATATATCCCCCTGACCTCTTCTCCCCGGGCTCCCATATATCACCCTGACCTCTTCTCCCCGGGCTCCCATATATCCCCCTGACCTCTCTCCCCGGGCTCCCATAAATCCCCATGACCTCTTCTCCCCGGGCTCCCATATATCCCCCTGACCTCTTCTCCCCGGGCTCCCATATATCCCCCTGACCTCTTCTCCCCGGGGTCCCATATATCCCCCTGACTTTTTCTCCCCGGGCTCCCATATATCCCCCTGACCTCTTCTCCCCGGGCTCCCATATATCCCCCTGACCTCTTCTCCCCGGGCTCCCATATATCCCCCTGATCTCTTCTCCCCGGGCTCCCATATATCCCCCTGACCTCTTCTCCCTGGGCTCCCATATATCCCCCTGACTTTTTCTCCCCGGGCTCCCATATATCCCCCTGACCTCTTCTCCCCGGGCTCCCATATATCCCCCTGACCTCTTCTCCCCGGGCTCCCATATATCCCCCTGACCTCTTCTCCCCGGGCTCCAATATATCACCCTGACCTCTACTCCCGGGCTCCCATATATCGCCCTGACCTCTTCTCCCCGGGCTCCCATATATTGCCCTGACCTCTTCTCCCCGGGCTCCCATATATCCCCCTGACCTCTTCTCCCCGGGCTCCCATATATTCCCCTGACCTCTTCTCCCCGTGGTCCCATATATCTCCCTGACCTCTTCTCCCCGGGCTCTCATATATCGCCCTGACCTCTTCTCCCCGGGCTCCCATATATCCCCCTGACCTCTTCTCCCCGGGCTCCCATATATCGCCCTGACCTCTTCTCCCCGGGCTCCCATATATCCCCCTGAACTCTTCTCCCCGGGCTCCCATATATCGCCCTGACCTCTTCTCCCCGGGCTCCCATATATCGCCCTGACCTCTTCTCCCCGGGCTCCCATATATCCCCCTGACTTTTTCTCCCCGGCTCCCATATATCCCCCTGACCTCTTCTCCCCGGGCTCCCATATATCCCCCTGACCTCTTCTCCCCGGGCTCCCATATATTGCCCTGACCTCTTCTCCCCGGGCTCCCATATATCCCCCTGACCTCTTCTCCCTGGGCTCCCATATATCCCCCTGACCTCTTCTCCCCGGGGTCCCATATATCACCCTGACCTCTTCTCCCCGGGCTCTCATATATCCCCCTGACCTCTTCTCCCCGGGCTCCCATATATCCCCCTGACCTCTTCTCCCCGGGCTCCCATATATCCCCCTGACCTCTTCTCCCCGGGGTCCCATATATCGCCCTGACCTATTCTCCCCGGGCTCCCATATATCCCCCTGACCACTTCTCCCCGGGCTCCCATATATCCCCCTGACCTCTTCTCCCCGGGCTCCCATATATCACCCTGACCTCTTCTCCCCGGGCTCCCATATATCCCCCTGACCTCTTCTCCCCGGGCTCCCATATATCCCCCTGACCTCTTCTCCCCGGGCTCCCATATATCCCCCTGACCTCTTCTCCCCGGGCTCCCATATATCCCCCTGACCTCTTCTCCCCGGGCTCCCATATAGCGCCCTGACCTCTTCTCCCCGGGCTCCCATATATCCCCCTGACCTCTTCTCCCTGGGCTCCCATATATCCCCCTGACCTCTTCTCCCCGGGCTCCCATATATCCCCCTGACCTCTTCTCCCCGGGGTCCCATATATCGCCCTGACCTCTTCTCCCCGGGCTCCCATATATCCCCCTGACCACTTCTCCCCGGGCTACCATATATCCCCCTGACCTCTTCTCCCCGGGCTCCCATATATCACCCTGACCTCTTCTCCCCGGGCTCCCATATATACCCCTGACCTCTCTCCCCGGGCTCCCATAAATCCCCATGACCTCTTCTCCCCGGGCTCCCATATATCCCCCTGACCTCTTCTCCCCGGGCTCCCATATATCCCCCTGACCTCTTCTCCCCGGGCTCCCATATATCCCCCTGACCTCTTCTCCCCGGGCTCCCATATATCCCCCTGACCTCTTCTCCCCGGGCTCCAATATATCACCCTGACCTCTACTCCCGGGCTCCCATATATCGCCCTGACCTCTTCTCCCCGGGCTCCCATATATTGCCCTGACCTCTTCTCCCCGGGCTCCCATATATCCCCCTGACCTCTTCTCCCCGGGCTCCCATATATTCCCCTGACCTCTTCTCCCCGTGGTCCCATATATCACCCTGACCTCTTCTCCCCGGGCTCTCATATATCGCCCTGACCTCTTCTCCCCGGGCTCCCATATATCCCCCTGACCTCTTCTCCCCGGGCTCCCATATATCGCCCTGACCTCTTCTCCCCGGGCTCCCATATATCCCCCTGAACTCTTCTCCCCGGGCTCCCATATATCGCCCTGACCTCTTCTCCCCGGGCTCCCATATATCGCCCTGACCTCTTCTCCCCGGGCTCCCATATATCCCCCTGACTTTTTCTCCCCGGCTCCCATATATCCCCCTGACCTCTTCTCCCCGGGCTCCCATATATCCCCCTGACCTCTTCTCCCCGGGCTCCCATATATTGCCCTGACCTCTTCTCCCCGGGCTCCCATATATCCCCCTGACCTCTTCTCCCCGGGCTCCCATATATCCCCCTGACCTCTTCTCCCCGGGGTCCCATATATCACCCTGACCTCTTCTCCCCGGGCTCTCATATATCCCCCTGACCTCTTCTCCCCGGGCTCCCATATATCCCCCTGACCTCTTCTCCCCGGGCTCCCATATATCCCCCTGACCTCTTCTCCCCGGGGTCCCATATATCGCCCTGACCTATTCTCCCCGGGCTCCCATATATCCCCCTGACCACTTCTCCCCGGGCTCCCATATATCCCCCTGACCTCTTCTCCCCGGGCTACCATATATCACCCTGACCTCTTCTCCCCGGGCTCCCATATATCCCCCTGACCTCTTCTCCCCGGGCTCCCATAAATCCCCATGACCTCTTCTCCCCGGGCTCCCATATATCCCCCTAACCTCTTCTCCCCGGGCTCCCATATATCCCCCTGACCTCTTCTCCCCGGGGTCCCATATATCCCCCTGACTTTTTCTCCCCGGGCTCCCATATATCCCCCTGACCTCTTCTCCCCGGGCTCCCAAATATCCCCCTGACCTCTTCTCCCCGGGCTCCCATATATCCCCCTGATCTCTTCTCCCTGGGCTCCCATATATCCCCCTGACCTCTTCTCCCCAGGCTCCCATATATCCCCCTGACTTTTTCTCCCCGGGCTCCCATATATCCCCCTGACCTCTTCTCCCCGGGCTCCCATATATCCCCCTGACCTCTTCTCCCCGGGCTCCCATATATCCCCCTGACCTCTTCTCCCCGGGCTCCCATATATCCCCCTGACCTCTTCTCCCCGGGCTCCAATATATCACCCTGACCTCTACTCCCGGGCTCCCATATATCGCCCTGACCTCTTCTCCCCGGGCTCCCATATATTGCCCTGACCTCTTCTCCCCGGGCTCCCATATATCCCCCTGACCTCTTCTCCCCGGGCTCCCATATATTCCCCTGACCTCTTCTCCCCGTGGTCCCATATATCACCCTGACCTCTTCTCCCCGGGCTCTCATATATCGCCCTGACCTCTTCTCCCCGGGCTCCCATATATCGCCCTGACCTCTTCTCACCGGGCTCCCATATATCCCCCTGAACTCTTCTCCCCGGGCTCCCATATATCGCCCTGACCTCTTCTCCTCGGGCTCCCATATATCGCCCTGACCTCTTCTCCCCGGGCTCCCATATATCCCCCTGACTTTTTCTCCCCGGCTCCCATATATCCCCCTGACCTCTTCTCCCTGGGCTCCCATATATCCCCCTGACCTCTTCTCCCCGGGCTCCCATATATTGCCCTGACCTCTTCTCCCCGGGCTCCCATATATCCCCCTGACCTCTTCTCCCCGGGCTCCCATATATCCCCCTGACCTCTTCTCCCCGGGGTCCCATATATCACCCTGACCTCTTCTCCCCGGGCTCTCATATATCGCCCTGACCTCTTCTCCCCGGGCTCCAATATATATCCCCCTGACCTCTTCTCCCCGGGCTCCCATATATCCCCCTGACCTCTTCTCCCCGGGCTCCCATATATCCCCCTGACCTCTTCTCCCCGGGCTCCCATATATCCCCCTGACCTCTTCTCCCCGGGCTCCCATATATCCCCCTGACCTCTTCTCCCCGGGCTCCCATATATCACCCTGACCTCTTCTCCCCGGGCTCCCATATATCCCCCTGACCTCTTCTCCCTGGGCTCCCATATATCCCCCTGACCTCTTCTCCCCGGGGTCCCATATATCCCCCTGACCTCTTCTCCCCGGGCTCCCATATATCCCCCTGACCTTTTCTCCCCTGGCTCCCATATATCACCCTGACCTCTTCTCCCCGGGCTCCCATATATTCCCCTGACCTCTTCTCCCCGGGCTCCTATATATCCCCCTGACCTTTTCTTCCCGGGCTCCCATATATCGCCCTGACCTCTTCTCCCCGGGCTCCCATATATCGCCCTGACCTCTTCTCCCCGGGGTCCCATATATCACCCTAACCTCTTCTCCCCGGGCTCCCATATATCGCCCTAACCTCTTCTCCCCGGGCTCCCATATATCCCCCTGACCTCTTCTCCCCGGGCTCCCATATATCGCCCTGACCTCTTCTCCCCGGGTTCCCATATATCGCCCTGACCTCTTCTCCCTGGGCTCCCATATATCCCCATGACCTCTTCTCCCCGGGCTCCCATATATCCCCCTGACCTCTTCTCCCCGGGCTCCCATATATCCCCCTGACCTCTTCTCCCCGGGCTCCCATATATCACCCTGACCTCTTCTCCCCGGGCTCCCATATATCCCCCTGACCTCTTCTCCCCGGGCTCCCATATATCACCCTGACCTCTTCTCCCCGGGCTCCCATATATACCCCTGACCTCTCTCCCCGGGCTCCCATAAATCCCCATGACCTCTTCTCCCCGGGCTCCCATATATCCCCCTGACCTCTTCTCCCCGGGCTCCCATATATCCCCCTGACCTCTTCTCCCCGGGGTCCCATATATCCCCCTGACTTTTTCTCCCCGGGCTCCCATATATCCCCCTGACCTCTTCTCCCCGGGCTCCCATATATCCCCCTGACCTCTTCTCCCCGGGCTCCCATATATCCCCCTGATCTCTTCTCCCCGGGTTCCCATATATCCCCCTGACCTCTTCTCCCTGGGCTCCCATATATCCCCCTGACTTTTTCTCCCCGGGCTCCCATATATCCCCCTGACCTCTTCTCCCCGGGCTCCCATATATCCCCCTGACCTCTTCTCCCCGGGCTCCCATATATCCCTCTGACCTCTTCTCCCCGGGCTCCAATATATCACCCTGACCTCTACTCCCGGGCTCCCATATATCGCCCTGACCTCTTCTCCCCGGGCTCCCATATATTGCCCTGACCTCTTCTCCCCGGGCTCCCATATATCCCCCTGACCTCTTCTCCCCGGGCTCCCATATATTCCCCTGACCTCTTCTCCCCGTGGTCCCATATATCACCCTGACCTCTTCTCCCCGGGCTCTCATATATCGCCCTGACCTCTTCTCCCCGGGCTCCCATATATCCCCCTGACCTCTTCTCCCCGGGCTCCCATATATCGCCCTGACCTCTTCTCCCCGGGCTCCCATATATCCCCCTGAACTCTTCTCCCCGGGCTCCCATATATCGCCCTGACCTCTTCTCCCCGGGCTCCCATATATCGCCCTGACCTCTTCTCCCCGGGCTCCCATATATCCCCCTGACTTTTTCTCCCCGGCTCCCATATATCCCCCTGACCTCTTCTCCCCGGGCTCCCATATATCCCCCTGACCTCTTCTCCCCGGGCTCCCATATATTGCCCTGACCTCTTCTCCCCGGGCTCCCATATATCCCCCTGACCTCTTCTCCCCGGGCTCCCATATATCCCCCTGACCTCTTCTCCCCGGGGTCCCATATATCACCCTGACCTCTTCTCCCCGGGCTCTCATATATCCCCCTGACCTCTTCTCCCCGGGCTCCCATATATCCCCCTGACCTCTTCTCCCCGGGCTCCCATATATCCCCCTGACCTCTTCTCCCCGGGGTCCCATATATCGCCCTGACCTATTCTCCCCGGGCTCCCATATATCCCCCTGACCACTTCTCCCCGGGCTCCCATATATCCCCCTGACCTCTTCTCCCCGGGCTCCCATATATCACCCTGACCTCTTCTCCCCGGGCTCCCATATATCCCCCTGACCTCTTCTCCCCGGGCTCCCATAAATCCCCATGACCTCTTCTCCCCGGGCTCCCATATATCCCCCTAACCTCTTCTCCCCGGGCTCCCATATATCCCCCTGACCTCTTCTCCCCGGGGTCCCATATATCCCCCTGACTTTTTCTCCCCGGGCTCCCATATATCCCCCTGACCTCTTCTCCCCGGGCTCCCAAATATCCCCCTGACCTCTTCTCCCCGGGCTCCCATATATCCCCCTGATCTCTTCTCCCTGGGCTCCCATATATCCCCCTGACCTCTTCTCCCCAGGCTCCCATATATCCCCCTGACTTTTTCTCCCCGGGCTCCCATATATCCCCCTGACCTCTTCTCCCCGGGCTCCCATATATCCCCCTGACCTCTTCTCCCCGGGCTCCCATATATCCCCCTGACCTCTTCTCCCCGGGCTCCCATATATCCCCCTGACCTCTTCTCCCCGGGCTCCAATATATCACCCTGACCTCTACTCCCGGGCTCCCATATATCGCCCTGACCTCTTCTCCCCGGGCTCCCATATATTGCCCTGACCTCTTCTCCCCGGGCTCCCATATATCCCCCTGACCTCTTCTCCCCGGGCTCCCATATATTCCCCTGACCTCTTCTCCCCGTGGTCCCATATATCACCCTGACCTCTTCTCCCCGGGCTCTCATATATCGCCCTGACCTCTTCTCCCCGGGCTCCCATATATCGCCCTGACCTCTTCTCCCCGGGCTCCCATATATCCCCCTGAACTCTTCTCCCCGGGCTCCCATATATCGCCCTGACCTCTTCTCCCCGGGCTCCCATATATCGCCCTGACCTCTTCTCCCCGGGCTCCCATATATCCCCCTGACTTTTTCTCCCCGGCTCCCATATATCCCCCTGACCTCTTCTCCCCGGGCTCCCATATATCCCCCTGACCTCTTCTCCCCGGGCTCCCATATATTGCCCTGACCTCTTCTCCCCGGGCTCCCATATATCCCCCTGACCTCTTCTCCCCGGGCTCCCATATATCCCCCTGACCTCTTCTCCCCGGGGTCCCATATATCACCCTGACCTCTTCTCCCCGGGCTCTCATATATCGCCCTGACCTCTTCTCCCCGGGCTCCAATATATATCCCCCTGACCTCTTCTCCCCGGGCTCCCATATATCCCCCTGACCTCTTCTCCCCGGGCTCCCATATATCCCCCTGACCTCTTCTCCCCGGGCTCCCATATATCCCCCTGACCTCTTCTCCCCGGGCTCCCATATATCCCCCTGACCTCTTCTCCCCGGGCTCCCATATATCACCCTGACCTCTTCTCCCCGGGCTCCCATATATCCCCCTGACCTCTTCTCCCCGGGCTCCCATATATCCCCCTGACCTCTTCTCCCCGGGGTCCCATATATCCCCCTGACCTCTTCTCCCCGGGCTCCCATATATCCCCCTGACCTTTTCTCCCCTGGCTCCCATATATCACCCTGACCTCTTCTCCCCGGGCTCCCATATATCCCCCTGACCTCTTCTCCCCGGGCTCCCATATATCCCCCTGACCTCTTCTCCCCGGGCTCCCATATATCCCCCTGACCTCTTCTCCCCGGGCTCCCATATATCCCCCTGACCTCTTCTCCCCGGGCTCCCATATATCGCCCTGACCTCTTCTCCCCGGGCTCCCATATATCGCCCTGACCTCTTCTCCCCGGGGTCCCATATATCACCCTAACCTCTTCTCCCCGGGCTCCCATATATCGCCCTAACCTCTTCTCCCCGGGCTCCCATATATCCCCCTGACCTCTTCTCCCCGGGCTCCCATATATCGCCCTGACCTCTTCTCCCCGGGTTCCCATATATCGCCCTGACCTCTTCTCCCTGGGCTCCCATATATCCCCATGACCTCTTCTCCCCGGGCTCCCATATATCCCCCTGACCTCTTCTCCCCGGGCTCCCATATATCCCCCTGACCTCTTCTCCCCGGGCTCCCATATATCACCCTGACCTCTTCTCCCCGGGCTCCCATATATCCCCCTGACCTCTTCTCCCCGGGCTCCCATATATCCCCCTGACCTCTTCTCCCCGGGCTCCCATATATCCCCCTGACCTCTTCTCCCCGGGCTCCCATATATCCCCCTGATCTCTTCTCCCCGGGCTCCCATATATTCCCCTGACCTCTTCTCCCCGGGCTCCCATATATCCCCCTGACCTCTTCTCCCCGGGCTCCCATATATCCCCCTGACCTCTTCTCCCCGGGCTCCCATATATCCCCCTGACCTCTTCTCCCCGGGCTCCCATATATCCCCCTGACCTCTTCTCCCCGGGCTCCCATATATCCCCCTGACCTCTTCTCCCCGGGCTCCCATATATCCCCCTGACCTCTTCTCCCCGGGCTCCCATATATCCCCCTGACCTTTTCTCCCCGGGCTCCCATATATCCCCCTGACCTCTTCTCCCCGGGCTCCCATATATCACCCTGACCTCTTCTCCCCGGGCTCCCATATATCGCCCTGACCTCTTCTCCCCGGGGTCCCATATATCCCCCTGACCTCTTCTCCCCGGGCTCCCATATATCCCCCTGACCTCTTCTCCCCGGGCTCTCAAATATCGCCCTGACCTCTTCTCCCCGGGCTCCCATATATCCCCCTGACCTCTTCTCCCCGGGCTCCCATATATCGCCCTGACCTCTTCTCCCCGGGCTCCCATATATCCCCCTGAACTCTTCTCCCCGGGCTCCCATATATCGCCCTGACCTCTTCTCCCCGGGCTCCCATATATCGCCCTGACCTCTTCTCCCCGGGCTCCCATATATCCCCCTGACTTTTTCTCCCCGGCTCCCATATATCCCCCTGACCTCTTCTCCCCGGGCTCCCATATATCCCCCTGACCTCTTCTCCCCGGGCTCCCATATATTGCCCTGACCTCTTCTCCCCGGGCTCCCATATATCCCCCTGACCTCTTCTCCCCGGGCTCCCATATATCCCCCTGACCTCTTCTCCCCGGGGTCCCATATATCACCCTGACCTCTTCTCCCCGGGCTCTCATATATCCCCCTGACCTCTTCTCCCCGGGCTCCCATATATCCCCCTGACCTCTTCTCCCCGGGCTCCCATATATCCCCCTGACCTCTTCTCCCCGGGGTCCCATATATCGCCCTGACCTATTCTCCCCGGGCTCCCATATATCCCCCTGACCACTTCTCCCCGGGCTCCCATATATCCCCCTGACCTCTTCTCCCCGGGCTCCCATATATCACCCTGACCTCTTCTCCCCGGGCTCCCATATATCCCCCTGACCTCTTCTCCCCGGGCTCCCATAAATCCCCATGACCTCTTCTCCCCGGGCTCCCATATATCCCCCTGACCTCTTCTCCCCGGGCTCCCATATATCCCCCTGACCTCTTCTCCCCGGGGTCCCATATATCCCCCTGACTTTTTCTCCCCGGGCTCCCATATATCCCCCTGACCTCTTCTCCCCGGGCTCCCAAATATCCCCCTGACCTCTTCTCCCCGGGCTCCCATATATCCCCCTGATCTCTTCTCCCTGGGCTCCCATATATCCCCCTGACCTCTTCTCCCCAGGCTCCCATATATCCCCCTGACTTTTTCTCCCCGGGCTCCCATATATCCCCCTGACCTCTTCTCCCCGGGCTCCCATATATCCCCCTGACCTCTTCTCCCCGGGCTCCCATATATCCCCCTGACCTCTTCTCCCCGGGCTCCCATATATCCCCCTGACCTCTTCTCCCCGGGCTCCAATATATCACCCTGACCTCTACTCCCGGGCTCCCATATATCGCCCTGACCTCTTCTCCCCGGGCTCCCATATATTGCCCTGACCTCTTCTCCCCGGGCTCCCATATATCCCCCTGACCTCTTCTCCCCGGGCTCCCATATATTCCCCTGACCTCTTCTCCCCGTGGTCCCATATATCACCCTGACCTCTTCTCCCCGGGCTCTCATATATCGCCCTGACCTCTTCTCCCCGGGCTCCCATATATCGCCCTGACCTCTTCTCCCCGGGCTCCCATATATCCCCCTGAACTCTTCTCCCCGGGCTCCCATATATCGCCCTGACCTCTTCTCCCCGGGCTCCCATATATCGCCCTGACCTCTTCTCCCCGGGCTCCCATATATCCCCCTGACTTTTTCTCCCCGGCTCCCATATATCCCCCTGACCTCTTCTCCCCGGGCTCCCATATATCCCCCTGACCTCTTCTCCCCGGGCTCCCATATATTGCCCTGACCTCTTCTCCCCGGGCTCCCATATATCCCCCTGACCTCTTCTCCCCGGGCTCCCATATATCCCCCTGACCTCTTCTCCCCGGGGTCCCATATATCACCCTGACCTCTTCTCCCCGGGCTCTCATATATCGCCCTGACCTCTTCTCCCCGGGCTCCAATATATATCCCCCTGACCTCTTCTCCCCGGGCTCCCATATATCCCCCTGACCTCTTCTCCCCGGGCTCCCATATATCCCCCTGACCTCTTCTCCCCGGGCTCCCATATATCCCCCTGACCTCTTCTCCCCGGGCTCCCATATATCCCCCTGACCTCTTCTCCCCGGGCTCCCATATATCACCCTGACCTCTTCTCCCCGGGCTCCCATATATCCCCCTGACCTCTTCTCCCCGGGCTCCCATATATCCCCCTGACCTCTTCTCCCCGGGGTCCCATATATCCCCCTGACCTCTTCTCCCCGGGCTCCCATATATCCCCCTGACCTTTTCTCCCCTGGCTCCCATATATCACCCTGACCTCTTCTCCCCGGGCTCCCATATATTCCCCTGACCTCTTCTCCCCGGGCTCCTATATATCCCCCTGACCTTTTCTTCCCGGGCTCCCATATATCGCCCTGACCTCTTCTCCCCGGGCTCCCATATATCGCCCTGACCTCTTCTCCCCGGGCTCCCATATATCACCCTAACCTCTTCTCCCTGGGCTCCCATATATCGCCCTAACCTCTTCTCCCCGGGCTCCCATATATCCCCCTGACCTCTTCTCCCCGGGCTCCCATATATCGCCCTGACCTCTTCTCCCCGGGCTCCCATATATCGCCCTGACCTCTTCTCCCTGGGCTCCCATATATCCCCATGACCTCTTCTCCCCGGGCTCCCATATATCCCCCTGACCTCTTCTCCCCGGGCTCCCATATATCCCCCTGACCTCTTCTCCCCGGGCTCCCATATATCACCCTGACCTCTTCTCCCCGGGCTCCCATATATCCCCCTGACCTCTTCTCCCCGGGCTCCCATATATCCCCCTGACCTCTTCTCCCCGGGCTCCCATATATCCCCCTGACCTCTTCTCCCCGGGCTCCCATATATCCCCCTGATCTCTTCTCCCCGGGCTCCCATATATTCCCCTGACCTCTTCTCCCCGGGCTCCCATATATCCCCCTGACCTCTTCTCCCCGGGCTCCCATATATCCCCCTGACCTCTTCTCCCCGGGCTCCCATATATCCCCCTGACCTCTTCTCCCCGGGCTCCCATATATCCCCCTGACCTCTTCTCCCCGGGCTCCCATATATCCCCCTGACCTCTTCTCCCCGGGCTCCCATATATCCCCCTGACCTCTTCTCCCCGGGCTCCCATATATCCCCCTGACCTTTTCTCCCCGGGCTCCCATATATCCCCCTGACCTCTTCTCCCCGGGCTCCCATATATCACCCTGACCTCTTCTCCCCGGGCTCCCATATATCGCCCTGACCTCTTCTCCCCGGGGTCCCATATATCCCCCTGACCTCTTCTCCCCGGGCTCCCATATATCCCCCTGACCTCTTCTCCCCGGGCTCTCAAATATCGCCCTGACCTCTTCTCCCCGGGCTCCCATATATCCCCCTGACCTCTTCTCCCCGGGCTCCCATATATCGCCCTGACCTCTTCTCCCCGGGCTCCCATATATCCCCCTGACCTCTTCTCCCCGGGCTCCCATATATCGCCCTGACCTCTTCTCCCCGGGCTCCCATATATCGCCCTGACCTCTTGTCCCCGGGCTCCCATATATCCCCCTGACCTCTTCTCCCCGGGCTCCCATATATCGCCCTGACCTCTTCTCCCCGGGCTCCCATATATCCCCCTGACCTCTTCTCCCCGGGCTCCCATATATCCCCCTGACCTCTTCTCCCGGGCTCCCATATATCCCCCTGACCTCTTCTCCCCAGGCTCCCATATATCCCCCTGACCTCTTCTCCCCGGGCTCCCATTTATCCCCCTGACCTCTTCTCCCCGGGCTCCCATATATCCCCATGACCTCTTCTCCCCGGGCTCCCATATATCCCCCTGACCTCTTCTCCCGGGCTCCCATATATCCCCCTGACCTCTTCTCCCCGGGCTCCCATATATCCCCCTGACCTCTTCTCCCCGAGCTCCCATATATCCCCCTGACCTCTTCTCCCCGGGCTCCCATATAGCGCCCTGACCTCTTCTCCCCGGGCTCCCATATATCCCCCTGACCTCTTCTCCCCGGGCTCCCATATATCCCCCTGACCTCTTCTCCCCGGGCTCCCATATATCCCCCTGACCTCTTCTCCCCGGGGTCCCATATATCGCCCTGACCTCTTCTCCCCGGGCTCCCATATATCCCCCTGACCACTTCTCCCCGGGCTCCCATATATCCCCCTGACCTCTTCTCCCCGGGCTCCCATATATCACCCTGACCTCTTCTCCCCGGGCTCCCATATATCCCCCTGACCTCTTCTCCCCGGGCTCCCATAAATCCCCATGACCTCTTCTCCCCGGGCTCCCATATATCCCCCTGACCTCTTCTCCCCGGGCTCCCATATATCCCCCTGACCTCTTCTCCCCGGCGTCCCATATATCCCCCTGACTTTTTCTCCCCGGGCTCCCATATATCCCCCTGACCTCTTCTCCCCGGGCTCCCATATATCCCCCTGACCTCTTCTCCCCGGGCTCCCATATATCCCCCTGATCTCTTCTCCCCGGGCTCACATATATCCCCCTGACCTCTTCTCCCCGGGCTCCCATATATCCCCCTGACTTTTTCTCCCCGGGCTCCCATATATCCCCCTGACCTCTTCTCCCCGGGCTCCCATATATCCCCCTGACCTCTTCTCCCCGGGCTCCCATATATCCCCCTGACCTCTTCTCCCCGGGCTCCCATATATCCCCCTGACCTCTTCTCTCCGGGCTCCCATATATCACCCTGACCTCTACTCCCGGGCTCCCATATATCGCCCTGACCTCTTCTCCCCGGGCTCCCATATATTGCCCTGACCTCTTCTCCCCGGGCTCCCATATATCCCCCTGACCTCTTCTCCCCGGGCTCCCATATATTCCCCTGACCTCTTCTCCCCGTGGTCCCATATATCACACTGACCTCTTCTCCCCGGGCTCTCATATATCACCCTGACCTCTTCTCCCCGGGCTCCCATATATCCCCCTGACCTCTTCTCCCCGGGCTCCCATATATCGCCCTGACCTCTTCTCCCCGGGCTCCCATATATCCCCTGACCTCTTCTCCCCGGGCTCCCATATATCGCCCTGACCTCTTCTCCCCGGGCTCCCATATATCGCCCTGACCTCTTCTCCCCGGGCTCCCATATATCCCCCTGACTTTTTCTCCCCGGCTCCCATATATCCCCCTGACCTCTTCTCCCCGGGCTCCCATATATCCCCCTGACCTCTTGTCCCCGGGCTCCCATATATCCCCCTGACCTCTTCTCCCCGGGCTCCCATATATCACCCTGACCTCTTCTCCCCGGGCTCCCATATATCGCCCTGACCTCTTCTCCCCGGGCTCCCATATATTGCCCTGACCTCTTCTCCCCGGGCTCCCATATATCCCCCTGACCTCTTCTCCCCGGGCTCCCATATATCCCCCTGACCTTTTCTCCCCGGGGTCCCATATATCACCCTGACCTCTTCTCCCCGGGCTCTCATATATCGCCCTGACCTCTTCTCCCCGGGCTCCCATATATCCCCCTGACCTCTTCTCCCCGGGCTCCCATATATCCCCCTGACCTCTTCTCCCCGGGCTCCCATATATCCCCCTGACCTCTTCTCCCCGGGCTTCCATATATCCCCCTGACCTCTTCTCCCCGGGCTCCCATATATCCCCCTGACCTCTTCTCCCCGGGCTCCCATATATCACCCTGACCTCTTCTCCCCGGGCTCCCATATATCCCCCTGACCTCTTCTCCCCGGGCTCCCATATATCCCCCTGACCTCTTCTCCCCGGGGTCCCATATATCCCCCTGACCTCTTCTCCCCGGGCTCCCATATATCCCCCTGACCTTTTCTCCCCTGGCTCCCATATATCACCCTGACCTCTTCTCCCCGGGCTCCCATATATTCCCCTGACCTCTTCTCCCCGGGCTCCCATATATCCCCCTGACCTTTTCATCCCGGGCTCCCATATATCGCCCTGACCTCTTCTCCCCGGGCTCCCATATATCGCTCTGACCTCTTCTCCCCGGGCTCCCATATATCACCCTAACCTCTTCTCCCCGGGCTCCCATATATCGCCCTAACCTCTTCTCCCCGGGCTCCCATATATCCCCCTGACCTCTTCTCCCCGGGCTCCCATATATCGCCCTGACCTCTTCTCCCCGGGCTCCCATATATCGCCCTGACCTCTTCTCCATGGGCTCCCATATATCCCCATGACCTCTTCTCCCCGGGCTCCCATATATCCCCCTGACCTCTTCTCCCCGGGCTCCCATATATCCCCCTGACCTCTTCTCCCCGGGGTCCCATATATCCCCCTGACCTCTTCTCCCTGGGCTCCCATATATCCCCCTGACCTCTTCTAAACCGGGGTCCCATATATCGCCCGGACCTCTTCTCCCCGGGCTCCCATATATCCCCCTGACCTCTTCTCCCCGGGCTCCCATATATCCCCCTGACCTTTTCTCCCCGGGTTCCCATATATCCCCCTGACCTCTTCTCCCCGGGCTCCCATATATCCCCCTGACCTCTTCTCCCCGGGCTTCCATATATCCCCCTGACCTCTTCTCCCCGGGCTCCCATATATTCCCCTGACCTCTTCTCCCGGGCTCCCATATATCCCCCTGACCTCTTCTCCCCGGGCTCCCATATATCCCCCTGACCTCTTCTCCCCGGGCTCCCATATATCCCCCTGACCTCTACTCCCCGGGTTCCCATATTTTGCCCTGACCTCTTCTCCCCGGGCTCCCATATATCCCCCTGACCTCTTCTCCCCGGGCTCCCATATATCGCCCTGACCTCTTCTCCCCGGGCTCCCATATATCCCCCTGACCTCTTCTCCCCGGGCTCCCATATATCCCCCTGACCTCTTCTCCCCGGGCTCCCATATATCGCCCTGACCTCTTCTCCCAGGGCTCCCATATATCCCCCTGACCTCTTCTCCCCGGGCTCCCATATATCCCCCTGACCTCTTGTCCCCGGGCTCCCATATATCCCCCTGACCTCTTCTCCCCGTGGTCCCATATATCGCCCTTACCTCTTCTCCCCGGGCTCCCATATATCGCCCTGACCTCTTCTCCCCGGGGTCCCATATATCGCCCTTACCTCTTCTCCCCGGGCTCCCATATATCGCCCTGACCTCTTCTCCCCAGGCTCCCATATATCGCCCTGACCTCTTCTCCCCAGGCTCCCATATATCCCCCTGACCTCTTCTCCCCGGGCTCCCATATATCCCCCTGACCTCTTCTCCCCGGGCTCCCATATATCCCCCTGACCTCTTCTCCCCGGGCTCCCATATATCCCCCTGACCTCTTCTCCCCGGGCTCCCATATATCGCCCTGACCTCTTCTCCCCGGGCTCCCATATATCCCCCTGACCTCTTCTCCCCGGGCTCCCATATATCCCCCTGACCTCTTCTCCCCGGGCTCCCATATATCGCCCTGACCTCTTCTCCCCGGGCTCCCATATATCACCCTGACCTCTTCTCCCCGGGCTCCCATATATCACCCTGACCTCTTCTAACCGGGCTCCCATATATCACCCTGACCTCTTCTCCCCGGGCTCCCATATATCACCCTGACCTCTTCTCCCCGGGCTCCCATATATCACCCTGACCTCTTCTCCCCGGGCTCCCATATATCCCCCTGACCTCTTCTCCCCGGGCTCCCATATATCCCCCTGACCTCTTCTCTCCGGGGGTCCCATATATCCCCCTGACCTCTTCTCCCCGGGCTCCCATATATCCCCCTGACCTCTTCTCCCGGGCTTCCATATATCCCCCTGACCTCTTCTCCCCGGGCTCCCATATATCCCCCTGACCTCTTGTCCCCGGGCTCCCATATATCCCCCTGACCTCTTGTCCCCGGGCTCCCATATATCCCCCTGACCTCTTGTCCCCGGGCTCCCATATATCCCCCTGACCTCTTCTCTCCGGGCTCCCATATATCGCCCTGACCTCTTCTCCCTGGGCTCCCTTATATCCCCCTGACCTCTTCTCCCCGGGCTCCCATATATTG
The DNA here is from genome assembly GCF_040206685.1 of Ascaphus truei. Lineage (NCBI taxonomy): Eukaryota > Metazoa > Chordata > Amphibia > Anura > Ascaphidae > Ascaphus > Ascaphus truei. The sequence goes on along the minus strand of NW_027456552.1, from coordinate 357,712 downwards.
CCCTGACCTCTTCTCCCCGGGGTCTCATATATCGCCCTGACCTCTTCTCCCCGGTCTCCCATATATTGCCCTGACCTCTTCCCCCCGGGCTCCCATATATCCCCCTGACCTCTTCTCCCCGGGCTCCCATATATCGCCCTGACCTCTTCTCCCCGGGCTCCCATATATCCCCCTGACCTCTTCTCCCCGGGCTCCCATATATCCCCCTGACCTCTTCTCCCCGGGCTCCCATATATCGCCCTGACCTCTTCTCCCCGGGCTCCCATATATCCCCCTGACCTCTTCTCCCTGGGCTCCCATATATCGCTCTGACCTCTTTTCCCCGGGCTCCCATATATCGCCCTGACCTCTTCTCCCCGGGCTCCCATATATCGCCCTGACCTCTTGTCCCCGGGCTCCCATATATCCCCCTGACCTCTTCTCCCCGGGCTCCCATATATCCCCCTGACCTCTTCTCCCCGGGCTCCCATATATCCCCCTGACCTCTTCTCCCCGGGTCCCATATATCGCCCTGACCTCTTATCCCCGGGGTCCCATATATCCCCCTGACCTCTTCTCCCCGGGGTCCCATATATCGCCCTGACCTCTTCTCCCCGGGGTCCCATATATCCCCCTGACCTCTTATCCCCGGGGTCCCATATATCCCCCTGACCTCTTCTCCCCGGGGTCCCATATATCGCCCTGACCTCTTCTCCCCGGGGTCCCATATATCCCCCTGACCTCTTGTCCCCGGGGTCCCATATATCCCCCTGACCTCTTCTCCCCGGGGTCCCATATATCCCCCTGACCTCTTGTCCCCGGGGTCCCATATATCCCCCTGACCTCTTCTCCTCGGGGTCCCATATATCCCCCTGACCTCTTGTCCCCGGGCTCCCATATATCCCCCTGACCTCTTCTCCCCGGGGTCCCATATATCCCCCTGACCTCTTCTCCCCGGGGTCCCATATATCCCCCTGACCTCTTCTCCCCGGGGTCCCATATATCCCCCTGACCTCTTCTCCCCGGGGTCCCATATATCCCCCTGACCTCTTCTCCCCGGGGTCCCATATATCCCCCTGACCTCTTCTCCCCGGGGTCCCATACTGCTTATACAGAAGGACAGAGGCCGCAGCGATCACAATGACTCCAATGATCGTCCCACAGACGGCTCCGGCGATAACCCCGGCAGAAGGAGCAGCAGCAGCAGAAGGGTCTGAGGAGACAAAGGGCCAGCGTCATATACTGTATATAGCACACCCAGCCCCACCTACATACTGTATATAGCACACCCAGCCCCACCTACATACGGTATATACCACACCCAGCCCCAACTACATACTGTATATACCACACCCAGCCTCACCTATATACTGCATATACCACACCCAGCCCCAACTACATACTGTATATACCACGCCCAGCCCCACCTACATACTGTATATAGCACACCCAGCCCCACCTACATACGGTATATACCACACCCAGCCCCACCTACATACTGCATATACCACTCCCAGCCTCTCCTACATACTGTATATACCACACCCAGCCCCAACTACATACTGTATATACCACACCCAGCCTCACCTATATACTGCATATACCACACCCAGCCCCAACTACATACTGTATATACCACGCCCAGCCCCACCTACATACTGTATATACCACGCCCAGTCCCACCTACATACTGTATATACCACACCCAGCCCCACCTACATACTGTATATACCACACCCAGCCCCACCTACATACTGTATATACCACACCCAGCCCCACCTACATACTGCATATACCACACCCACCTACATACTGTATATACCACACCCACCTACATACTGTATATACCACGCCCAGCCCAACCTACATACTGTATATACCACACCCACCTACATACTGTATATACCACACCCAGCCCCACCTACATACTGTATATACCACACCCACCTACATACTGTATATACCACACCCAGCCCCACCTACATTCTGTATATACCACACCCACCTACATACTGTATATACCACACCCAGCCCCACCTACATACTGTATATACCACACCCACCTACATACTGTATATACCACACCCGGCCCCACCTACATACTGTATATACCACACCCACCTGCATACTGTATATACCAGTTCCACACCCACCTACATATTGTATATACCACACCCAGCCCCACCTACATACTGTATATACCACGCCCAGCCCCACCTACATACTGTATATACCACGCCCAGCCCCACCTACATACTGTATATACCACGCCCAGCCCCACCTACATACTGTATATACCACAGCCAGCCCCACCTACATACTGTATATACCACGCCCAGCCCCACCTACATACTGTATATACCACGCCCAGCCCCACCTACATACTGTATATACCACACCCAGCCCCACCTACATACTGTATATACCACGCCCAGCCCCACCTACATACTGTATATACCACTCCCAGCCTCTCCTACATACTGTATATACCACACCCAGCCCCAACTACATACTGTATATACCACACCCAGCCCCACATACATACTGTATATACCACGCCCAGCCCCACCTACATACTGTATATACCACTCCCAGCCTCTCCTACATACTGTATATACCACACCCAGCCCCAACTACATACTGTATATACCACACCCAGCCTCACCTATATACTGCATATACCACACCCAGCCCCAACTACATACTGTATATACCACGCCCAGCCCCACCTACATACTGTATATACCACTCCCAGCCTCTCCTATATACTGTATATACCACACCCAGCCTCACCGACATACTGTATATACCACGCCCAGCCCCACCTACATACTGTATATACCACACCCAGCCCCAACTACATACTGTATATACCACACCCAGCCCCACCTACATACTGTATATACCACAGCCAGCCCCAACTACATACTGAATATACCACTCCCGGCCCCACCTACATACTGTATATACCACACCCAGCCCCACCTACATACTGTATATACCACGCCCAACCCCACCTACATACTGTATATACCACTCCCAACCTCACCTACATACTGCATATACCACAGCCAGACCCACCTACATACTGTATATACCACACCCAGCCCCACCTACATACTGTATATACCACTCCCAACCTCACCTACATACTGCATATACCACAACCAGCCCCACCTACATACTGTATATACCACGCCCAGCCCCACCTACATACTGCATATACCACTCCCAGTCCAACCTACATACTGTATATACCACAGCCAGGCCCACCTACATACTGTATATACCACAACCAGCCCCACCTACATACTGCATAAACCACACCCAGCCCCACCTACATACTGTATATACCACGCCCAGCCCCACCTACATACTGTATATACCACTCCCAGCCCCACCTACATACTGTATATACCACGCCTAGCCCCACCTACATACTGTATATACCACGCCCAGCCCCACCTACATACTGTATATACCACGCCCAGCCCCACCTACATACTGTATATACCACGCCCAGCCCCACCTACATACTGTATATACCACAGCCAGCCCCACCTACATACTGTATATACCACGCCCAGCCCCACCTACATACTGTATATACCACGCCCAGCCCCACCTACATACTGTATATACCACGCCCAGCCCCACCTACATACTGTATATACCACGCCCAGCCCCACCTACATACTGTATATACCACAGCCAGCCCCACCTACATACTGTATATACCACGCCCAGCCCCACCTACATACTGTATATACCACACCCAGCCCCACCTACATACTGCATATACCACTCCCAGCCTCACATACATACTGCATATACCACTCCCACCTACATACTGTATATACCACACCCAGCCCCACCTACATACTGCATATACCACTCCCAGCCTCACCTACATACTGCATATACCACGCCCGGCCCCACTTACATACTGTATATACCACGCCCAGCCCCACCTACATACTGTATATACCATGCCCAGCCCCACCTACATACTGTATATACCACAGCCAGGCCCACCTACATACTGTATATACCACAACCAGCCCCACCTACATACTGCATAAACCACTCCCAGCCCCACCTACATACTGTATATACCACGCCCAGCCCCACCTACATACTGTATATACCACTCCCAGCCCCACCTACATACTGTATATACCACACCTAGCCCCACCTACATACTGTATATACCACGCCTAGCCCCACCTACATTCTGTATATACCACGCCCAGCCCCACCTACATACTGTATATACCACAGCCAGCCCCACCTACATACTGTATATACCACGCCCAGCCCCAACTACATACTGTATATACCACACCCAGCCCCACCTACATACTGCATATACCACTCCCAGCCTCACCTACATACTGCATATACCACAACCAGCCCCACCTACATACTGTATATACTACGCCCGGCCCCACCTACATACTGTATATAACACAGCCAGCCCCAACTACATACTGTATATACCACTCCCGGCCCCACCTACATACTGTATATACCACGCCCAGCCCCACCTACATACTGTATATACCACACCCAGCCCCACCTACATACTGTATATACCACACCCAACCTCACCTACATACTGTATATACCAAACCAAGCCCCACATACATACTGTATATACCACTCCCGGCCCCACCTACATACTGTATATACCACGCCCAGCCCCACCTACATACTGTATATACCACAGCCAGCCCCACCGACATACTGTATATACCACACCCAGCCCCACCTACATACTATATATACCACGCCCAGCCTCACCTACATACTTTACATACCACACCCAGCCCCACCTACATACTGCATATACCACTCCCAGCCTCACCTACATACTGTATATACCACGCCCAGCCCCACCTACATACTGTATATACCACACCCAGCCCCACCTACATACTGTATATACCACACCCAGCCCCACCTACATACTGCATATACCACAGCCAGCCCCACCTACATACTGTATATACCACGCCCGGCCCCACCTACATACTGTATATACCACGCCCAGCCCCACCTACATACTGCATATACCACGCCCAGCCCCACCTACATACTGTACATACCACACCCAGCCCCACCTACATACTGCATATACCACTCCCAGCCTCACCTACATACTGTACATACCACACCCAGCCCCACCTACATACTGTATATACCACAGCCAGCCCCACCTACATACTGTATATACCACACCCAGCCCCAACTACATACTGTATATACCACACCCAGCCCCACCTACATACTGCATATACCACAGCTAGGCCCACCTACATACTGTATATACCACGCCCAGCCCCACCTACATACTGTATATACCACTCCCAGCCTCACCTACATACTGCATATACCACAGCCAGGCCCACCTACATACTGTATATACCACAGCCAGCCCCACCTACATACTGTATATACCACGCCCAGCCCCACTTACATACTGTATTGTATTGTATGTCTTTATTTATATAGCGCCATTAATATACATAGCGCTTCACAGCAGTAATACATGTGGTAATCATATAAATAACAGATAATATAAATAACAGATCATGGGAATAAGTGCATTAGACATAAAAGTAACATTGAGGAAGAGGAGTCCCTGCCCCGAGGAGCTTACAGTCTAATTGGTAGGTAGGGAGAACGTACAGAGACAGTAGGAGGGAGTTCTGGTAAGTGCGTCTGCAGGGGGCCAAGCTTTATGTATCCTGTGTTCAGAATATCCACAGTGCTACTCATATGCTTCTTTAAGCAGATGTGTCTTAAAGGTGGATGGAGAGGGTGCTAGTCGGGTACTGAGGGGAAGGGCATTCCAGAGGTGAGGGGCAGTCAGTGAGAGAGGTTTAATGCGGGAGAGGGCTTTAGATACAAAGTGGGTAGAAAGAAGACATCCTTGAGCAGAACGCAAGAGCCGGGATGGTGCATAACGAGAAATTAGGGCTGAGATGTAAGGAGGGGCAGAAGAGTGTAAAGCTTTAAAAGTGAGGAGAAGAATTGAGTGTGAGATGCGGGATTTGATCGGAAGCCAGGAGAGGGATTTCATGAGGGGAGATGCTGAGACAGATCTAGGAAAGAGTAGAGTGATTCTGGCAGCAGCGTTTAGGATAGATTGTAGGGGAGACAGATGAGAGGCAGGAAGGCCAGACAGCAGGAGGTTGCAGTAATCGAGACGGGAGAGAATGAGGGCCTGAGTCAGAGTTTTAGCAGTCGAACAACAGAGGAAAGGACGAATCTTAGTTATATTGCGGAGGAAAAAGCGACAAGTTTTAGAAATGTTTTGAATGTGAGGAGAATGTGAGAGAGGAGTCGAGTGTGATATACCACGCCCAGACCCACCTACTGTATATACCACACCCAGCCCCAACTACATACTGTATATACCACACCCAGCCCCAACTACATACTGTATATACCACTCCCAGCCCCAAATACATACTGTATATACCACATCCACCTACCTACTGTATATACTACTCCCACCTACATACTGTATATACCACTGTAGAGGGAGAGGGGGATTGGCCCGGTATTAAAGGGGTTGCACCCCATATCGCCACCCCCTGACCTCACCAGGGAGGCAAGGGGTTAACTGGACTGCGGTCTAGGAATGTGTTTTTACCCTGCTGCAACATCCAAATGTGCATTCCCCTGTTATAATGTATTTCCCCCATTCCAGTGTCTGCACCAACACTCACACTGGGATCCGTTTGGGAGGAAAAGGGTTAATAGTTAGGAAGTGATTATAGCCCTTTGTTCAATTTTCCCGCCTTTGCAGGCTCCATTTTGCAGCTTCCCATAGGTCGCCATTGCAGCTCCATGCATTCCAATGGCGGTTCGGGCCCGTTTCCATAGAAGACCAGCAGGTGGCACCCGAGAGGAGGAGCGGCGGTTCCCCATTGTAAGTCAATGGAGCCATTCATTTCAATGGGGATTCCTCGATGCTGACCTCCAGGAACAGGTTGGCAGCCATCCAAACCGCAGACCGCAAAAGCGGACACAATCTCTGAAAAAGAGCTTTGATCACACTAGGTCAAGTTGAAACACAATTGGCGTGGGAAACTTAGGTTCTAGGGCACCCAGAAATAAAATTATTTTTGCCCCTAGATCCTAGGAACCCCCACACTCAACCACCACCGGGTCCGAGAATCAAGGATCCCCATAAAGGGTCGCGCTCGCCACGAGGGTAGCGCCATTGACTCTAATGGCGGAGTGAAGAGCATCGCGTAAAAACGACTAAGTCCGAATGAGCAGAAACCCAGAGCCCATAACTCCGCTTCCGTCCAACCTAGAGGGTTGCGATTCGGCCACCATGTAGTCCTAGTTCCGGCAGGATTGCGTGGTAAATACCGACCCTCTCGGGGCAACAGAACGGAGTCAGGGTAATTGCAAAGTTTGGGTTTCTGCCATTGACTTGCATGGCGGAAAAAAGCCTCATGTTCAAAAAGGTTTTTTAAACTGTATTTCTGTATCTCTGGCCCGGTGAGTCGCAGCGAGCTGAAACTTGGCCACCATGGAGAGTCACCTCCGGCATGAGGTTCTGGCAAGTTTCAGCCCGCTCGGCCCCGCCGAACGGATTATTTTAATATACCTTGATATTAAAAACTGTATTGTATTTCGAAGCGGGGATAAAAGCCCGCGAAGGTTTCTGACTCTGTTTAATGTAAATGCTGAGGGGGGGCGACCCATTGTCTACAACAGACCCCCTGATCAAAGGCTCAGCCACTCTGGCTGTATACATTAGGGCGGAGAAACGCAGGGTTTGAGTGGTCTGCAAGTGCTGTAATTCACACTTACAGACAAAGGATTTCCTGACCAGATCCAAGTCTGGTAGACATGTAGGCGCCCTGACTTTTGTGTGGGGCTAAAGAAATGAGACCCCCAGGGCCAGAAGTACGCATGTGCCAACTAGCTGGGGGGCATGATCTATCAACGTTCCAACGTTAGAGATTGGGTGCAGATAATTGTCCTCCAATGACTGGCACTCAATAACAAAGTATAGGACTGGAATTACATATAAATCAGTGTCAGTCCTATACTCAGAGTCTTCGATTTTACTAACTACTTGATGCCTTATTGCTGTATGAATTGCTAATCCTGTTTCCTGATTACTTCATCATCCCAATCCCTAAGTAAGTGTTATTTCTTGTCTGTTATTTGTATTATCTTGTGTGTTCACCTACTGTATCTAAGGAATAAACTCTCTTTATTATATCTAAGTCGTGTTCAGTTCAACCCAGTTATTTGGTGTATATTATATCCTATCACAAGCTACCGTGACAACCACGCCCACCCACTTACATACTGTTGTCACGGGAGCTTGTGCAGGGTTATAATATACACCAAAATCACTGGGTTGAATTGAATGCGACCTTAATATAATAAAGAAAGTTTATTCCTTGAAAAAGGTGAACACACAGAATATACAAATAACACACAGGATATATACACTTACTTTGGGGAATGGCAATGAAGCAACCAGGATCTGGATTGGCAATTCATTCAGCAATACAGGATACAGACGAAGATGAAAACACTGGGCATAGAGATTACAATCAGTTATATAGGATTTAAGCCCTATCCCTTAACATTGGGTGTCAGGTATTGGTTACCAATTACCTACACCCAATTACCCCTTGCCAGCTCTTGTGGGAAGCAAGGTAATACCTGCCCACAGGGGTGGGCATTATTCTAATCAGGGGCCCCTTTTCTTAAACCCCACTCACAAAAGATTGGCGTCTCCTAGTCTGCCTTTTGGGTCTCTGGACAGGAAAACCTTTGTCTGCAAGTGTGATTTATAACACCTACAGAACTACTCAGGTCATGCTTTTCCCCGCCCTAGCATATACAATCAGGGTGGGGGAGCCTTTGATCAGGGGGCCTGTTGTAGACTTATAGTCGCGCCCTGAACATTAACATACTGCAGAGCCAGTATCTTTCCTGGGCTTTTATGCCAGACACCAAACACAGTACACTTCCTCAATTATATATATATATATTAAAATAATCTGTTCGGCTGGGCCGAACGGGCTACAAATTGCCAGATCCTCATGCCGGAGAGGACTCTACACAGTGGTCAATTTTCAGCTCGCTGGGACCCACCGAACCAGAGTTATGGAAATACACTTTAAATGCACATTTACAGACATTGCATTTCTCTGCCATTGAAGTCAATGGCAGAAACCCAAACTAAACAATTAACCTGCCTCCGTCCTGTTGCTCAGAGAGGGTCGCGATTTGCCATGCAGTCATGCCGGAGCAGTGACTACATACTGGCCAAATCCCAACTCTCTGGGCCATACAGAACCAGAGTTATGGACTTCAGGTTTTTACAGTTTTACACTTAGCCGTTTACCTCGCGGCTTTTACCTCCATTGCAATCAATAGAGCCAGCGCTGCCATAGGAAATGCATGGGCCGGCGCCGCCATAGGAAATGCATGGGCTGGCGCCGCCATATGAAATGCATGGGCCGGCGCTGCCATAGGATTCAATGGCACCTCCGCTACTATTGGAGTCAATGGGCAGCTCACACTTTTTCACATTTAACCCTACCCCGTTCGGTTGAGGGGAGAGGGCCGGAAATTGTCATGCAGTCATGCCGGAGCAGTGACTACATGCTGGCCAAATCCCAGCCCTCTGGTCCCCACAGAACCGGAGTTATGGGTTTTCAGTTTACACTGTTTTCCACTTAGTGTTTAAAAGCCACGCGGCTTTTCTCCGACATTGCTGTCAATGGTAGGACCCTCATGGCCAGCGCGACCCTTTCTCGCCGCCATTAATTGTCGGACCCAGTTGGGGTCGAGTGAGGGGGTTCCTAGGGGCTAGGGGCAAAAAATTTTTAATTTCGGGATGCCCTAGAACAAAAGTTCCCATGCCAATTGGTGGTGAACTTGACCGAAGCCTAGTGTGATCAAAACTCCACATTGACTTTGTATCCGCTTTTGCTGTTTTGCGGTCTGGCTGGCTGCCAGCTCGTTCCTGGAGGTCGGACTTGAGGAATCCCCATTGAAATGCATTACTCCATTCACTTTCAATGGGGAAGCTCCGCTCCTCCTCTCGGGCGCCACCTGCAGGTCTTCTCAGGTATCGGTCCCAAATCTATGAAATCTCCATAGGGTTACATGGGGCTCCAATGGTGACCTATGGACAGGCTGCAAAATGGAGACTGCAAAGGCGGGAAAGGGGACAAAGGGCAATAAACATGTAAATGTAATTAACCCTTTCCCTCCCGACCAGATCCCAGTGTATGTGGTTGGTGCATACACTGTAAAGATACAAACACCCATAATTGTACCAATATACTGTACACGTCTATGAGATAGAACACATTTTGCCCTGAGGCAGGGGAATAAACATACATGAAATCCCTCTGTGGGAACATGATAACCAAGGGACGCAACTTTTGGCTGTGAAGCAGGGGACCATATGTATTATCGGTACATTTCTGGTTAACCCCTCACCTCCCAGACGGTGGAAGGGGTGCCTAATGGGGGTGACCCCTTTAATACTCGCTTGGCACCCTTCCCCCGTCACAACTGTATATATCACTCCCAGCCACACCTACATACTGTATATACCATTCCCAGCCTCACCTACATACTGTATATACCACTCCCAGCCTCACCTACATACTGTATATACCACTCCCAACCTTACCTACATACTGTATATACCACACCCAGCCCCACCTACATACTGTATATACCACTCCCGCCTACATACTGTATATACCACGCACAACTCCAACTACGTACTGTATATACCACTCCCACACCCACCTACAAACTGTATATATCACCCAGCCCTACCTACATACTGTATATACCACACCCACACCCACCTACCTACTGTATATACCACACCCACCTACATACTGTATATACCACTCCCACACTCACCTACCTACTGTATATACCACTCCCAGCCTCACTGTCATGATGGGAGGCTATGGCAGGCCTGAATAAAGGGGTCACCCCCCCAGCTGACAGCCCCTACAATCATGCTTGGGACACAAGGGGTTAATGTGTGTTGGGTAATAACTTGCACTCCCCTGTCACATCTGTTTTGTCCCCAGAATAAGGCTGCAACTCCCTGCAGCTCTGTGTTATATTCCTGTATGTGTATAAATTATGTCGGGAGGGAAAGGGTTAACCATACTGTGTATAAGTTGATCTGCATTCCCCTGCTTCAGCAGAATTAATTGCTATGTTACTGTGGCGGCCGCCTTTATTCTACCACTTACCCGGATAAATGCGGGGCTTTTCTCCGTTTCTATTTGAGTTTCCCGCGCGGCGGCCGCATCATCAGATAAGCGCTACAGGAACAGTTTCTCCCCCAATAACCATTTTACTGGACATAATGGCACCCCGGACTCTTGTCATATTTTTTTATAAATGGGCTGGCCAAGTAGGACCCGGGGAGGGGTGTATTACTGGGGGGCTGGGTAACCCCGCTTCCCACGTTACCTGGCAACCTGTGATTGGGACAAGGTCATTGTTCACCAATAACTGAACTGCCGTGTTAGGAATGGGGTCCTGCGTCTATATAATTGTTTGCACCCCTTATTCCTGTGCTTGTCGTGACTGTAACTACTAAGGAGCTGCTATTGGGCTGAATATCTCCTTGTCCAGCCCCAGTAAGTGTGAATATTCCTGTAATGTTATTTGCTTGATGTATTGTCTGTTCTGCTCATAGGAAATAAACTCATTCAGTTTACAATATCCTAATCATGTTCAATCTGGCCCGGTTATTATATATAGGTTCTGTTCTCTCATGACAGGCATATATATTAATTGGTGGCAGCGTGGTGGGATACAGATTGAACCTGTGTTTGCAGTTTAATGCGAGACTCCGCAAAACAGTGGTAGCCGCGTATCGTGCGAGCTCCTAAGACTAGTGATATCAGACAAATGCGTTTTTCAAGATATAACAAGGATACGCCCCTTACCCACCTATCCCTGTGTAAGGGGTAACTCACTCTCCCAGTCCCTATCTGCAGGGCGGGGAGGATACGTCCCTTATCCACCTATCCCTGTGTAAGGGGTAACTCACTCTCCCTGTCCCTATCTGCAGGGCTGGGAGGATACGCCCCTTACCCACCTATCCCTGTGTAAGGGATAACTCACAATCCCCCAGTCCCTATCTGCAGGGCTGGGAGGATACGCCTCGTACCCACCTATCCCTGTGTAAGGGGTAACTCACTCTCCGAGTCCCTATCTGCAAGGCTGGGAGGATACGCCCCTTACCCACCTATCCCTGTGTAAAGAGATAACTCACTCTCCCAGTCCCTATCTGCAGGGCTGGGAGGATACCCCCCTTACCCACCTATCCCTGTGTAAGGGTAACTCACTCCCCCGTCCCTATCTGCAGGGCTGGGGGGATACGCCCCTTACCCACCTATCCCTGTGTAAGGGATAACTCACTCCCGAGTCCCTATCTGCGGGGCTGGGGGGATACGCCCCTTACCCACCTATCCCTGTGTAAGGGGTAACTCACTTCCCCCAGTCCCTATCTGCAGGGCTGGGAGGATACGCCCCTTACCCACCTATCTCTGTGTATGGGGTAACTCACTCTCCCAGTCCCTATCTGCAGGGCTGGGAGGATACGCCCCTTACCCACCTATCCCTGTGTAAGGGATAACTCACTCCCCCGTCCCTATCTGCAGGGCTGGGAGGATACGCCTCGTACCCACCTATCCCTGTGTAAGGGGTAACTCACTCTCCGAGTCCCTATCTGCAGGGCAGGGAGGATACGCTCCTTACCCACCTATCCCTGTGTAAGGCTAACTCACTCCCCCGTCCCTATCTGCAGGGCTGGGGGGATACGCCCCTTACCCACCTATCCCTGTGTAAGGGATAACTCACTCCCCCGTCCCTATCTGCAGGGCCGGGAGGATACGCCCCTTACCCACCTATCCCTTTGTAAGGGATAACTCACAATCCCCCAGTCCCTATCTGCAGGGCTGGGAGGATACACCCCTTACCCACCTATCCCTGTGTAAGGGGTAACTCACTCCCCCGTCCCTATCTGCAGGGCTGGGAGGATACGCCCCTTACCCACCTATCCCTGTGTAAGGGGTAACTCACTCTCCCAGTCCCTATCTGCAGAGCTGTAGAGATACGCCTCTTACCCACCTATCCCTGTGTAAGGGATAACTCACTCCCCCCGTCCCTATCTGCAGGGCTGGGAGGATACGCCCCTTACCCACATATCCCTGTGTAAGGGATAACTCACTCTCCCAGTCCCTATCTGCAGGGCTGGGAGGATACGCCCCTTACCCACCTATCCCTGTGTAAGGGATAACTCACTCCCCCGGTCCCTATCTGCAGGGCTGGGGGGATACGCCCCTTACCCACCTATCCCTGTGTAAGGGATAACTCACTCCCCCGTCCCTATCTGCAGGGCTGGGAGGATACGCCCCTTACCCACCTATCCCTGTGTAAGGGATAACTCACTCTCCCAGTCCCTATCTGCAGGGCTGGGGGGATACGCCCCTTACCCACCTATCCCTGTGTAAGGGGTAACTCACTCTCCCAGTCCCTATCTGCGGGGCTGAGAGGATACGCCCCTTACCCACCTATCCCTGTGTAAGGGGTAACTCACTCTCCCAGTCCCTATCTGCAGGGCTGGGAGGATACGCCCCTTACCCACCTATCCCTGTGTAAGGGATATCTCACACTCCCCAGTCCCTCTCTGCAGGGCTGGGAGGATACGCCCCTTACCCACCTATCCCTGTGTAAGGGGTAACTCACTCCCCCCGTCCCTATCTGCAGCGCTGGGAGGATACGCCCCTTACCCACCTATCCCTGTGTAAGGGATAACTCACTCTCCCAGTCCCTATCTGCAGGGCTGGGGCGATACGCCCCTTACCCACCTATCCCTGTGTAAGGGGTAACTCACTCTCCCAGTCCCTATCTGCAGGGCTGGGAGGATACGCCCCTTACCCACCTATCCCTGTGTAAGGGGTAACTCACTCCCCCAGTCCCTATCTGCAGGGCTGTGAGGATACACCCCTTACCCACCTATCCCTGTGTAAGGGGTAACTCACTCTCCCTGTCCCTATCTGCAGGACTGGGAGGATACGCTCCTTACCCACCTATCCCTGTGTAAGGGATAACTCACTCTCCCAGTCCCTATCTGCAGGGCTGGGAGGAAACGCCTCTTACCCACCTATCCCTGTGTAAGGGGTAACTCACTCTCCCAGTCCCTATCTGCAGGGCTGGGAGGATACGCCCCTTACCCACCTATCCCTGTGTAAGGGATAACTCACTCTCCCAGTCCCTATCTGCAGGGCTGTAGGGACACGCCTCTTACCCACCTATCCCTGTGTAAGGGATAACTCACTCTCCCAGTCCCTATCTGCAGGGCTGGGGGGATACGCCTCTTACCCACCTATCCCTGTGTAAGGGATAACTCACTTCCCCAGTCCCTATCTGCAGTGCTGGGGGGATACGCCCCTTACCCACCTATCCCTGTGTAAGGGATAACTCACTCTCCCAGTCCCTATCTGCAGGGCTGGGAGGATACGCCCCTTACCCACCTATACCTGTGTAAGGGATAACTCACTCTCCCAGTCCCTATCTGCAGGGCTGGGAGGATACGCCCCTTACCCACCTATCCCTGTGTAAGGGGTAACTCACTCTCCCAGTCCCTATCTGCAGGGCTGGGAGGATACGCCCCTTACCCACCTATCCCTGTGTAAGGGTAACTCACTCTCCCAGTCCCTATCTGCAGGGCTGGGAGGATACGTCCCTTACCCACCTATTCCTGTTTAAGGGATAACTCACTCTCCCAGTCCCTATCTGCAGGGCTGGGAGGATACGCCCCTTACCCACCTATCCCTGTGTAAGGGGTAACTCACTCTCCCAGTCCCTATCTGCAGGGCTGGGAGGATACGCCCCTTACCCACCTATCCCTGTGTAAGGGGTAACTCACTCTCCCAGTCCCTATCTGCAGGGCTGGGAGGATACGCCCCTTACCCACCTATCCCTGTGTAAGGGGTAACTCACTCTCCCAGTCCCTATCTGCAGGGCTGGGAAAATACGCCCCTTACCCACCTATCCCTGTTTAAGGGATAACTCTCTCTCCCAGTCCCTATCTGCAGGGCTGGGAGGATACGCCCCTTACCCACCTATCCCTGTGTAAGGGGTAACTCACTCTCCCAGTCCCTATCTGCAGGGCTGGGAGGATACGCCCCTTACCCACCTATCCCTGTGTAAGGGATAACTCACATCCCCGGTCCCTATCTGCAGGGCTGGGAGGGATACGCCTCTTTCCCACCTATACCTGTGTAAGGATAACTCACTATCCCCATCCCTATCTGCAGGGCTGGGAGGATACGCCCCTTACCCACCTATCCCTGTGTAAGGGATAACTCACTCCCCCTGTCCCTATCTGCAGGGCTGGGAGGATACACCCCTTACCCACCTATCCCTGTGTAAGGGATAACTCACTCTCTCAGTCCCTATCTGCAGGGCTGGGGGGATACACCCCTTACCCACCTATCCCTGTGTAAGGGATAACTCACTCTCCCAGTCCCTATCTGCAGGGCTGGGAGGATACGCCCCTTACACACCTATCCCTGTGTAAGGGATAACTCACTCTCCCAGTCCCTATCTGCAGGGCTGGGAGGATAAGCCCCTTACCCACCTATCCCTGTGTAAGGGATAACTCACTCTCCCAGTCCCTATCTGCAGGGCTGGGAGGATACGCCTCTTACCCACCTATCCCTGTGTAAGGGATAACTCACTCTCCCAGTCCCTATCTGCAGGGCTGGGAGGATAAGCCCCTTACCCACCTATCCCTGTGTAAGGGATAACTCACTCTCCCAGTCCCTATCTGCAGGGCTGGGAGGATACGCCTCTTACCCACCTATCCCTGTGTAAGGGTAACTCACTCTCCCAGTCCCTATCTGCAGGGCAGGGAGGATACACCCCTTACCCACCTATCCCTGTGTAAGGGGTAACTCACTCTCCCAGTCCCTATCTGCAGGGCTGGGAGGATACGCCCCTTACCCACCTATCCCTGTGTAAGGGATAACTCACTCTCCCAGTCCGTATCTGCAGGGCTGGGAGGATAAGCCCCTTACCCACCTATCCCTGTGTAAGGGTAACTCACTCTCACAGTCCCTATCTGCAGGGCTGGGAGGATACGCCCCTTACCCACCTATCCCTGTGTAAGGGGTAACTCACTCTCCGAGTCCCTATCTGCAGGGCTGGGAGGATACGCCCCTTACCCACCTATCCCTGTGTAAGGGGTAACTCACTCTCCGAGTCCCTATCTGCAGGGCTGGGAGGATACGCCCCTTACCCACCTATCCCTGTGTAAGGGGTAACTCACTCTCCGAGTCCCTATCTGCGGGGCTGAGAGGATACGCCCCTTACCCACCTATCCCTGTGTAAGGGATAACTCACTCCCCCAGTCCGTATCTGCAGGGCTGGGGGGATACGACCCTTACCCACCTATCCCTGTGTAAGTGGTAACTCACTCTCCCGTCCCTATCTGCAGGGCTGGGAGGATACACCCCTTACCCACCTATCCCTGTGTAAGGGGTAACTCACTCTCCCGTCCCTATCTGCAGGGCTGGGAGGATACACCCCTTACCCACCTATCCCTGTGTAAGGGGTAACTCACTCCCCCCGTCCCTATCTGCAGGGCTGGGAGGATACGCCCCTTACCCACCTATCCCTTTGTAAGGGATAACTCACCTCCCCAGTCCCTATCTGCAGGGCTGGGAGGGTACGTCCCTTACCCACCTATCCCTGTGTAAGGGGTAACTCACTCCCCCAGTCCCTATCTGCAGGGCTGGGAGGATACGTCCCTTACCCACCTATCCCTGTGTAAGGGGTAACTCACTCCCCCCGTCCCTATCTGCAGGGCTGGGAGGATACGCCCCTTACCCACCTATCCCTGTGTAAGGGATAACTCACTCTCCCAGTCCCTATCTGCAGGGCTGGGAGGATACGCCCCTTACCCACCTATCCCTGTGTAAGGGATAACTCACTCTCCCAGTCCCTATCTGCAGGGCTGGGAGGATACGCCCCTTACCCACCTATCCCTGTGTAAGGGATAACTCACTCTCCCCGTCCCTATCTGCAGGGCTGGGAGGATACGCCCCTTACCCACCTATCCCTGTGTAAGGGGTAACTCACTCTCCCAGTCCCTATCTGCAGGGCTGGGAGGATACACCCCTTACCCACCTATCCCTGTGTAAGGGGTAACTCACTCTCCCAGTCCCTATCTGCAGGGCTGGGAGGATACACCCCTTACCCACCTATCCCTGTGAAAGGGGTAACTCACTCTCCCAGTCCCTATCTGCAGGGCTGGGAGGATACGCCCCTTACCCACCTATCCCTGTGTAAGGGATAACTCACTCTCCCAGTCCCTATCTGCAGGACTGGGAGGATACGCCCCTTACCCACCTATCCCTGTGTAAGGGATAACTCAGTCTCCCAGTCCCTATCTGCAGGGCTGGGAGGATACGCCCCTTACCCACCTATCCCTGTGTAAGGATAACTCACTCCCCCAGTCCCTATCTGCAGGGCTGGGAGGATACGCCCCTTACCCACCTATCCCTGTGTAAGGGGTAACTCAATCCCCCCGTCCCTATCTACAGGGCTGGGAGGATACGCCCCTTACCCACCTATCCCTGTGTATGGGGTAACTCACTCTCCCATCCCTATCTGCAGGGCTGGGGGATACGCCCCTTACCCACCTATCCCTGTGTAAGGATAACTCACTCTCCCGTCCCTATCTGCAGGGCTGGGAGGATACGCCTCTTACCCACCTATCCCTGTGTAAGGGTAACTCACTCCCCCCGTCCCTATCTGCAGGGCTGGGAGGATACGCCCTTTACCCACCTATCCCTGTGTAAGGGATAACTCCCTCTCCCAGTCCCTATCTGCAGGGCTGGGAGGATACGCCCCTTACCCACCTATCCCTGTGTAAGGGGTAACTCACTCTCCCAGTCCCTATCTGCAGGGCTGGGAGGATACATCCCTTACCCACCTATCCCTGTGTAAGGGATAACTCACTCTCCCTGTCCCTATCTGCAGGGCTGATAGGATACACCCCTTACCCACCTATCCCTGTGTAAGGGATAACTCACTCCCCC
Source organism: Ascaphus truei (assembly GCF_040206685.1). Classification (NCBI taxonomy): domain Eukaryota; kingdom Metazoa; phylum Chordata; class Amphibia; order Anura; family Ascaphidae; genus Ascaphus; species Ascaphus truei. The sequence goes on along the minus strand of NW_027456552.1, from coordinate 339,581 downwards.
CACTCCCTATATGCAGGGCTGTGAGGATACACCCCTTACCCACCTATCCCTGTGTAATGGTAACTCACTCTCCCAGTCCCTATCTGCAGGGCTGGGAGGATACGCCCCATACCCACCTATCCCTGTGTAAGGGATAACTCACTCCCCCGTCCCTATATGCAGGGCTGGGAGGATACCCCCCTTACCCACCTATACCTGTGTAAGGGATAACTCACTCTCCCAGTCCCTATCTGCAGGGCTGGGGGGATACGCCCCTTACCCACCTATCCCTGTGTAAGGGGTTACTCACTCTCCCTGTCCCTATCTGCAGGACTGGGAGGATACGCCCCTTACCCACCTATCCCTGTGTAAGGGGTAACTCACTCTCCCAGTCCCTATCTGCAGGGCTGGGGGGATACGCCCCTTACCCACCTATTCCTTTGTAAGGGATAACTCACTCTCCCAGTCCCTATCTGCAGGGCTGGGAGGATACGCCCCTTACCCACCTATACCTGTGTAAGGGATAACTCACTCCCCAGTCCCTATCTGCAGGGCTGGGAGGATACCCCCCTTACCCACCTATCCCTGTGTAAGGGGTAACTCACTCTCCCAGTCCCTATCTGCAGGGTTGGGAGGATACGCCCCTTACCCACCTATCCCTGTGTAAGGGATAACTCACTCCCCCGTCCCTATCTGCAGGGCTGGGGGGATACGCCCCTTACCCACCTATCCCTGTGTAAGGGATAACTCACTCTCCCAGTCCCTATCTGCAGGGCTGGGAGGATACGGCCCTTACCCACCTATCCCTGTGTAAGGGGTAACTCACTCTCCCCATCCCTATCTGCAGGGCTGGGAGGATACGCCCCTTACCCACCTATCCCTGTGTAAGGGATAACTCACTCCCCCGTCCCTATCTGCAGGGCTGGGGGGATACGCCTCTTACCCACCTATCCCTGTGTAAGGGATAACTCACTCCCCCAGTCCCTATCTGCAGGGCTGGGGGGATACGCCCCTTACCCACCTATCCCTGTGTAAGGGTAACTCTCTCTCCCCAGTCCCTATCTGCAGGGCTGGAGGGATACGCCCCTTACCCACCTATCCCTGTGTAAGGGATAACTCACTCCCCCAGTCCCTATCTGCAGGGCTGGGAGGATACGCTCCTTACCCACCTATCCCTGTGTAAGAGATAACTCACTCTCCCAGTCCCTATCTGCAGGGCTGGGAGGGTACGTCCCTTACCCACCTATCCCTGTGTAAGGGATAACTCACTATCCCCGTCCCTATCTGCAGGGCTGGGAGGATACGCCCCTTACCCACCTATCCCTGTGTAAGGGGTAACTCACTCTCCCTAGTCCCTATCTGCAGGGCTGGGAGAATACGCCTCTTACCCACCTATCCCTGTGTAAGGGGTAACTCACTCTCCCAGTCCCTACCTGCAGGGCTGGGAGGATACGCCCCTTACCCACCTATCCCTGTGTAAGGGGTAACTCACTTCCCCAGTCCCTATCTGCAGGGCTGGGAGGATACGCCTCTTACCCACCTATCCCTGTGTAAGGGATAACTCACTCCCCCGTCCCTATCTGCAGGGCTGTGAGGATACGCTCCTTACCCACCTATCCCTGTGTAAGGGGTAACTCACTCTCCCAGTCCCTATCTGCAGGGCTGGGGGGATACGCCCCTTACCCACCTATCCCTGTGTAAGGGGTAACTCACTCTCCCAGTCCCTATCTGCAGGGCTGGGAGGATACGCCCCTTACCCACCTATCTCTGTGTAAGGGGTAACTCACTCTCCCAGTCCCTATCTGCAGGGCTGGGAGGATACGCCCCTTACCCACCTATCCCTGTGTAAGGGGTAACTCGCTCCCCTGTCCCTATCTGCAGGGCTGGGAGGATACGCCTCTTACCCACCTATCCCTGTGTAAGGGGTAACTCACTCTCCCAGTCCCTATCTGCAGGGCTGGGAGGATACGCCTCTTACCCACCTATCCCTGTGTAAGGGATAACTCCCTCTCCCAGTCCCTATCTGCAGGGCTGGGAGGATACGCCCCTTACCCACCTATCCCTGTGTAAGGGATAACTCACTCTCCCAGTCCCTATCTGCAGGGCTGGGAGGATACGCCCCTTACCCACCTATCCCTGTGTAAGAGATAACTCACTCTCCCAGTCCCTATCTGCAGGGCTGGGAGTATACGCCTCTTACCCACCTATCCCTGTGTAAGGGATAACTCACGCCCCCAGACCCTAACTGCAGGGCTGGGAGGATACGCCCCTTACCCACCTATCCCTGTGTAAGGGATAACTCACTCTCCCAGTCCCTATCTGCAGGGCTGGGAGGATACGCCCCTTACCCACCTATCCCTGTGTAAGAGATAACTCACTCTCCCAGTCCCTATCTGCAGGGCTGGGAGGAAACGCATCTTACCCACCTATCCCTGTGTAAGGGATAACTCACTCTCCCAGTCCCTATCTGCAGGGCTGGGAGGATACGCCCCTTACCCACCTATCCCTGTGTAAGGGATAACTCACTCTCCCAGTCCCTATCTGCAGGGCTGGGAGGATACGCCCCTTACCCACCTATCCCTGTGTAAGGGGTAACTCACTCCCCCAGTCCCTATCTGCAGGGCTGGGGGGATACACCCCTTACCCACCTATCCCTGTGTAAGGGATAACTCACTCCCCCGTCCCTATATGCAGGGCTGGGGGGATACGCCTCTTACCCACCTATCCCTGTGTAAGGGATAACTCACTCTCCCCGTCCCTATCTGCAGGGCTGGGAGGATACGCCCCTTACCCACCTATCCCTGTGTAAGGGATAACTCACGTCCCCGGTCCCTATCTGCAGGGCTGGGAGGATACGGCCCTTACCCACCTATCCCTGTGTAAGGGGTAACTCACTCTCCCAGTCCCTATCTGCAGGGCTGGGAGGATACGCCCCTTACCCACCTATCCCTGTGTAAGGGGTAACTCACTCTCCCAGTCCCTATCTGCAGGGCTGAGAGGATACGCCCCTTACCCACCTATCCCTGTGTAAGGGATAACTCACTCTCCCAGTCCCTATCTGCAGGGCTGGGGGGATACGCCCCTTACCCACCTATCCCTGTGTAAGGGATAACTCACATCCCCCAGTCCCTATCTGCAGTGCTGGGAGGATACGCCCCTTACCCACCTACCCCTGTGTAAGGGGTAACTCACTCTCCCAGTCCCTATCTGCAGGGCTGGGAGGATACGCTCCTTACCCACCTATCCCCGTGTAAGGGGTAACTCACTCTCCCAGTCCCTATCTGCAGGGCTGGGAGGATACACCCCTTACCCACCTATCCCTGTGTAAGGGATAAATCACTCCCCCAGTCACTATCTGCAGGGCTGGGAGGATACGCCTCTTACCCACCTATCCCTGTGTAAGGGATAACTCACTCTCCCAGTCCCTATCTGCAGGGCTGGGAGGATACACCACTTACCCACCAATCCCTGTGTAAGGGATAACTCACTCTCCCAGTCCCTATCTGCAGGGCTGGGATGATACGCTCCTTACCCACCTATCCCTGTGTAAGGGATAAATCACTCCCCCAGTCACTATCTGCAGGGCTGGGAGGATACGCCTCTTACCCACCTATCCCTGTGTAAGGGGTAACTCACTCCCCCAGTCTTTATCTGCAGGGCTGGGAGGATACGCCCCTTACCCACCTATCCCTGTGTAAGGGATAACTCACTCCCCCAGTCCCTATCTGCAGGGCTGGGAGGATACGCCTCTTACCCACCTATCCCTGTGTAAGGGGTAACTCACTCCCCCTGTCCCTATCTGCAGGGCTGGGAGGATACGCCTCTTACCCACCTATCCCTGTGTAAGGGATAACTCACTCCCCCGTCCCTATCTGCAGGGCTGGGAGGATACGCCCCTTACCCACCTATCCCTGTGTAAGGGATAACTCACTCCCCCAGTCCCTGTCTGCAGGGCTGGGAGGATACGCCCCTTACCCACCTATCCCTGTGTAAGGGATAACTCACTCCCCCGTCCCTATCTACAGGGCTGGGAGGATACACCCCTTACCCACCTATCCCTGTGTAAGGGGTAACTCACTCCCCCGTCCCTATCTACAGGGCTCGGACAAAAAGCTCCTTACCAGCGTACCACCCCAAAGTCTCAGCGGTACCCTATAGTCGTGGTCCTTCAGGTCTGTGGTGTCCAGGTGTCTTGGTGTGTGCTCAAGACTCTCCTGATGTCAGCCCATTTGGGTGCTAAGGAGTCTTTGTGCATGTGTCTCTGCTCTCCTGTGTCTGCACACGTGTGTGCTGAGGAGTCTCTCTGTTTCTCACATGAAGCTTTATTTCAGAGCTCCGATTAGCCAGGTGGAGCCTGGTTACTTGAGTGGCTGCAATTAACCAGCTCCCTGTGGGATTCAGAGCTCTGAGGCAGCTTTAATTAAACAGGAATAAGTCCCTGTTACACCAGGGTAAATCTCTTCCAGTCTCTTCCACTGGGACTAATAAACAGCTGACCCCCTGCTCCTAACTGGGGGTATCCCGGGGCGGCCATATACACAGTATATCCATACTACCAGCACAAGCAAAGGATTCTGGGAGAGATACTCAGGGAGGGAGAGGTCACACATTACTCACCATATACAGGCAGGGACACTGTGTATTGTAGCTGAGTATTCGCCTGTATCTGCGCGGTGTAATTACCCCGGTCTGAGGTAACGAGGTCAGAGATCTGTAACGACCCGTCTGGGAGCGGTGACGCCCGGGAGAAGTACTGTGCCCCCGGTACCAGTGTATTAATATTCGGGCTGTAGAAGAGGATTTGGTTCTGGGAGTCCGTGCCTGACCCTTTATACCAGGAAAAGCCTTGTATTGTCTCAGTGACCCCGGTGACCTTCAGGGTGACATTCTGTCCGACCGCCGGACTCTCAGGGATCCGCTGAATAACGAATCCACTGGTCACCTCCATCCACAGACTGAGGAGAACTGCAAGAGAGACAGGAGCGTGAGGAGCGCAGGCACCGCTCTAATACAGGGAGCGCAGACACCTCTCTAATACAGAGAGCGCAGGCACCTCTCTAATACAGGGAGCGCAGGCATCTCTCTAATACAGGGAACGCAGGCATCTCTCTAATACAGAGAGCGCAGCCATCTCTCTAATACAGAGAGCACAGCCATCTCTCTAATACAGAGAGCGCAGGCATCTCTCTAATACAGAGAGCGCAGCCATCTCTCTAATACAGAGAGCGCAGGCATCTCTCTAATACAGAGAGCGCAGGCATCTCTCTAATACAGAGAGCGCAGGCACCTCTCTAATACAGGGAGCGCAGGCACCGCTCTAATACAGGGAGCGCAGGCACCGCTCTAATACAGGGAGCGCAGGCACCGCTCTAATACAGGGAGCGCAGGCACCTCTCTAATACAGGGAGCGCAGGCACCTCTCTAATACAGGGAGCGCAGGCACCTCTCTAATACAGGGAGCGCAGGCACCTCTCTAATACAGGGAGCGCAGGCACCTCTCTAATACAGGGGCGGGTGTCTGTCTGTGAGGGGGCGGGTGTCTGTCTGTGTGGGGGCGGGTGTCTGTCTGTGTGGGGGCGGGTGTCTGTCTGTGTGGGGGCGGGTGTCTGCCTGTGTGGGGGCGGGTGTCTGTCTGTGTGGGGGCGGGTGTCTGTCTGTGTGGGGGCGGGTGTCTGTCTGTGTGGGGGCGGGTGTCTGTCTGTGTGGGGGCGGGTGCCTGCCTGTGTGGGGGCGGGTGCCTGCCTGTGTGGGGGCGGGTGTGTCTGTGTGGGGGCGGGTGTCTGTCTGTGTGGGGGCGGGTGCCTGTCTGTGTGGGGGCGGGTGCCTGTCTGTGTGGGGGCGGGTGCCTGTCTGTGTGGGGGCGGGTGCCTGTCTGTGTGGGGGCGGGTGTCTGTCTGTGTGGGGGCGGGTGCCTGTCTGTGTGGGGGCGGGTGCCTGTCTGTGTGGGGGCGGGTGCCTGTCTGTGTGGGGGCGGGTGTCTGTCTGTGTGGGGGCGGGTGTCTGTCTGTGTGGGGGCGGGTGCCTGTCTGTGTGGGGGCGGGTGTCTGTCTGTGTGGGGGCGGGTGCCTGTCTGTGTGGGGGCGGGTGTCTGTCTGTGTGGGGGCGGGTGTCTGTCTGTGTGGGGGCGGGTGTCTGTCTGTGTGGGGGCGGGTGCCTGCCTGTGTGGGGGCGGGTGCCTGTCTGTGTGGGGGCGGGTGCCTGCCTGTGTGGGGGCGGGTGTCTGTGTCTGTGTGGGGGCGGGTGTCTGTGTCTGTGTGGGGGCGGGTGCCTGTCTGTGTGGGGGCGGGTGCCTGTCTGTGTGGGGGCGGGTGGCTGTCTGTGTGGGGGCGGGTGTGTCTGTGTCTGTGTGGGGGCGGGTGTCTGTGTCTGTGTGGGGGCGAGTGCCTGTGTCTGTGTGGGGGCGAGTGCCTGTCTGTGTGGGGGCGAGTGCCTGTCTGTGTGGGGGCGGGTGTCTGTCTGTGTGGGGGCGGGTGTCTGTCTGTGTGGGGGCGGGTGCCTGTCTGTGTGGGGGCGGGTGCCTGTCTGTGTGGGGGCGGGTGCCTGTCTGTGTGGGGGCGGGTGCCTGTCTGTGTGGGGGCGGGTGCCTGTCTGTGTGGGGGCGGGTGCCTGTCTGTGTGGGGGCGGGTGCCTGTCTGTGTGGGGGCGGGTGCCTGTCTGTGTGGGGGCGGGTGCCTGTCTGTGTGGGGGCGGGTGTCTGTGTCTGTGTGGGGGCGGGTGTCTGTGTCTGTGTGGGGGCGGGTGCCTGTCTGTGTGGGGGCGGGTGCCTGTCTGTGTGGGGGCGGGTGTCTGTCTGTGTGGGGGCGGGTGTCTGTCTGTGTGGGGGCGGGTGTCTGTCTGTGTGGGGGCGGGTGCCTGCCTGTGTGGGGGCGGGTGCCTGCCTGTGTGGCGGCGGGTGCCTGCCTGTGTGGGGGCGGGTGCCTGTCTGTGTGGGGGCGGGTGCCTGCCTGTGTGGGGGCGGGTGCCTGCCTGTGTGGGGGCGGGTGCCTGTCTGTGTGGGGGCGGGTGCCTGTCTGTGTGGGGGCGGGTGCCTGTCTGTGTGGGGGCGGGTGCCTGTCTGTGTGGGGGCGGGTGCCTGTCTGTGTGGGGGCGGGTGCCTGTCTGTGTGGGGGCGGGTGCCTGTGTGTGTGGGTGGGTGCCTGTGGGGGTGGGTGTCTGTGGGGGTGGGTGTCTGTGTGGGGGTGGGTGTCTGTGTGTAGCGGTGGGTGTCTGTGTGGGGGTGGGTGTCTGTGTGGGGGTGGGTGTCTGTGTGGGGGTGGGTGTCTGTGTGGGGGTGGGTGTCTGTGTGGGGGTGGGTGTCTGTGTGGGGGTGGGTGTCTGTGTGGGGGTGGGTGTCTGTGTGGGGGTGGGTGTCTGTGTGGGGGTGGGTGTCTGTTTGGGGGTGGGTGTCTGTGTGGGGGTGGGTGTCTGTGTGGGGGTGGGTGTCTGTGTGGGGGTGGGTGTCTGTGTGGGGGTGGGTGTCTGTGTGGGGGTGGGTGTCTGTGTGGGGGTGGGTGTCTGTGTGGGGGTGGGTGTCTGTGTGGGGGTGGGTGTCTGTGTGGGGGTGGGTGTCTGTGTGGGGGTGGGTGTCTGTGTGGGGGTGGGTGTCTGTGTGGGGGTGGGTGTCTGTGTGGGGGTGGGTGTCTGTGTGGGGGTGGGTGTCTGTGTGGGGGTGGGTGTCTCTGTGGGGGTGGGTGTCTCTGTGGGGGTGGGTGTCTCTGTGGGGGTGGGTGTCTCTGTGGGGGTGGGTGTCTCTGTGGGGGTGGGTGTCTCTGTGTGGGTGGGTGTCTCTGTGTGGGTGGGTGTCTCTGTGTGGGTGGGTGTCTCTGTGTGGGTGGGTGTCTCTGTGTGGGTGGGTGTCTCTGTGTGGGTGGGTGTCTCTGTGTGGGTGGGTGTCTCTGTGTGGGTGGGTGTCTCTGTGTGGGTGGGTGTCTCTGTGTGGGTGGGTGTCTCTGTGTGGGTGGGTGTCTCTGTGTGGGTGGGTGTCTCTGTGTGGGTGGGTGTCTCTGTGTGGGTGGGTGTCTCTGTGTGGGTGGGTGTCTCTGTGTGGGTGGGTGTCTCTGTGTGGGTGGGTGTCTCTGTGTGGGTGGGTGTCTCTGTGTGGGTGGGTGTCTCTGTGTGGGTGGGTGTCTCTGTGTGGGTGGGTGTCTCTGTGTGGGTGGGTGTCTCTGTGTGGGTGGGTGTCTCTGTGTGGGTGGGTGTCTCTGTGTGGGTGGGTGTCTCTGTGTGGGTGGGTGTCACTGTGTGTCACTGTGTGTGCCTGCCGCAGAGTGTTGTTTGTCTGTGTTTGTGTGTGTCACTGTTAGTGTGTGTGTTACTCTGTGTGAGTCAGTGTGTGTTACTGTGTGGGTGGTTGTCTGTGTGTGTGTGGGGGGGTGTCTGTGAGTGTGGGTGTCACTGTGTGTCACTGTGTGTGTGCCTGCCGCAGAGTGTTGTTTGTCTGTGTGTGTGTGGGGGGGGGGTGTCTGTGTGGGTGGGTGTCTGTGTGTGTGGGTGTCACTGTGTGTCACTGTGTGTGTGCCTGCCGCAGAGTGTTGTTTGTCTGTGTGTGTGTGTGTGTCACTGTTAGTGTGTGTGTTACTGTGTGTGAGTCAGTGTGTGTGTGTGTGTGTTACTGTGTGCGTGTGTGTTACAATGTGCACGGAGGTGTCCCCCTCCCGATGTTACCTGCCAGCACACAGACCCTAAGACGGGTGTCCAGTGGTGGGGTGTCTCTCCTGCCGAGCATCGCGCTGTGTGTGCCGCAGAGCGGTGTGTCACTGTGTGTGTCACTGTGTGTGTCACTGTGTGTGCGTGCGCCGCAGAGCTGTGTGTGTGTGTGTCACTGTGTGTGTGTGCCGCAGAGCTGTGTGTGTGTGTCACTGTGTGTCTGCCGCAGTGTTGTGTGTCACTGTGTGTGTGTGTGTGCGTGTGCCACAGAGCTGTTTGTGTGTGTCACTGTATGTGTGCCCGCAGAGTGTTGTGTGTCACTGGGTGTGTGCCGCAGAATTGTGTGCGTCTGTGTGTCACTGTGTGTGTGTGCCGCAGAGTTCTGTGCCACTGTGTGTGTGCGTGTGCCACAGAGCTGTCTGTGTGTGTCACTGTATGTGTGCCGCAGAACTGTGCGTCACTGTGTGTGTGTGTGCCGCAGTGTTCTGTGTCACTGTGTGTGTGTGCCGCAGAGCTGTGTGTGTCACTGTGTGTGTGTGCCGCAGAGCTGTGTGTTTCACTGTGTGTGCCGCAGAGCTGTGTGTCACTGTGTGTGTGCCGCAGAACTGTGCGTCACTGTGTGTGTGTGTGTGCCGCAGTGTTCTGTGTCACTGTGTGTGTGCCGCAGAGCTGTGTGTGTCACTGTGTGTGTGTGTGTGCCGCAGTGTTCTGTGTCACTGTGTGTGTGTGCCGCAGAGCTGTGTGTGTCACTGTGTGTGTGTGTGCCGCAGAGCTGTGTGTGTCACTGTGTGTGCCGCAGAGCTGTGTGCGTCACTGTGTGTGTGTGTGCCGCAGAGCTGTGTGTGTCACTGTGTGTGTGTGTGTGTGTGTGCCGCAGTGTTCTGTGTCACTGTGTGTGTGTGCCGCAGAGCTGTGTGTCACTGTGTGTGTGCCGCAGAGCTGTGTGTGTCACTGTGTGTGCCGCAGAGCTGTGTGCGTCACTGTGTGTGTGTGTGCCGCAGAGCTGTGTGTGTCACTGTGTGTGCGCAGAGCTGTGTGTGTCACTGTGTGCGCGCAGAGCTGTGTGCGTCACTGTGTGTGCCGCAGAGCTGTGTGTGTCACTGTGTGTGTGCCGCAGAGCTGTGTGTGTGCCGCAGAGCTGTGTGTCACTGTGTGCCGCAGAGCTGTGTGTGTCACTGTGTGTGTGCCGCAGAGCTGTGTGTGTGCCGCAGAGCTGTGTGTCACTGTGTGCCGCAGAGCTGTGTGTGTCACTGTGTGTGTGCCGCAGAGCTGTGTGTGTGCCGCAGAGCTGTGTGTCACTGTGTGCCGCAGAGCTGTGTGTCACTGTGTGTGTGCCGCAGAGCTGTGTGTGTCACTGTGTGTGTGTGTGCCGCAGAGCTGTGTGTGTCACTGTGTGTGTGTGTGCCGCAGAGCTGTGTGTGTCACTGTGTGTGTGTGCCGCAGAGCTGTGTGTGTCACTGTGTGTGTGTGTGTGTGCCGCAGAGCTGTGTGTGTCACTGTGTGTGTGTGTGCCGGAGATCTTGTGCTGCAGAGCTGTGTGTGTGTGTGTGCCGCAGAGCTGTGTGTGTCACTGTGTGTGTGTGTCACAGTGTGTGTGTGCCACAGAGCTGTGTGTGTCACTGTGTGTGTGTGTGTGTGTCACAGTGTGTGTGTGTCACAGTGTGTGTGTGCCGCAGAGCTGTGTGTGTCACTGTGTGTGTGTGTCACTGTGTGTGTGTGTGTGTGTGCTGCAGAGCTATGTGTGTCACTGTGTGTGTGTGTGCCGCAGAGCTGTGTGTCACAGTGTGTGTGTGTCACAGTGTGTGTGTGCCGCAGAGCTGTGTGTGTCACTGTGTGTGTGTGTGTCACTGTGTGTGTGTGTGTGTGTGTGTGTGTGTGTGTGTGTGTGTGTGTGTGTGTGCCGTAGAGCTATGTGTGTCACTGTGTGTGTGTGCCGCAGAGCTGTGTGTCACAGTGTGTGTGTGTCACAGTGTGTGTGTGCCGCAGAGCTGTGTGTGTCACTGAGTGTGTGTGTGTGTGTGTGTGTGTGTGTGTGTGTGTGTGTGTGCCGCAGAGCTGTGTGTGTCACTGTGTGTGTGTGTGCCGGATCTTGTGCTGCAGAGCTGCCTGTGTGATAGTGAAAGTAGCAGATCACTTCCTCATCATACAGCGTCTCCCTCCTCCCCACCCACTGTGTAACACACCCCACCCACTGCTTCTCCCTCCTCCCCACCCACTGTGTAACACACCCCACCCACTGCTTCTCCCTCCTCCCCACCCACTGTGTAACACACCCCACCCACTGCTTCTCCCTCCTCCCCACCCACTGTGTAACACACCCCACCCACAGCGTCTCCCTCCTCCCCACCCACTGTGTAACACACCCCACCCACTGCTCTCCCTCCTCCCCACTCACTGTGTAACACACCCCACCCACTGCTTCTCCCTCCTCCCCACCCACTGTGTAACACACCCCACCCACTGCTTCTCTCTCCTCCCCACTCACTGTGTAACACACCCCACCCACTGCGTCTCACTCCTCCCCACCCACTGTGTAACACACCCCACCCACTGCTTCTCCCTCCTCCCCACACACCGTGTTACACAGCCCCACCCACTGCTTCTCCCTCCTCCCCACTCACCGTGTTACACAGCCCCACCCACTGCTTCCTATCCCCTCCCACCCACCGTGTTACACAGCCCCACCCACTGCTTCCTATCCTCTCCTCTCCCACCCACCGTGTTACACAGCCCCACCCACTGCTTCCTATCCCCTCCTCTCCCACCCACCGTGTTACACAGCCCCACCCACTGCTTCCTATCCTCTCCCACCCACCGTGTTACACAGCCTCACCCACTGCTTCCTATCCCCTCCCACCCACCGTGTTACACAGCCCCACCCACTGCTTCCTATCCCCTCCCACCCACCGTGTTACACAGCCCAATCCACTGCTTCCTATCCCCTCCTCCTCCACCCACCGTGTTACACAGCCCCACCCACTGCTTCCTATCCCCTCCCACACACCGTGTTACACAGCCTCACCCACTGCTTCCTATCCCCTCCCACACACCGTGTTACACAGCCACACCCACTGCTTCCTATCCCCTCCTCTCCCACCGTGTTACACAGCCCCACCCACTGCTTCCTATCCCCTCCTCTCCCACCCACCGTGTTACACAGCCCCACCCACTGCTTCCTATCCTCTCCCACCCACTGTGTTACACAGCCCCACCCACTGCTTCCTATCCCCTCCCACCCACCGTGTTACACAGCCCCACCCACTGCTTCCTATCCCCTCCTCTCCCACACACCGTGTTACACAGCCCCACCCACTGCTTCCTATCCCCTCCCACCCACCGTGTTACACAGCCCAACCCACTGCTTCCTATCCCCTCTCACACACCGTGTTACACAGCCCCTCCCACTGCTTCCTATCCCCTCCTCTCCCACACACCGTGTTACACAGCCCCACCCACTGCTTCCTATCCCCTCCCACACACCGTGTTACACAGCCCCACCCACTGCTTCCTATCCCCTCCCACCCACCGTGTTACACAGCCCCACCCACTGCTTCCTATCCCCTCCTCTCCCACCCACTGTGTTACACAGCCCCACCCACTGCTTCCTATCCCCTCCTCTCCCACCCACCGTGTTACACAGCCCCACCCACTGCTTCCTATCCCCTCCCACCCACCGTGTTACACAGCCCCACCCACTGCTTCCTATCCCCTCCTCTCCCACCCACCGTGTTACACAGCCCCACCCACTGCTTCCTATCCCCTCCCACACACCGTGTTACACAGCCCCACCCACTGCTTCCTATCCTCTCCCACCCACCCACCGTGTTACACAGCCCCACCCACTGCTTCCTATCCCCTCCCACCCACCGTGTTACACAGCCCCACCCACTGCTTCCTATCCTCTCCCACACACCGTGTTACACAGCCCCACCCACTGCTTCCTATCCTCTCCCACCCACCGTGTTACACAGCACCACCCACTGCTTCCTATCCCCTCCTCTCCCACACACCGTGTTACACAGCCCCACCCACTGCTTCCTATCCCCTCCCACCCACCGTGTTACACAGCCCCACCCACTGCTTCCTATCCCCTCCTCTCCCACCCACCGTGTTACACAGCCCCACCCACTGCTTCCTATCCCCTCCCACCCACCGTGTTACACAGCCCCACCCACTGCTTCCTATCCCCTCCTCTCCCACACACCGTGTTACACAGCCCCACCCACTGCTTCCTATCCCCTCCCACCCACCGTGTTACACAGCCCCACCCACTGCTTCCTATCCCCTCCTCTCCCACACACCGTGTTACACAGCCCCACCCACTGCTTCCTATCCCCTCCCACACACCGTGTTACACAGCCCCACCCGCTGCTTCCTATCCTCTCCTCTCCCACCATGTTACACAGCCTCACCCACTGCTTCCTATCCTCTCCCCTCCCACACACCGTGTTACACAGCCCCACCCACTGCTTCCTATCCCCTCCCACACACCGTGTTACACAGCCCCACCCACTGCTTCCTATCCCCTCCCACACACCGTGTTACACAGCCCCACCCACTGCTTCCTATCCTCTCCTCTCCCACCCACCGTGTTACACAGCCCCACCCACTGCTTCCTATCCCCTCCTCTCCCACACACCGTGTTACACAGCCCCACCCACTGCTTCCTATCCTCTCCCACCCACCGTGTTACACAGCCCCACCCACTGCTTCCTATCCCCTCCCACACACTGTGTTACACAGCCCCACCCACTGCTTCCTATCCTCTCCTCTCCCACACACCGTGTTACACAGCCCCACCCACTGCTTCCTATCCCCTCCTCTCCCACACACCGTGTTACACAGCCCCACCCACTGCTTCCTATCCCCTCCTCTCCCACCCACCGTGTTACACAGCCCCACCCACTGCTTCCTATCCTCTCCCACACACCGTGTTACACAGCCCCACCCACTGCTTCCTATCCCCTCCTCTCCCACCGTGTTACACAGCCCCACCCACTTCTTCCTATCCTCTCCCACCCACCCACCGTGTTACACAGCCCCACCCACTGCTTCCTATCCCCTCCCACACACCGTGTTACACAGCCCCACCCACTGCTTCCTATCCCCTCCTCTCCCACACACCGTGTTACACAGCCCCACCCACTGCTTCCTATCCTCTCCCACCCACCGTGTTACACAGCCCCACCCACTGCTTCCTATCCCCTCCTCTCCCTCACACCGTGTTACACAGCCCCACCCACAGCTTCCTATCCTCTCCCACACACCGTGTTACACAGCCCCACCCACTGCTTCCTATCCCCTCCTCTCCCACACACCGTGTTACACAGCCCCACCCACTGCTTCCTATCCTCTCCCACACACCGTGTTACACAGCCCCACCCACTGCTTCCTATCCCCTCCCACACACCGTGTTACACAGCCCCACCCACTGCTTCCTATCCCCTCCCACACACCGTGTTACACAGCCCCACTCACTGCTTCCTATCCTCTCCTCTCCCACCCACCGTGTTACACAGCCCCACCCACTGCTTCCTCTCCTCTCCCACCCACCGTGTTACACAGCCCCACCCACTGCTTCCTATCCTCTCCCACACACCGTGTTACACAGCCCCACTCACTGCTTCCTATCCTCTCCTCTCCCACCCACCGTGTTACACAGCCCCACCCACTGCTTCCTATCCTCTCCCACCCACCGTGTTACACAGCCCCACCCACTGCTTCCTATCCCCTCCCACCCACCGTGTTACACAGCCCCACCCACTGCTTCCTATCCCCTCCCACCGTGTTACACAGCCCCACCCACTGCTTCCTATCCTCTCCCCTCCCACCCACCGTGTTACACAGCCCCACCCACTGCTTCCTATCCTCTCCTCTCCCACACACCGTGTTACACAGCCCCACCCACTGCTTCCTATCCCCTCCCACACACCGTGTTACACAGCCCCACCCACTGCTTCCTATCCCCTCCTCTCCCACACACCGTGTTACACAGCCCCACCCACTGCTTCCTATCCTCTCCCCTCCCACCCACCGTGTTACACAGCCCCACCCACAGCTTCCTATACCCTCCCCTCCCACCCACGAATGCTCCTAGCAGACCGGGAATCAACTTCTGCCCTTTTTGCAAGCTACTGGCAAGTCTGGGATAGGTGGGAAAAGTTGTTCCCGCCGGAGTATTGGCTGGGTATGTTAGAGATAGAACCGTTAACCCTATAAAATGCCTGCTGCCCTCTCCTACTCAGATTCATCTGTTCATCTAAGATTCAAACAAGTTACAGCGGTTCTGGAGTGTGAGGGGTTAACCACATTGTAATGAAGATTTGCACCCCTCTTCCAGAATTCGTTTGAGCTAAGGATTCCCGAACATCTTCCCTCCGGCGGAGAACAGGGGTGGCAACTTGTGCCCCTAGCCGAGGATTGTGGCACGGCTCAAACCGCGCACCCACTTGCATGCGTGCAGGGGCATACGCATGCAGGGGCGCCCAGAGACTATGTTTTCAAGTCATTCGTTCCGTGGACATTTGATTTTGTTTCCCATCCCAGTAAGTGTTTTATCCAGTATATTTATTCAGAGTAATTGTGAATATTAATTTAGTGTAATTGTGAATATTTATTTAGTGTAATTGTGAATATTGTGTGTTTGTCTTTAAAGGAAATAAATTACAATTAATTTGGCCGCCTTGTTGTGCTCTGTCCAGAATCCCGGAATTAATGTGTAAAACCTGCTCTACCGTGTCACCGGGCCGCACGGGTCCTGCACCCTGAATACGGTAAAGCCCCGGGGCGCAGCTATAGCCCGGGGGTCCTGCACCCTGAATAAGGTAAAGCCCCGGGGTGCAGCTATAGCCCGGGGGTCCCTGCACCCTGAATAAGGTAAAGCCCCGGGGTGCAGCTATAGCCCGGGGGTCCCTGCACCCTGAATAAGGTAAAGCCCCGGGGTGCAGCTATAGCCCGGGGGTCCTGCACCCTGAATAAGGTAAAGCCCCGGGGCGCAGCTAAAGCCCGGGGGCCCTGCACCCTGAATAAGGTAAAGCCCCGGGGCGCAGCTATAGCCCGGGGGTCCTGCACCCTGAATAAGGTAAAGCCCCGGGGCGCAGCTATAGCCCGGGGGTCCTGCACCCTGAATAAGGTAAAGCCCCGGGGCGCAGCTATAGCCCGGGGGCCCTGCACCCTGAATAAGGTAAAGCCCCGGGGTGCAGCTATAGCCCGGGGGCCCTGCACCCTGAATAAGGTAAAGCCCCGGGGCGCAGCTATAGCCCGGGGGCCCTGCACCCTGAATAAGGTAAAGCCCCGGGGCGCAGCTATAGCCCGGGGTCCCTGCACCCTGAATAAGGTAAAGCCCCGGGGCGCAGCTATAGCCCGGGGGGTCCTGCACCCTGAATAAGGTAAAGCCCCGGGGTGCAGCTATAGCCCGGGGGCCCTGCACCCTGAATAAGGTAAAGCCCCGGGGCGCAGCTATAGCCCGGGGGCCCTGCACCCTGAATAAGGTAAAGCCCCTGGGCGCAGCTATAGCCCGGGGGCCCTGCACCCTGAATAAGGTAAAGCCCCGGGGCGCAGCTATAGCCCGGGGGTCCTGCACCCTGAATAAGGTAAAGCCCCGGGGCGCAGCTATAGCCCGGGGGCCCTGCACCCTGAATAAGGTAAAGCCCCGGGGTGCAGCTATAGCCCGGGGGCCCTGCACCCTGAATAAGGTAAAGCCCCGGGGCGCAGCTATAGCCCGGGGGCCCTGCACCCTGAATAAGGTAAAGCCCCGGGGCGCAGCTATAGCCCAGGGGCCCTGCACCCTGAATAAGGTAAAGCCCCGGGGTGCAGCTATAGCCCGGGGGCCCTACCCTGAATAAGGTAAAGCCCCGTTGTGCAGCTATAGCCCGGGGGCCCCGCACCCTGAATAAGGTAAAGCCCCGGGGCGCAGCTATAGCCCGGGGGTCCTGCACCCTGAATAAGGTAAAGCCCCGGGGCGCAGCTATAGCCCGGGGGTCCTGCACCCTGAATAAGGTAAAGCCCCGGGGTGCAGCTATAGCCTGGGGGCCCTGCACCCTGAATAAGGTAAAGCCCCGGGGTGCAGCTATAGCCCGGGGGCCCCGCACCCTGAATAAGGTAAAGCCCCGGGGCGCAGCTATAGCCCGGGGGTCCCGCACCCTGAATAAGGTAAAGCCCCGGGGCGCAGCTATAGCCCGGGGGCCCAGCACCCTGAATAAGGTAAAGCCCCGGGGTGCAGCTATAGCCCGGGGGCCCTGCACCCTGAATAAGGTAAAGCCCCGGGGCGCAGATATAGCCCGGGGGTCCTGCACCCTGAATAAGGTAAAGCCCCGGGGCGCAGCTATAGCCCGGGGGCCCTGCACCCTGAATAAGGTAAAGCCCCGGGGTGCAGCTATATCCCGGGGTCCTGCACCCTGAATAAGGTAAAGCCCCGGGGCGCAGCTATAGCCCGGGGGCCCTGCACCCTGAATAAGGTAAAGCCCCGGGGTGCAGCTATAGCCCGGGGGCCCTACACCCTGAATAAGGTAAAGCCCCGGGGCGCAGCTATAGCCCGGGGGCCCTGCACCCTGAATAAGGTAAAGCCCCGGGGCGCAGCTATAGCCCGGGGGTCCTGCACCCTGAATAAGGTAAAGCCCCGGGGTGCAGCTATAGCCCGGGGGCCCTGCACCCTGAATAAGGTAAAGCCCCGGGGCGCAGCTATAGCCCGGGGTCCCTGCACCCTGAATAAGGTAAAGCCCCGGGGCGCAGCTATAGCCCGGGGTCCCTGCACCCTGAATAAGGTAAAGCCCCGGGGTGCAGCTATAGCCCGGGGTCCCAGCACCCTGAATAAGGTAAAGCCCCGGGGCGCAGCTATAGCCCGGGGGCCCTGCACCCTGAATAAGGTAAAGCCCCGGGGTGCAGCTATAGCCCGGGGGTCCTGCACCCTGAATAAGGTAAAGCCCCGGAGCGCAGCTATAGCCCGGGGGCCCTGCACCCTGAATAAGGTAAAGCCCCGGGGTGCAGCTATAGCCCGGGGGCCCTGCACCCTGAATAAGGTAACGCCCCGGGGCGCAGCTATAGCCCGGGGGCCCTGCACCCTGAATAAGGTAAAGCCCCGGGGCACAGCTATAGCCCGGGGGTCCTGCACCCTGAATAAGGTAAAGCCCCGGGGCACAGCTATAGCCCGGGGGCCCTGCACCCTGAATAAGGTAAAGCCCCGGGGAAAAGCTATAGCCCGGGGGCCCTTCACCCTGAATAAGGTAAAGCCCCGGGGCGCAGCTATAGCCCGGGGGCCCTGCACCCTGAATAAGGTAAAGCCCCGGTGTGCAGCTATAGCCCGGGCCCTGCACCCTGAATAAGGTAAAGCCCCGGGGCGCAGCTATAGCCCGGGCCCTGCACCCTGAATAAGGTAAAGCCCCGGGGTGCAGCTATAGCCCGGGGGCCCTGCACCCTGAATAAGGTAAAGCCCCGGGGCGCAGCTATAGCCCGGGGGCCCTGCACCCTGAATAAGGTAAAGCCCCGGGGCGCAGCTATAGCCCGGGGTCCCTGCACCCTGAATAAGGTAAAGCCCCGGGGCGCAGCTATAGCCCGGGGGGTCCTGCACCCTGAATAAGGTAAAGCCCCGGGGTGCAGCTATAGCCCGGGGGCCCTGCACCCTGAATAAGGTAAAGCCCCGGGGCGCAGCTATAGCCCGGGGGCCCTGCACCCTGAATAAGGTAAAGCCCCTGGGCGCAGCTATAGCCCGGGGGCCCTGCACCCTGAATAAGGTAAAGCCCCGGGGCGCAGCTATAGCCCGGGGGTCCTGCACCCTGAATAAGGTAAAGCCCCGGGGCGCAGCTATAGCCCGGGGGCCCTGCACCCTGAATAAGGTAAAGCCCCGGGGTGCAGCTATAGCCCGGGGGCCCTGCACCCTGAATAAGGTAAAGCCCCGGGGCGCAGCTATAGCCCGGGGGCCCTGCACCCTGAATAAGGTAAAGCCCCGGGGCGCAGCTATAGCCCAGGGGCCCTGCACCCTGAATAAGGTAAAGCCCCGGGGTGCAGCTATAGCCCGGGGGCCCTACCCTGAATAAGGTAAAGCCCCGGGGTGCAGCTATAGCCCGGGGGCCCCGCACCCTGAATAAGGTAAAGCCCCGGGGCGCAGCTATAGCCCGGGGGTCCTGCACCCTGAATAAGGTAAAGCCCCGGGGCGCAGCTATAGCCCGGGGGTCCTGCACCCTGAATAAGGTAAAGCCCCGGGGTGCAGCTATAGCCTGGGGGCCCTGCACCCTGAATAAGGTAAAGCCCCGGGGTGCAGCTATAGCCCGGGGGCCCCGCACCCTGAATAAGGTAAAGCCCCGGGGCGCAGCTATAGCCCGGGGGTCCCGCACCCTGAATAAGGTAAAGCCCCGGGGCGCAGCTATAGCCCGGGGGCCCAGCACCCTGAATAAGGTAAAGCCCCGGGGTGCAGCTATAGCCCGGGGGCCCTGCACCCTGAATAAGGTAAAGCCCCGGGGCGCAGATATAGCCCGGGGGTCCTGCACCCTGAATAAGGTAAAGCCCCGGGGCGCAGCTATAGCCCGGGGGCCCTGCACCCTGAATAAGGTAAAGCCCCGGGGTGCAGCTATATCCCGGGGTCCTGCACCCTGAATAAGGTAAAGCCCCGGGGCGCAGCTATAGCCCGGGGGCCCTGCACCCTGAATAAGGTAAAGCCCCGGGGTGCAGCTATAGCCCGGGGGCCCTACACCCTGAATAAGGTAAAGCCCCGGGGCGCAGCTATAGCCCGGGGGCCCTGCACCCTGAATAAGGTAAAGCCCCGGGGCGCAGCTATAGCCCGGGGGTCCTGCACCCTGAATAAGGTAAAGCCCCGGGGTGCAGCTATAGCCCGGGGGCCCTGCACCCTGAATAAGGTAAAGCCCCGGGGCGCAGCTATAGCCCGGGGTCCCTGCACCCTGAATAAGGTAAAGCCCCGGGGCGCAGCTATAGCCCGGGGTCCCTGCACCCTGAATAAGGTAAAGCCCCGGGGTGCAGCTATAGCCCGGGGTCCCAGCACCCTGAATAAGGTAAAGCCCCGGGGCGCAGCTATAGCCCGGGGGCCCTGCACCCTGAATAAGGTAAAGCCCCGGGGTGCAGCTATAGCCCGGGGGTCCTGCACCCTGAATAAGGTAAAGCCCCGGAGCGCAGCTATAGCCCGGGGGCCCTGCACCCTGAATAAGGTAAAGCCCCGGGGTGCAGCTATAGCCCGGGGGCCCTGCACCCTGAATAAGGTAACGCCCCGGGGCGCAGCTATAGCCCGGGGGCCCTGCACCCTGAATAAGGTAAAGCCCCGGGGCACAGCTATAGCCCGGGGGTCCTGCACCCTGAATAAGGTAAAGCCCCGGGGCACAGCTATAGCCCGGGGGCCCTGCACCCTGAATAAGGTAAAGCCCCGGGGAAAAGCTATAGCCCGGGGGCCCTGCACCCTGAATAAGGTAAAGCCCCGGGGCGCAGCTATAGCCCGGGGGCCCTGCACCCTGAATAAGGTAAAGCCCCGGTGTGCAGCTATAGCCCGGGCCCTGCACCCTGAATAAGGTAAAGCCCCGGGGCGCAGCTATAGCCCGGGCCCTGCACCCTGAATAAGGTAAAGCCCCGGGGTGCAGCTATAGCCCGGGGGCCCTGCACCCTGAATAAGGTAAAGCCCCGGGGCGCAGCTATAGCCCGGGGGTCCCTGCACCCTGAATAAGGTAAAGCCCCGGGGTGCAGCTATAGCCCGGGGGCCCTGCACCCTGAATAAGGTAAAGCCCCGGGGTGCAGCTATAGCCCGGGGGCCCTGCACCCTGAATAAGGTAACGCCCCGGGGCGCAGCTATAGCCGGGGGCCCTGCACCCTGAATAAGGTAAAGCCCCGGGGCGCAGATATAGCCCGGGGGCCCCGCACCCTGAATAAGGTAAAGCCCCGGGGCGCAGCTATAGCCCGGGGGTCCCAGCACCCTGAATAAGGTAAAGCCCCGGGGCGCAGCTATAGCCGGGGGCCCTGCACCCTGAATAAGGTAAAGCCCCGGGGCGCAGCTATAGCCCGGGGGTCCTGCACCCTGAATAAGGTAAAGCCCCGGGGCGCAGCTATAGCCCGGGGGTCCTGCACCCTGAATAAGGTAAAGCCCCGGGGTGCAGCTATAGCCCGGGGGCCCTGCACCCTGAATAAGGTAAAGCCCCGGGGCGCAGCTATAGCCCGGGGGTCCTGCACCCTGAATAAGGTAAAGCCCCGGGGCGCAGCTATAGCCTGGGCCCTGCACCCTGAATAAGGTAAAGCCCCGGGGCGCAGCTATAGCCCGGGCCCTGCACCCTGAATAAGGTAACGCCCCGGGGTGCAGCTATAGCCCGGGGGTCCCAGCACCCTGAATAAGGTAAAGCCCCGGGGCGCAGCTATAGCCCGGGGGCCCTGCACCCTGAATAAGGTAAAGCCCCGGGGTGCAGCTATAGCCCGGGGGCCCTGCACCCTGAATAAGGTAAAGCCCCGGGGCGCAGCTATAGCCCGGGGGTCCTGCATCCTGAATAAGGTAAAGCCCCGGGGCGCAGCTATAGCCCAGGGGTCCTGCACCCTGAATAAGGTAAAGCCCCGGGGTGCAGCTATAGCCCGGGGGCCCTGCACCCTGAATAAGGTAAAGCCCCGGGGCGCAGATATAGCCCGGGGGTCCTGCACCCTGAATAAGGTAAAGCCCCGGGGCGCAGCTATAGCCCGGGGGCCCTGCACCCTGAATAAGGTAAAGCCCCGGGGTGCAGCTATATCCCGGGGTCCTGCACCCTGAATAAGGTAAAGCCCCGGGGCGCAGCTATAGCCCGGGGGCCCTGCACCCTGAATAAGGTAAAGCCCCGGGGTGCAGCTATAGCCCGGGGGCCCTACACCCTGAATAAGGTAAAGCCCCGGGGCGCAGCTATAGCCCGGGGGCCCTGCACCCTGAATAAGGTAAAGCCCCGGGGCGCAGCTATAGCCCAGGGGCCCTGCACCCTGAATAAGGTAAAGCCCCGGGGCGCAGCTATAGCCCGGGGGTCCCAGCACCATGAATAAGGTAAAGCCCCGGGGCGCAGCTATAGCCCGGGGGCCCTGCACCCTGAATAAGGTAAAGCCCCGGGGCGCAGCTATAGCCCGGGGGTCCCTGCACCCTGAATAAGGTAAAGCCCCGGGGTGCAGCTATAGCCCGGGGGCCCAGCACCCTGAATAAGGTAAAGCCCCGGGGTGCAGCTATAGCCCGGGGGCCCTGCACCCTGAATAAGGTAAAGCCCCGGGGCGCAGCTATAGCCCGGGGGCCCTGCACCCTGAATAAGGTAAAGCCCCGGGGCGCAGCTATAGCCCGGGGGTCCCAGCACCCTGAATAAGGTAAAGCCCCGGGGCGCAGCTATAGCCCGGGGGCCCTGCACCCTGAATAAGGTAAAGCCCCGGGGCGCAGCTATAGCCCGGGGGTCCCTGCACCCTGAATAAGGTAAAGCCCCGGGGTGCAGCTATAGCCCGGGGGCCCTGCACCCTGAATAAGGTAAAGCCCCGGGGCGCAGCTATAGCCCGGGGGTCCCTGCACCCTGAATAAGGTAAAGCCCCGGGGCGCAGCTATAGCCCGGGGGCCCTGCACCCTGAATAAGGTAAAGCACCTGGGTGCAGCTATAGCCCGGGGGTCCTGCACCCTGAATAAGGTAAAGCCCCGGGGTGCAGCTATAGCCCGGGGGCCCCGCACCCTGAATAAGGTAAAGCCCCGGGGCGCAGCTATAGCCCGGGCCCTGCACCCTGAATAAGGTAAAGCCCCGGGGCGCAGCTATAGCCCGGGCCCTGCACCCTGAATAAGGTAAAGCCCCGGGGCGCAGCTATAGCCCGGGGGTCCTGCACCCTGAATAAGGTAAAGCCCCGGGGCGCAGCTATAGCCCGGGGGCCCTGCACCCTGAATAAGGTAAAGCCCCGGGGTGCAGCTATAGCCCGGACCCTGCACCCTGAATAAGGTAAAGTCCCGGGGCGCAGCTATAGCCCGGGGGCCCTGCACCCTGAATAAGGTAAAGCCCCGGGGTGCAGCTATATCCCGGGGGCCCTGCACCCTGAATAAGGTAAAGCCCCGGGGTGCAGCTATAGCCCGGGGGCCCTGCACCCTGAATAAGGTAAAGCCCCGGGGCGCAGCTATAGCCCGGGGGCCCAGCACACTGAATAAGGTAATGCCCCGGGGCGCAGCTATAGCCCGGGGGTCCCGCACCCTGAATAAGGTAACGCCCCGGGGCGCAGCTATAGCCCGGGGTCCCTGCACCCTGAATAAGGTAAAGCCCCGGGGTGCAGCTATAGCCCGGGCCCTGCACCCTGAATAAGGTAAAGCCCCGGGGCGCAGCTATAGCCCGTGGGTCCCAGCACCCTGAATAAGGTAAAGCCCCGGGGCGCAGCTATAGCCCGGGGGTCCTGCACCCTGAATAAGGTAAAGCCCCGGGGCGCAGCTATAGCCCGGGGGTCCTGCACCCTGAATAAGGTAAAGCCCCGGGGTGCAGCTATAGCCCGGGGGCCCTGCACCCTGAATAAGGTAAAGCCCCGGGGCGCAGCTATAGCCCGGGGGCCCTGCACCCTGAATAAGGTAAAGCCCCGGGGCGCAGCTATAGCCCGGGGGCCCTGCACCCTGAATAAGGTAAAGCCCCTGGGTGCAGCTATAGCCCGGGGGTCCTGCACCCTGAATAAGGTAAAGCCCCGGGGCGCAGCTATAGCCCGGGCCCTGCACCCTGAATAAGGTAAAGCCCCTGGGTGCAGCTATAGCCCGGGGGTCCTGCACCCTGAATAAGGTAAAGCCCCGGGGTGCAGCTATAGCCCGGGGGCCCCGCACCCTGAATAAGGTAAAGCCCCGGGGCGCAGCTATAGCCCGGGCCCTACCCTGAATAAGGTAAAGCCCCGGGGCGCAGCTATAGCCCGGGCCCTGCACCCTGAATAAGGTAAAGCCCCGGGGCGCAGCTATAGCCCGGGGGTCCTGCACCCTGAATAAGGTAAAGCCCCGGGGCGCAGCTATAGCCCGGGGGCCCTGCACCCTGAATAAGGTAAAGCCCCGGGGGGCAGCTATAGCCCGGGGGTCCTGCACCCTGAATAAGGTAAAGTCCCGGGGCGCAGCTATAGCCCGGGGGCCCTGCACCCTGAATAAGGTAAAGCCCCGGGGTGCAGCTATAGCCCGGGGGCCCTGCACCCTGAATAAGGTAAAGCCCCGGGGTGCAGCTATAGCCCGGGGGCCCTGCACCCTGAATAAGGTAACGCCCCGGTGTGCAGCTATAGCCCGGGCCCTGCACCCTGAATAAGGTAAAGCCCCGGGGTGCAGCTATAGCCCGGGCCCTGCACCCTGAATAAGGTAAAGCCCCGGGGTGCAGCTATAGCCCGGGGGCCCTGCACCCTGAATAAGGTAAAGCCCCGGGGCGCAGCTATAGCCCGGGGGTCCCTGCACCCTGAATAAGGTAAAGCCCCGGGGTGCAGCTATAGCCCGGGGGCCCTGCACCCTGAATAAGGTAAAGCCCCGGGGCGCAGCTATAGCCGGGGGCCCAGCACCCTGAATAAGGTAAAGCCCCGGGGCGCAGCTATAGCCGGGGGCCCTGCACCCTGAATAAGGTAAAGCCCCGGGGCGCAGATATAGCCCGGGGGCCCCGCACCCTGAATAAGGTAAAGCCCCGGGGCGCAGCTATAGCCCGGGGGTCCCAGCACCCTGAATAAGGTAAAGCCCCGGGGCGCAGCTATAGCCGGGGGCCCTGCACCCTGAATAAGGTAAAGCCCCGAGGCGCAGCTATAGCCCGGGGGTCCTGCACCCTGAATAAGGTAAAGCCCCGGGGCGCAGCTATAGCCCGGGGGTCCTGCACCCTGAATAAGGCAAAGCCCCGGGGCGCAGCTATAGCCCGGGGGTCCTGCACCCTGAATAAGGTAAAGCCCCGGGGCGCAGCTATAGCCCGGGGGTCCTGCACCCTGAATAAGGTAAAGCCCCGGGGTGCAGCTATAGCCCGGGGGCCCTGCACCCTGAATAAGGTAAAGCCCCGGGGCGCAGCTATAGCCCGGGGGTCCTGCACCCTGAATAAGGTAAAGCCCCGGGGCGCAGCTATAGCCTGGGCCCTGCACCCTGAATAAGGTAAAGCCCCGGGGCGCAGCTATAGCCCGGGCCCTGCACCCTGAATAAGGTAACGCCCCGGGGTGCAGCTATAGCCCGGGGGTCCCAGCACCCTGAGTAAGGTAAAGCCCCGGGGCGCAGCTATAGCCCGGGGGTCCTGCACCCTGAATAAGGTAAAGCCCCGGGGTGCAGCTATAGCCCGGGGGCCCTGCACCCTGAATAAGGTAAAGCCCCGGGGCGCAGATATAGCCCGGGGGTCCTGCACCCTGAATAAGGTAAAGCCCCGGGGCGCAGCTATAGCCCGGGGGCCCTGCACCCTGAATAAGGTAAAGCCCCGGGGTGCAGCTATATCCCGGGGTCCTGCACCCTGAATAAGGTAAAGCCCCGGGGCGCAGCTATAGCCCGGGGGCCCTGCACCCTGAATAAGGTAAAGCCCCGGGGTGCAGCTATAGCCCGGGGGCCCTGCACCCTGAATAAGGTAAAGCCCCGGGGTGCAGCTATAGCCCGGGGGTCCTGCACCCTGAAAAAGGTAAAGCCCCGGGGTGCAGCTATAGCCCGGGGGTCCTGCACCCTGAATAAGGTAAAGCCCCGGGGCGCAGCTATAGCCCGGGGGCCCTGCACCCTGAATAAGGTAAAGCCCCGGGGCGCAGCTATAGCCCGGGGGCCCTGCACCCTGAATAAGGTAAAGCCCCGGGGCGCAGCTATAGCCCGGGGGCCCTGCACCCTGAATAAGGTAAAGCCCCGGGGCGCAGCTATAGCCCGGGGGTCCCAGCACCCTGAATAAGGTAAAGCCCCGGGGCGCAGCTATAGCCCGGGGGCCCTGCACCCTGAATAAGGTAAAGCCCCGGGGCGCAGCTATAGCCCGGGGGCCCTGCACCCTGAATAAGGTAAAGCCCCGGGGTGCAGCTATAGCCCGGGCCCTGCACCCTGAATAAGGTAAAGCCCCGGGGTGCAGCTATAGCCCGGGGGCCCTGCACCCTGAATAAGGTAAAGCCCCGGGGTGCAGTTATAGCCCGGGGGCCCTGCACCCTGAATAAGGTAAAGCCCCGGGGTGCAGCTATAGCCCGGGGGCCCTGCACCCTGAATAAGGTAAAGCCCCGGGGCGCAGCTATAGCCCGGGGGCCCTGCACCCTGAATAAGGTAAAGCCCCGGGGTGCAGCTATAGCCCGGGGGTCCTGCACCCTGAATAAGGTAAAGCCCCGGGGTGCAGCTATAGCCCGGGGGTCCTGCACCCTGAATAAGGTAAAGCCCCGGGGTGCAGCTATAGCCCGGGGGTCCTGCACCCTGAATAAGGTAAAGCCCCGGGGTGCAGCTATAGCCCGGGGGCCCTGCACCCTGAATAAGGTAAAGCCTCGGGGCGCAGCTATAGCCCGGGGGTCCTGCACCCTGAATAAGGTAAAGCCCCGGGGCGCAGCTATAGCCCGGGGGTCCTGCACCCTGAATAAGGTAAAGCCCCGGGTGTGCAGCTATAGCCCGGGGGCCCTGCACCCTGAATAAGGTAAAGCCCCGGGGCGCAGCTATAGCCCGGGGGCCCTGCACCCTGAATAAGGTAAAGCCCCGGGGCGCAGCTATATCCCGGGCCCTGCACCCTGAATAAGGTAACGCCCCGGGGTGCAGCTATAGCCCGGGGGCCCTGCACCCTGAATAAGGTAAAGCCCCGGGGCGCAGCTATAGCCCGGGGGTCCTGCATCCTGAATAAGGTAAAGCCCCGGGGCGCAGCTATAGCCCGGGGGTCCTGCACCCTGAATAAGGTAAAGCCCCGGGGTGCAGCTATAGCCCGGGGGCCCTGCACCCTGAATAAGGTAAAGCCCCGGGGCGCAGCTATATCCCGGGGTCCTGCACCCTGAATAAGGTAAAGCCCCGGGGCGCAGCTATAGCCCGGGGGCCCTGCACCCTGAATAAGGTAAAGCCCCGGGGTGCAGTCCTGTGTGTGTCTGTGTCAGTTCTGTACAGATGAGAGTCAGTCTGGTCAGTCTGTGGAGAGTCTGGAGGGAGCCTGTGGAGTTATGACAAGGGAGCTGAGGAGTACATGCTGGTCTGAAGTGGAGTAGGACCCAGTAGAGCTAAGGACAGAACTACCGAGGTGGACCAATGCCCCTCACCCTGTTCAGGAGGGGAGGGGAAAGACATCTAGCCTCACCCGCAGGGCCTACCCTGGGGGAGGTGGAGGCAGGAGTATTAAGGCCCCATCCAGACCATCCTGTCTGGAGACATTACTGGAGGAGAGGAGAGGAGGAGTACACATGTACATTTGTGAAGCCTGCTGCTACTGTGTGCTGCTGATTATGAACTGCTGTGTATGAGCTAGAGACAATAAAGAGCCTGTGCTGTTTTACCAAGAGACTGTGTGAGTTCTGGAGCATTCCCCTGGGACCAGGGTTTTCTCTGTAAGGGTCCTATCCCACATCCCTGGGACTTATGGAGATGGAGGCGCTGCACCACTAAGAGAATGGAGGCATATACCCCAGAAGCCTGGTCCTGTATCCCCAACACCAACACGGGAGACTCAGGCCCTCCTGTTATCAGCAGGTATGCACCACCCAAGTACATGTAAGCAGCCCTCACTACACCCTAGAGATGCTATCTGTGTCTGGGGGGGGGGGACATGGGTTACATATATATCCTATTTATTTAAAGGGAATATATTGTGTGTATATTACAAATCACCTGACCACATTTAACCCTCTGTGAGGGGTCACTAAATTACTGACTCCATACTGGTTTGCTCTTGCTCATATGTGTTGTGAACAAGCCTATACTTACCCTACGCATATATACTTGTAGATGTCAGTATTTTGATATCAATGACCCCTTTCCGTCAAACACTATAGGGTATTTGAGTATGAAATAATGCGTTCACCACAATAAGGACATATACATGCATATATTTATATGAATGGGCCAGTAAACAGGTATACTTTTTAATCATTTTATTAGTATACATACACATATATTTTTTCACTTAGAAGAGTTGGCATTAATTAATAAAATGTTATTATTTTTGTATTTTTATTCCTCCTGGTTTCTGCATTATATGTGTAGCCAGGATCCGCCTTTTGCTCCGCGACCCCCGTTACCTCCGCTGATGGTGGGCGCTGCCGGAGCCAAGCGGCAGCCCCGCCGGCGTTCCTGGAGGGTGGGGGCCGAGCAGGGAGCACTGCGGTGCTCCGGAGGCCCCCGGTGACTCCCGTGAGGGGCGCCGCCATCTTCAATGTAGAGTCAGGTGACGCCAGGTAGCCAATAGGGCTGTAGGATCTCCCTGCAGGGGAGATTGGATACTTTTCGCGCACTGAGCACCACCACAGTCGGCGTCAGGAGCAGCTAGGGGAAGGAGGTAGGGTGCAGGAGTCAGTGACTCTCTGCACTAGGCCAGCAGCCCCCTAGGCCCCAGATAGCCCTGAGCCACCAGTAGTGTTGTGTTGTTCGGGGACAGGCACCAGGTTAGGGACCCTGCCCCTTATTACCCAGAGTCAGTTAGGGACACAGCGGACGCTGCGCGTCCATCCAGAGGTTTGGGCTCAGACCTCCGCTGCGGCTGCAGCAGCCATCCGGGTGGGATCGCCCCGGACGGTAGTTCCTGTATTCCCTCGTCATCAGGATCCTTTGTGAAGCTCCTTGGCAGGCCCGGGCCCCGGAGTGCTCGGCAGGTAATCAACAAGTGCACCAACTATACCATCTATTCATACAAGACATAGTGGCTGCGCAGTCACACATATAGTTATCTCACTTGCGACTGGAGGACATATTGTGTGGGGTTACTGGACACGGGGTGGGATCACCCGGTGAAAGGGGGTAGCGTCCTGCGAGACGCCGTAGTAGTGTCTCCTCTAGAGAGGGACACCTGTTGATATATATGATTAAGTACGGTTGCTACAGTAAAGTTATTGGTTGTTTTACATGCTGTGTGTGGGATATATATATATTGTCCTGCGAGGATCACTCCCCCTCTGGTGGGAGCCATCGCAGATGGAGGCGCTGCACCGAGTACGAGGTTACTCCTATTCTTATACGTGCCCCAGGCTCCCCGTGGCGGAGGCTAGGCCCCCTGTGAGCCTAACAAGTAATGCACCACACCTGGTAACATTAGGTTCCCCACACACACTTACCATATGCTATTGGGTGGGGGAATACCCGTTACATTTGGAGGCGCTGCTGAGATTCTACCTGGGGTGCCCTATTCCATATCAAATTGTCCGATTTAAACTCCAGCATGTCCGTGCCGTCAAAGCAAGAAGTCAATGACTGGGCCTTAGCGCAGCAGGTATCCCCAAGACGTGTGGTTGCAGTGGCGGGAGTAGCAAATGACACAGACTTATTCACAGTGCGCACGCAAGTAAGAAATTTCCCGGGATTGACCACCGCCCGGGTGATAGACTATAAACTGGATGCTGACGGCCGGGGGGTTACCTATCTCCTGGTCAGCATGCGTGACATATGCTTAGAGACTGTTCCCCATGTATTAAACCTACCCGAGCCCTCCGCAGAGGACTGTCTCCTGATCTATCCTGACACACAGGCTTCCGAAGAAGCGTCCACCAGTACTGGACCGAACACGAGCCACCGGGTGACCAGTACTCCTCACAAGGTAGGTCCCAATAAGGTCTCTTTCACCCCGAGCGGGTTAGGAGGTGTCAGCAGCTGGGCGAGGAGCCCACCCACCTCGCCTACTCCTGATAGACGGTCGGACAGTCTCCCAACCATGCCTAGCGTAGGACCTGGAGCTAGTAACCAGCCCCTTAGTGGAGGGCTTTCCTTGAATATGACCTCCTCCCAACTAGTAGAAGCTGTAACCATCTCGACCCAAGCACACAACTACCGGAAACTAAAGGCCTTTTCTGGGATTCTACCGACGCCTTCAGGAGAAGAAGGGATCGAGGCATGGAGGGACCATACTCTCCAAGCAATAGCGGAGTTGTCGTGCACCGAAGCCAGCAAAAGGCAGAGGTTGGTTGAGTGTCTCAGAGCCCCAGCCTTCCAACTGGTACGGACGCATCGTGAAGTGGAAGGAGAAGTCATGGCACAGGAACTGGTGGAAATGCTCACTCAGTTCTATACCCGAGAAGACGACGAGGATGAGCTGATGGCCCAGTTCAAAGCTCTTCGCCAAAAAGAAGGAGAGGATTTGTCTGCCTTCGTCCGCAAACTACAGCTGTCACTGGGGACCCTCCTGTCCAAAAACATCTTTTCAGTTGCCGAAGTGGACTGGTACCGATTCAAACAGCTACTAAAGGGGTCGTTGCCTGATCAAAACATAACTATATAGATGCTGGCCGCACCGATCGCTGCAGTACCACCCAGCTACATGGAATTGTTGCGTCACATCAGAGGACATGAGGTGCATCGACATTTTCATGAACCCAAAAAGACCAAGGATACCATCAAGTGTGACACCTCCGTTCCCTCTGCCCCAAAGGGTAAGAAATCTCCCAGCCAGTCGCCTGCCAGGAAGGGTCGTGCCCCCGAGAGATCATCTTCCACGTACAAGGGTCTTCCTGAATGCCGCGAAGTAGTTTGCTATAACTGCAGGAAGAAGGGCCACTTCTCCAGCGATTGCCCGGAGAGGGAGGATCCTCCAGAGGAAAAACCTCCCGATAGAAGAAACTCAGCCCGGTCAATGGTCTGCTGAGTACAAATGGCCGAGTCTGACTCAGAACCCCGTCCTGGAACCGAATATGCCCCTTCTGACTCCGGCCCCGGTGATGACGCCTCACCAAGGGAAGCTTACAGTCAAGTAGGCCCTGTGGCCATCGTGCCTGTTGTACTGGGAGGGATCTATGCATCAGCTCTACTGGACACGGGATCACAAGTGACCATCATATACTGCAAGTTCTATGACCAGCACCTTAGACACTGCCCCCTGAGGGCGGCCAAACATATGAAGGTTAGGGGGTTAAGTAATGAAGACTACCCCATCGATTGGATTGTAAGGGTTCAACTGGAAATACTCCAACTGAACACCGGCAAGAAACACCCTATGCATATAGCGGCAATGGTATGCCCGGAGCCCCAAGACCAGTGCAAGTATCCAATCATCTTGGGAACCAACACTGATATAGTACAAGCTGTAATCAGAGCGTACCTGAAAGAGACCAACGAGTTGCCGCTGGCCAATTCGCTCCTAGATCCCGTCCTACGAGAGGAGTGTAACCGGGTATATGCCTTGGAGCGTCACGGGGATATCTACAATCGTCAACGCGGACTGACGACCATATTACCAGGGGGAGTGCAACAAGTGGCCGTCTGGTGCTGTTATCCCGAGCGAGATGAGAACGATCAGCTTTTCTCTCTGGAGAGTACCCCTGAAGAAGAAGTTCAGAGAGGGTATAGGGTACTACCCGAGGTGAGGGAGTGGACGACTAAAATCCCTCTACGAACCTACATATATGTGCAGAACATCTCCCCCTTCCCGATGGAACTTGATGCCGGACAGAGTCTGGGTTGCATATATCCGGTCAGCCCTGTGGAAACAACGCCCCAGGTGAAGGCGGCGGCAGCGAATGAGCGGTTAGTCGATCTGGACTTCAACTTCGGCGAGTCGACGTTGCCAACTGAGTGGAAAGAGCGGCTGACAACCCAGTTGAATAAACGACGGAGTATGTTCTCCGCGAGTGAGATGGATGTGGGGTGCAGTCGCAGCGCTCAACATGCCATTAGACTGAGTGATGCCACTCCGTTCCGTGAACGATCTCGTCGCATCACTCCTAGGGATGTGGACGATGTGAGGAACGTCTTGCAAGAAATGGAGACCGCTGGAATTTTGACAGAGTCTCGGAGCCCTTATGCCTCTCCCATAGTGGTGGTGAGGAAAAACAATGGATCCGTACGACTGTGTGTCGACTATCGAACCCTGAACAATCGTACAATACCGGACCAGTACAACCTTCCTCGCATTGAAGAGATCCTGAATGCTCTGAACGGAAGCCAATGGTTCAGCGTGCTCGACCTCCGATCCGGGTACTATCAGGTACCCAAAAATGCAGAGGATCAGGAGAAAACAGCCTTCGTCTGCCCCCTGGGGTTCTACCAATTTAAACGTATGCCTCAAGGTATATGTGGGGCCCCTGCTACCTTCCAAAGAGGATTTCTGTCTGACAGTACCTGACTGTCAGTACAGCGTGTATCAGAGACTGTGTTCAAGGACCATTCCGGCTGGAGATTCTTTTCCCTGTGGAGTCGGCGTGTGCATCCATTCCTGCAGAGAGCAGCGCAGCACGCCGTGGGATCACTGTGCGGTGCTGCTGAGTTCCAAGGATTTTCCTGACCAGGACTGGTCAGGGAGGTATTATACCTTAAGTGCACCACCAGGCCCCAACACAGGGAAGCGCTATCCCTCACACACACTTTCTTTACTGTTGTGGATACTCAAGAGACTGAGGGAATGGGATGATGGACATGTGGGTGAGGGGATGGTATGCGTCCAGAGTGATGCACTGTTATTCATATATTGTTTGATTGTTATGTATGAGTATGGTTACACTAGTAAAGGTATTAGCTGTTTTACCTATGGTGTGCTGAGTGATATATTGCCCTGCGAGGAACCACTCCCCCTCTGGTGGGAGCCATCGCAGGTGGAGGCGCTGCACCGAGTACAGGGTTACTCATGTTATACAGGCAGTCCTCGTTTTACAACGCTTCGCTTTACAACGAATGGCTTATCCAACGCTGTGCAATGCATGCCTATATTCATTTTTACAACGCCAAAATGGCTTATCCAACGCTCTTACGATGCTTTGCAACGTTGTGTATGTGTGTATATACACTGGCGACACACTTTATTCGAGCTCGGCTAGTCCCACGAATTCAGGTATACCCGGGTGTATTGAGGTTTGTGACTGTTTTCTGCCCGAGTGCATTGGGTTATTTTCCAGGCAGGGATTGAAGCATTTTATTCCCGCTGGCTGCAATACTGCACAGTATATATATATATACTGCATTACAATTCATGAATTTATGCCATCTGGTAGACACGTGAAGCATTGCAGTCTATTAAATCCTAATCATTATCATTTAACAGATCAGCTGCCCATCAGCCAGGCATGAACCCAGGCTGGGAAGGCAAACGCAACGGGGCTTGTCAGAGGTGAGGAGCGGCGCATTCCAGGTATCTGCCAGGTACATACTGGGTATTTGCTCGAATAAAGTGTGTCGGTGCAGTATATACACATTCACATAAACAACGTTGCAAAGCGTCGTAAGTGCGTATATATATATAATATTATACTATACAATATTATATTATACTATATAATATATTATTTATTATGTTATATTATATATATAATGCAGTATATACACTATATAATTTATGTGTGTGCTGCATATCTTATTGCCTGCATAAAATATTTGGTGTATTTTAGTGTTAAAAATGCCTTCAGGAACAGAACCTTTCATTTAAACGGTGTTCCTATGGGAAAGCGTGTTTCGCTTTACAACGTTTCACTATCCAACGCCATTTTGAGTAACGCATTGTGTCGGATAACCGAGGACCGCCTGTACTTGCCCCAGGTTCCCGTGGTGGAAGCTCAGCCCTCCTGCGAGCCTTACAGGTAAAGCACCACACCCGGTAACATTAGGTTCTCCGCACCTAGGGCCTTATTCAGAAAGCCTCGATAAGGCCCTTATCGAGCACTTATCGACCAAAATGGCTACTGGTATTCAGATAGCCTCGATAAGTGCTCGATAACGGCCTGTATCGACGCAAATTTTTTATCTCCGTCCGAAATTCGCTGACTGAGCAGCGATCAGGCCCTTATCGACCATTTTCGGAGGGTTGATAAACTCCCGCTATTCAGAGACCCGCGAGTCGGGTGTCGCGGCCTATCGCAGCCCATCGCAGGCCTAAAAAACGATTTTCTCCCCAAATCCAATTCCCCGCAAAATTGTTGGTCAATTGGTGGGGAGATGGCCTCGATGAGCTGCGATGGGTCGGGACTTAGAAGAAATCAGGCCCCTTTCCTGCCTCGGATTGATGCCGGGGGTCTACGGAGCTGATAGCCATTAATAGCAGCTCCGGACCCCCCCGGCATGCATCCGAGGCAGGAAACATGAATGTACAGCAACTTCATTACCTTAGCAGCTAACCGCTAAGGTAATGAAGGGGTTAAACACCCGTGCCAGGCTTACAGTAAGAAACATACAGTACAATGCAATACTGTGGCTAGCAGCGGTGAGTGAAGGGGGAATTTGGCCCTTAGTGGCTGTTTAGGCATTGCGGGGGGGTTGCGGGGGGAGTTAACCCCTTCATTACCTTAGCGGTTAATACCGCTAAGGTAATAAAGGGGTTAACCCAACCGCTACCCCGCCGCAAGGTCTAAACACCCATCCTTAGGGCTAATACCCCCTTCACTCACCCATGAGGCCTAAGCACCCACCCCTGACTGACTATACCCACCCTGTACCCATTGAGTAGTATAGTGGTACATCGTACCCATATAATAATAATATGGGCATGATAAGCCTCTATAGCACTATAGCACAAGATGGCTGCTGTGTCACAAGGTATTTCAGCCAATCAGATCGTGGGAACAAGAAATGGTTACAGATGAAGATAGAAGACGGTGAGTAAAGAAAGAAAAAAGAAGTTTGGGGTACCTGAGCCGGAATCTGATGGCGGAGGGCATCGGATGCTGTTGGAGGCCTTCAAGGTACGTGAGCTTCCTGTTACCCCGGGAGTCGGAGGGCCACCGCTTCTAATGGTAAGTAACATATTCAATGTTTGTAAATGTCTCTTTTTACAGGTCTATTCTTTGGATGTGTTTTTTTATTTTTGGGGGAGGCACATTGACTGATAATATATTAATCTGTACCTCTTTCGGGTACAGATTAATACATTATTATGCCAATATTTGGGGGGCATTTCTCGCTTGTTATTGCAGTTTATTATGTGGATGTGATTGTTTGTTTATGGTTAATGTAAGAAAAGGTTTGCGATTGGTGTTCGCTTGTACTTAATGTTATATTATGTTAGCTCATGTGTTTTATGGATACTTCAGAGATAGTTTTAATTTATTTATTTGTCTTTTAATGGTTACATTAATTAATGTAGGATTAATTCATTGTTTACATTGGTTAGTGTTACTATTCATTTTGAGTTGGTTTAGGGATTAATTGGTTTGATTGGGTAATGGTTGAATTAATTCATTGTTGATGTTGTAATTGCTTCTATTGATTGGATGAGCTGGCTACTGATTTTATTTAGTGACGTGTGTTTTTTGGGAGTATAGTTAGGTTTTATTACTGTGTGTCTTGTGTATTACTGTATTTTTATTAGGGTGCTCATTGAGTGCTATAGAGGCTTATCATGCCCATATTATTATTATATGGGTATGATGTACCACTATACTACTCAATGGGGATAGGGTGGGTATAGTCAGTCTGGGGTGGGTGCTTAGGCCTCCCGGGTCAGGGTGGGTTAACCCCTTAATAACTATAGCGGTTAGGAACCGCTAAGGTGATTAAGGGGTTAGGGACCATTAGAATGTATTTATTTTGTATATATGCTTTCTGGCAACGGAGGACAGAGGGACCTGCTGTTGTGGTAAGTATAACTGTATTATTTATTTTATTTATGTATGCTAATGCAGTGTTTAATAATGGGCAAATAATCTATTATCCATATCTGGATATTAGTTATTTTGCCCATTACTGTACTGTATGGGTTTGGGCGGAGGGGGGGGGGGGGGGGGGCGTGTATTGATCTGTTTTTAAATATTTATTTAAATATCCATTCCTTTAATAGTGTAGAGGTGCAGGGTGTCTCCGGAGCTGAACCACGTTGGTTTCAGGTCCAGGGACCCCCTGCTTCCCGAGATACAGGCCCCTTTATGGGGTGCCGGTATCCCTCTGCATTGAAATGTCCCGTGTCACGTGACCGGGACATTTCCATGCATAGGAGATACCGGCACCCCATAAAGGGGCCTGTATCTCGGGAAGCAGGGGGTTC
Source organism: Ascaphus truei (assembly GCF_040206685.1). Classification (NCBI taxonomy): domain Eukaryota; kingdom Metazoa; phylum Chordata; class Amphibia; order Anura; family Ascaphidae; genus Ascaphus; species Ascaphus truei. The sequence continues at coordinate 304,032 of NW_027456552.1, read as the reverse complement.
CCGGACATAAAACCAACGTGGTTCACCTCCGGAGACCCCCTGCACCTCTACACTATTAAAGGAATGGATATTTAAATAAATAATTTTCGGGCGACATTTCAGCTGGGAGAGGCAGCTCTCTCAGAGCCACTCTCTCTGCAGCAGAAATAAATCACCGGTTCAGGCCTTTTCAGGGGCTCGATGCTCTCGCTGGCAGCAACTCGCCCGTTTTGGGAATTTTGCTATTACTGGTATTCGAGCCTTTCTGATACCGTGATAGCAACACCGAAAAAAAAAAACATTTTACATTCCCTGGCGATATTTTTTATGAATGTTCTCTGAATAAGGCCCCTACACTCTATCTGCGATTGGGTGGGGGGAATGGGGGGGAATACCCGTTACACATAGGTTGAATTTGATGGACGGAAGTCTTTTTTCAACCTCATCTACTATGTAACTGTAACCATGATGTAAAATGGTTGCAGTCATCTCTCCTGCTGACAGTAAGGCCTGGTAAGTTATGGGCATGCCAGCAGTTATCATGGAGGTTTGCCCTCACACCCTGGTGAGGTGCCCTATGTATGGATGGGAGTGGTCGCAGGCTCTGACTCCCTGCTTGGTGATGTCAGATTTGTGTCAGCCCCCAGAGGATACATAAGGCACAGCACTGAGCAAAACTTAGTTCCGTCTAGTCTAGAAGTTTTAAAACCAGAGACAGAACATAAAACACAGACAAAGCTCAAACTGAGCTTTGTCTGTGTTTTATGTTCTGTCTCTGGTTTTAAAATATATATTGCCATGCTCAGTAGCACTCCTCTGTGACACTCATATGCTTATATATATGTTGTGGTCATTTTGGGGGTTCAATAGGAGCTTGTTAGGTGTCCAGTATGTTTTACTAGTCTAGAAGTTGTCAGTTATCAGAGGAAGATCAGAGTGTATTCAAAGGACCAGGGACCTGGCACAGGTGAAGTATCCCTGCGGGGATAGGGAATCCCTACATTAGGAGGACATACCTTTCAAAGGGAAGTACGGTGAACAATGGAGGGCTAATCACACCCATTGTGGAGGGCAGCTGGCCCACCATACTAATAAAGATGCTCTTAATCACAAACCCTCTCTTGTGTGTAAGTGTGGAGTGATTGCACAGAGAGGGGCACCACAGAGGAGTTCCTCGCCAGGACCATCCCCGAGTGACCGAAGGGACCCTGATGAGGTGGAGGCGCTGCACTGGATCTAGGTAGGACTCAGCACACTACCTCAGCTGCCTGTCTGGGTTGGCAATCCCCAACACAACATCATGCGGGAGACTCAGGAGTCCTGTTGCCAACAGGTGCACCACCAGACATCACACTGTAATGGGGACTGGTTAGATCACAGGGGCCAATGTGAGATTGGGTGGGTCAGGCCGGACCAGAAAATCTGTTATGTAACTATGTAACTATGTAACTATGTAACCCACGCACACAATCACTCTCACACACAGATACACATGCACACAATCACTCTCACACACAATCACTCACAGACACAGATACACACACAAAATCACTCACACAGATACACATGCAATCACTCTCTCACACGGATACACACACACACATTCACTTTGAATCACTCACATGCACACAATCACTCACACGCAATGGTACACACACACCTTCACTCACTCTCACACACACATTCACTCACAATCACTTTCATGCTGAAACACACACACAAATGCACACACACAAAGTGTGAATATTTATATATTACATATTGTTATTATTACAATGAGTGTGTGAAAGTGAATGTGATAGTCACATGCACAGAGTGTGAGTGTGACATTGAGTGACGTTCTGTCTTCATATTATATCTGCATCTCGCTGTATGTGTCCTGTGTCTGGAACTGCAGGCCCTGCAAGAGTTAAACACGACTCAGTTATTAACCCCTTCCCTGCCTGGGACCTGCAGCACATCGCTCAGTTATTAACCCCTTCCCTGCCTGGGACCTGCAGCACATCGCTCAGTAATTAACCCGTTCCCTGCCTGGGACCTGCAGTACATCGCTCAGTTATTAACCCGTTCCCTTAACGGGACCTGCAGCACATCGCTCAGTTATTAACCCGTTCCCTGCCTGGGACCCGCAGCACATCGCTCAGTAATTAACCCCTTCCCTTCCCGGGACCTGCAGCACATCGCTCAGTTATTAACCCGTTCCCTGCCTGGGACCTGCAGCACAGCGCTCAGTTATTAACCCCTTCCCGGGACCTGCAGCACATCGCTCAGTAATTAACCCCTTCCCTTCCCGGGACCTGCAGCACATCGCTCAGTTATTAACCCGTTCCCTGCCCGGGACCTGCAGCACATCGCTCAGTTATTAACCCGTTCCCTGCAGCACATCGCTCAGTTATTAACCCGTTCCCTGCCCGGGACCTGCAGCACATCGCTCAGTTATTAACCCCTTCCCTGGACCTGCAGCACATCGCTCAGTTATTAACCCGTTCCCTGCAGCACATCGCTCAGTTATTAACCCCTTCCCTGCCTGGGACCTGCAGCACATCGCTCAGTAATTAACGCGTTCCCTGCAGCACATCGCTCAGTTATTAACCCCTTCCCTGGACCTGCAGCACATCGCTCAGTTATTAACCCGTTCCCTGCAGCACATCGCTCAGTTATTAACCCCTTCCCTGCCTGGGACCTGCAGCACATCGCTCAGTAATTAACGCGTTCCCTGCAGCACATCGCTCAGTAATTAACCCCTTCCCTGCCTGGGACCTGCAGCACATCGCTCAGTTATTAACCCGTTCCCTGCCTGGGACCTGCAGCACATCGCTCAGTTATTAACCCGTTGCCTGCCTGGGACCTGCAGCACATCGCTCAGTTATTAACCCCTTCCCTGCCTGGGACCTGCAGCACATCGCTCAGTTATTAACCCGTTCCCTGCCCGGGACCTGCAGCACATCGCTCAGTAATTAACCCGTTCCCTGCCCGGTACCTGCAGCACATCGCTCAGTAATTAACCCGTTCCCTGCCTGGGACCCGCAGCACATCGCTCAGTAATTAACCCGTTCCCTGCCTGGGACCTGCAGCACATCGCTCAGTAATTAACCCGTTCCCTGCCTGGGACCTGCAGCACATCGCTCAGTTATTAACCCGTTCCCTGCCCGGGACCTGCAGCACATCGCTCAGTTATTAACCCGTTCCCTGCCTGGGACCCGCAGCACATCGCTCAGTAATTAACCCGTTCCCTGCCCGGTACCTGCAGCACATCGCTCAGATATTAACCCCTTCCCTGCCCGGGACCTGCAGCACATCGCTCAGTAATTAACCCGTTCCCTACCCGGGACCTGCAGCACATCGCTCAGTAATTAACCCGTTCCCTGCCCGGGACCTGCAGCACATCGCTCAGTTATTAACCCGTTCCCTGCCCGGGACCTGCAGCACATCGCTCAGTTATTAACCTGTTCCCTGCCTGGGACCTGCAGCACATCGCTCAGTTATTAACCCGTTTCCTGCCCGGGACCTGCAGCACATCGCTCAGTTATTAACCCGTTCCCTGCCCGGGACCTGCAGCACATCGCTCAGTTATTAACCTGTTCCCTGCCCGGGACCTGCAGCACATCGCTCAGTTATTAACCCCTTCCCTTCCCGGGACCTGCAGCACATCGCTCAGTTATTAACCCGTTCCCTGCCCGGGACCTGCAGCACATCGCTCAGTTATTAACCTGTTCCCTGCCCGGGACCTGCAGCACATCGCTCAGTTATTAACCCGTTCCCTTCCCGGGACCCACAGCACATCGCTCAGTAATTAACCCGTTCCCTGCCCGTTCCCTGCAGCACATCGCTCAGTAATTAACCCGTTCCCTGCCCGTTCCCTGCCTGGGACCCGCAGCACATCGCTCAGTTATTAACCCGTTTCCTGCCTGGGACCTGCAGCACATCGCTCAGTTATTAACCCGTTTCCTGCCTGGGACCTGCAGCACATTGCTCAGTTATTAACCCCTTCCCTTCCCGGGACCTGCAGCACATTGCTCAGTTATTAACCCCTTCCCTTCCCGGGACCTGCAGCACATCGCTCAGTTATTAACCCGTTCCCTGCCTGGGACCTGCAGCACATTGCTCAGTTATTAACCCCTTCCCTTCCCGGGACCTGCAGCACATCGCTCAGTTATTAACCCCTTCCCTGCCTGGAACCTGCAGCACATCGCTCAGTTATTAACCCGTTCCCTGCCTGGGACCCGCAGCACATCGCTCAGTTATTAACCCGTTCCCTGCCCGTGACCTGCAGCACATCGCTCAGTTATTAACCCGTTCCCTGCCCGGGACCTGCAGCACATCGCTCAGTTATTAACCCGTTCCCTGCCTGGGACCCGCAGCACATCGCTCAGTAATTAACCCGTTCCCTGCCTGGGACCTGCAGCACATCGCTCAGTAATTAACCCCTTCCCTTCCCGGGACCTGCAGCACATCGCTCAGTTATTAACCCCTTCCCTGCCTGGAACCTGCAGCACATCGCTCAGTTATTAACCCGTTCCCTGCCTGGGACCCGCAGCACATCGCTCAGTTATTAACCCGTTCCCTGCCCGTGACCTGCAGCACATCGCTCAGTTATTAACCCGTTCCCTGCCCGGGACCTGCAGCACATCGCTCAGTTATTAACCCGTTCCCTGCCTGGGACCCGCAGCACATCGCTCAGTAATTAACCCGTTCCCTGCCTGGGACCTGCAGCACATCGCTCAGTAATTAACCCGTTCCCTGCCTGGGACCTGCAGCACATCGCTCAGTTATTAACCCGTTCCCTGCCCGGGACCTGCAGCACATCGCTCAGTTATTAACCCGTTCCCTGCCTGGGACCCGCAGCACATCGCTCAGTAATTAACCCGTTCCCTGCCCGGTACCTGCAGCACATCGCTCAGATATTAACCCCTTCCCTGCCCAGGACCTGCAGCACATCGCTCAGTAATTAACCCGTTCCCTGCCCGGGACCTGCAGCACATCGCTCAGTAATTAACCCGTTCCCTGCCCGGGACCTGCAGCACATCGCTCAGTTATTAACCCGTTCCCTGCCCGGGACCTGCAGCACATCGCTCAGTTATTAACCTGTTCCCTGCCTGGGACCTGCAGCACATCGCTCAGTTATTAACCCGTTTCCTGCCCGGGACCTGCAGCACATCGCTCAGTTATTAACCCGTTCCCTGCCCGGGACCTGCAGCACATCGCTCAGTTATTAACCCGTTCCCTGCCCGGGACCTGCAGCACATCGCTCAGTTATTAACCCGTTCCCTGCCCGTGACCTGCAGCACATCGCTCAGTAATTAACCCGTTCCCTGCCCGGGACCTGCAGCACATCGCTCAGTAATTAACCCGTTCCCTGCCCGGGACCTGCAGCACATCGCTCAGTTATTAACCTGTTCCCTGCCCGGGACCTGCAGCACATCGCTCAGTTATTAACCCCTTCCCTTCCCGGGACCTGCAGCACATCGCTCAGTTATTAACCCCTTCCCTGCCCGGGACCTGCAGCACATCGCTCAGTTATTAACCTGTTCCCTGCCCGGGACCTGCAGCACATCGCTCAGTTATTAACCCGTTCCCTTCCCGGGACCCGCAGCACATCGCTCAGTTATTAACCCGTTCCCTGCCCGTTCCCTGCAGCACATCGCTCAGTAATTAACCCGTTCCCTGCCTGGAACCCGCAGCACATCGCTCAGTTATTAACCCGTTTCCTGCCTGGGACCTGCAGCACATCGCTCAGTTATTAACCCGTTTCCTGCCTGGGACCTGCAGCACATTGCTCAGTTATTAACCCGTTCCCTGCCTGGGACCCGCAGCACATCGCTCAGTTATTAACCCGTTCCCTGCCCGGGACCTGCAGCACATCGCTCAGTAATTAACCCGTTCCCTGCCTGGGACCTGCAGCACATCGCTCAGTTATTAACCCCTTCCCTGCCTGGAACCTGCAGCACATCGCTCAGTTATTAACCCCTTCCCTTCCCGGGACCTGCAGCACATCGCTCAGTTATTAACCTGTTCCCTTCCCGGGACCTGCAGCACATCGCTCAGTAATTAACCCGTTCCCTGCAGCACATTGCTCAGTAATTAACCCGTTCCCTGCCTGGAACCCGCAGCACATCGCTCAGTTATTAACATGTTCCCTGCCTGGGACCCGCAGCTCATCGCTCAGTTATTGAGTGTCCCTGTGATTGGATGAGAGAGGGTTGAGGGTCCCTGTGATTGGATGAGAGATGGGTGAGGGTCCCTGTGATTGGATGAGAGAGGGTTGAGGGTCCCTGTGATTTAATGAGAGACGGGTGAGGGTCCCTGTGATTGGATGAGAGACGGGTGAGGTCCCTGTGATTGGATGAGAGATGGGTGAGGGTCCCTGTGATTGGATGAGAGACGGGTGAGGTCCCTGTGATTGGATGAGAAATGGATGAGGGTCCCTGTGATTGGATGAGAGACGGGTGAGGGTCCCTGTGATTGGATGAGAGACGGGTGAGGGTCCCTGTGATTGGATGAGAGAGGGGTGAGTGTCCCTGTGATTGGATGAGAGACGGGTGAGTTCCCTGTGATTGGGTGAGAGACGGGTGAGGGTCCCTGTGATTGGATGAGAGACGGGTGAGGGTCCCTGTGATTGGATGAGAGACGGGTGAGGGTCCCTGTGATTGGATGAGAGACGGGTGAGGTCCCTGTGATTGGATGAGAGACGGGTGAGGGTCCCTGTGATTGGATGAGAGATGGGTGAGGGTCCCTGTGATTGGATGAGAGACGGGTGAGGTCCCTGTGATTGGGTGAGAGATGGGTGAGGGTCCCTGTGATTGGATGAGACTGGTGAGGGTCCCTGTGATTGGATGAGAGACGGGTGAGGGTCCCTGTGATTGGATGAGAGATGGGTGAGGGTCCCTGTGATTGGATGAGAGACGGGTGAGGGTCCCTGTGATTGGATGAGAGATGGGTGAGGGTCCCTGTGATTGGATGAGAGACGGGTGAGGGCCCCTGTGATTGGATGAGAGACGGGTGAGGGTCCCTGTGATTGGATGAGAGACGGATGAGGGTCCCTGTGATTGGATGAGAGATGGGTGAGGGACCCTGTGATTGGATGAGAGACGGGTGAGGGTCCGTGTGATTGGATGAGAGATGGGTGAGGGTCCGTGTGATTGGATGAGAGATGGATGAGGGTCCCTGTGATTGGATGAGAGATGGATGAGGGTCCCTGTGATTGGATGAGAGATGGGTGAGGGTCCCTGTGATTGGATGAGAGACGGGTTAGTGTCCCTGTGATTGGATGAGAGACGGGTGAGGGTCCCTGTGATTGGATGAGAGACGGGTGAGGGTCCCTGTGATTGGATGAGAGACGGGTGAGGGTCCCTGTGATTGGATGAGAGACGGCTGAGGGTCCCTGTGATTGGATAAGAGACGGGTGGGTGAGGGTCCCTGTGATTGGATAAAAGACGGGTGAGGGTCCCCGTGATTGGATGAGAGACGGGTTAGTGTCCCTGTGATTGGAGGAGAAATGGGTGAGTGTCCCTGTGATTGGATGAGAGACGGGTGAGGGTCCTTGTGATTGGATGAGAGATGGGTTAGTGTCCCTGTGATTGGAGGAGAAAGGGGTGAGGGTCCCTGTGATTGGATGAGAGACGGGTGAGGGTCCCTGTGATTGGATGAGAGACGGGTGGGTGAGGGTCCTTGTGATTGGATGAGAGATGGGTGAGGGTCCCTGTGATTGGATGAGAGATGGGTGAGGGTCCCTGTGATTGGATGAGAGACGGATGAGGGTCCCTGTGATTGGATGAGAGACAGGCGAGGGTCCCTGTGATTGGAGGAGAGAGGGGTGAGGGTCCCTGTGATTGGATGAGAGATGGGTGAGGGTCCCTGTGATTGGATCAGAGACGGGTGAGGTCCCTGTGATTGGATGAGAGACAGGTGAGGATCCCTGTGATTGGATGAGAGACGGGTGGGTGAGGGTCCCTGTGATTGGATGAGAGACGGGTGAGGTCCCTGTGATTGGATGAGAGACGGGTGAGGGTCCCTGGGATTGGATGAGAGATGGTGAGTGTCCCTGTGATTGGATGAGAGATGGGTGAGGGTCCCTGTGATTGGATAAAAGACGGGTGAGGGTCCCCGTGATTGGATGAGAGACGGGTTAGTGTCCCTGTGATTGGATGAGAGATGGGTGAGGGTCCCTGTGATTGGATGAGAGACGGATGAGGGTCCCTGTGATTGGATAAGAGACGGGTGGGTGAGGGTCCCTGTGATTGGATAAAAGACGGGTGAGGGCCCCGTGATTGGATGAGAGACGGGTTAGTGTCCCTGTGATTGGAGGAGAAATGGGTGAGTGTCCCTGTGATTGGATGAGAGACGGGTGAGGGTCCTTGTGATTGGATGAGAGATGGGTTAGTGTCCCTGTGATTGGAGGAGAAAGGGGTGAGGGTCCCTGTGATTGGATGAGAGACGGGTGAGGGTCCCTGTGATTGGATGAGAGACGGGTGGGTGAGGGTCCTTGTGATTGGATGAGAGATGGGTGAGGGTCCCTGTGATTGGATGAGAGATGGGTGAGGGTCCCTGTGATTGGATGAGAGACGGATGAGGGTCCCTGTGATTGGATGAGAGACAGGCGAGGGTCCCTGTGATTGGAGGAGAGAGGGGTGAGGGTCCCTGTGATTGGATGAGAGATGGGTGAGGGTCCCTGTGATTGGATCAGAGACGGGTGAGGTCCCTGTGATTGGATGAGAGACAGGTGAGGATCCCTGTGATTGGATGAGAGACGGGTGGGTGAGGGTCCCTGTGATTGGATGAGAGACGGGTGAGGTCCCTGTGATTGGATGAGAGACGGGTGAGGGTCCCTGGGATTGGATGAGAGATGGTGAGTGTCCCTGTGATTGGATGAGAGATGGGTGAGGGTCCCTGTGATTGGATGAGAGACAGGTGTTGGTCCCTGTGATTGGATGAGAGATGGGTGAGGGTCCCTGTGATTGGATGAGAGACTGGTTAGTGTCCCTGTGATTGGAGGAGAGATGGGTGAGGGACCCTGTGATTGGTTGAGAGACGGATGAGGGACCCTGTGATTGGATGAGAGACGGATGAGGGACCCTGTGATTGGAGTAGAGAGGGGTGAGGAACTCTGTGATTGGAGGAGAGAGGGGTGAGTGTCCCTGTGATTGGATGAGAGACGGTTGAGGGTCCCTGTGATTGGATGAGACACGGGTGAGGGACCCTGTGATTGGAGGAGAGAGGGGTGAGTGTCCCTGTGATTGGATACACAGATTGGGAGAATATCAGGAAAGAGGGAACTCACCATATAGGATGAATCCTCATTAGCCGCCTGACCCTGAGAAATGGGGGAGAGAGTGTGTGAGGAGGTACGGGGGAGGAGGGAGGGAGTGAGAGAGATGGGTAGAGAGATAGAGGGGGGTAGAGAGAGAGGGTGGGAAAGAGAGGGTGGAGAGAGGGTGGATAGAGGAAGAGGGATGGGAGAGGGGGGGAGAGAGATGGGAGAGATAAGGGGAGAGAGAAGGGGGAGAGAGATAAGGGGGGGAGAGAATGGGGGAGAGAATGGGGGGAGTGAGAGAGAGGGGGGAAGGGAGGGGGGAAAGAGAGAGGGGGAAGGGAGGGGGGGAAAGAGAGAGGGGGGAAGGAAGAGGGGAGAGAGAGGGGGAAGGGAGGGGGGAGAGACAGGGGGGAAGGGAGGGGGGAGAGAGAGGGGGGAAGGAAGAGGGGAGAGAGAGGGGGAAGGGAGGGGGGGGAAGAGAGAGGGGGGAGAGAGAAGTTGTGATTAGAGGAGTTGGAGGAGTATGTCTATACAGCACACAGAGTATAATTAATGTCACTATGGGCCTCATGCACTAAGCGCCGATAGAAATTATCGGCAGGGTTTTGAACTCACCATGTTTTTGCCGAGTTGCTCTCACGGTATGCAGAAAGATCCGAATACCTGTGAGAGCAACATTAGCAAACATGGTGAGTTGCCGGCGCTGAAATGACCTGCCCTCCGAGAAGGGATCACCAGGCGAGATCTATCTGCTGCAGAGAGATCCACCTCTCTCTGCGATAATCTCACCGGAAAAAAAATATTTTTAGTTTAAATTTTTTTTACTAGTGTAGATGTGCATGGGGTCTCCGGAGCGGAACCGCGTTGGTTTCAGGTCCGGGGAGCCCCTGCTTCCCGAGATACAGGCCCCATTATGGTGTGCCGGTATACCTCTGCTTTGTTTACATCCCACGGTCACGTGATCAGGACATTTAAATGCAGGCGGATACCGGCACCCCATAACCGGGCCTGTGCAGTCGATTGGGAAGAGTTCCATCATGTAATGAGATTCATCGTGCGGTACAAAGATTATAACATCGCAACCAAGATTTGTACCCAGCTTCAAGAGTTCGTAAGAACTGAAGACTTCCAAACCAATTCTACGGCGGTAGAACGAAGCGAGCAGTCCCGGCGGAGATAACGTTGTGGCGAGCGGCGCCACTAGCCAAAGACTGTTTTTGCGGCTTTGCTTTTGCACAACTCCCGCTCCTGGGAAATGGTGCTTAAAGACTCTATTTCTAAAGATTGCGGTCTGGAAGTAGAATATTCATTTTACCCGGTCCCAGTAAGTGTACTTTCATAATATTTTGTAAATCAAGCTGTGTATGTTCATTGTGTAAATAAATTACAATTTATTTTATCTCTCACTTTGCTGAATCAAAGGTTCCGGGTATTTTGGTGTTAAAAGCGTTGGTCTCCAGTTACACCAGGCAACTACCCCCACCCTTCACCCATTCATTTGTACAGTGGGTACATCATGAACAATATAATATGAGCATGATTAACCAATATACAAAGAAATGAGTAAGGATTAAAAAAAACAGGCCCAAATAAAAAACAGCACATAGCTAAAAAAAACACAGCACATTGCAAAATCAAACTCAGCACATCTCAAAACAAAACACATAGTAAAATAAAATACAGCACATAGCCAATTAAATCTATAACAAATGCCAATCAAACAATTGAATAGTACAGTGGGTACATGATGCACATAATCTGTGCATCATTTAACACTATGCCAGTGAATGCTCAAACTAATAGGAATAATTTCAAACAAGATTCAATGCCATCCAAACCATAAGGCCTCGGCCATGGTTGTTGCTGGCGGGCAAAGCGAGTGCTTTCCCTGGCCTTAGACAGCGCGCCGTCCGGGGGCGTGTCGGCGGGCGGGCCAGTGACGTCACGGTGCTGGTTCGCCCTCATTGGGCGAACCGCTCACGTGACCGGCCATGCGCTCCGGCAAGCGGGAAAATAAAAACATTTCCTAAGACCTACACTTCCGCGCGCTCGCGTAAGCTGCGGCGAGCCCCTACTAAAGCTGCTCTCATTGCGGCTGTACGGGCTCAGTGCCGAGTGGAAGCGCGCCTCAGCGTGCCTCCGCCCGCAAGCACTATCCATGGACGCGTGCTAAGAAAATAAAAAGAAATCAAGAAATAAACAGAAATAAATTAACAACAATCAATTAATCCAATCCAAAATAAATTACACAATTCACAATTAAAACACCAAAACCAAACCATTATAAATTAAATGAAAACTCAAAGTAATCAGACAAAATTTAACTACCAAAAATAAGCCACTATTAAAAAGCAAGCCCCCCCTCCCAGAAATAAACTTTTTAAACACCACTAAAAAATACATCTAACTAAATGAAAATTAAAATTAAATTGCGCCAATATTTCTAAACAAACAAGCAAAATACATTAAAAATACATAAAAACAAGCATTTGCAACAACAAACATTGATTGTTGGGACACATGGTGACGGTGAGTCAGATACAGGGGAGGGCTCTGGTCCCCTGAATTCCACCAAGCAGGATATAGATGACTTATACGTAAAATTAAAATTATGTTCCAACTGGAAATTCAAAAAGCTGGAGAAGACCTCTGCGAGTACTGGCCCATGTGGAGGAGCGAACTTCAGATCTGGAAGCCAGGGTCACGGAGTATGGGGAGGTGCAGGACTCCTTAGTGCAGGACATGGCCACTATGAAAGACCAAGTGGCAGAACTCAGAGAGACGCAGGAAGACCAGGACAATCGCTCCCGCAGGAGCATCCTCCGGCTGCGGGGCATACGTGCGGAAATTGATGACCTCGATGACTTTCTATCGATGCTGTTCACCATGCTGTGCCCTGATCTGGTGGAGCCTCAATTGCTAATGGACAGGGCGCACAGAGCCCCGAGACCTAGGCCCCCTAATCAGGACAAACCGAGGGATGTCATCCTGCGCCTTCATTACAACAGAACAAAAGAATCCATCATGCTGTGTAAGGAATCGGGGAACACGCCCCCTGCGTCGTGTTCCCTCCGTGCCTGCCGCATCTCAGATGCCCACTCATTACAAAGCGCGCACCCGCGGTTCTTCTAAGTGTACCACGGAGCCCGGCCCCGCCCCCGGTCGCGCACCTCTCTCACGTCCCGTCTCGCCACTTATCGACGCTTCTCCCCACCTTCTTGCCAACTTTTTCTGGCATTTGGATTTGGGGATGGAAACCGCTATTCAGGAGCCGCAGTAGGCGTCGATAACCTGCTCGCGGCTACTAGAATTGCACGAGTTTCTGAACGTTCCGGAAAGCTTAGCGCCGCTCCCTCGGCGATTTGGTTTTGAACAAAATTTTGGGGGGCGATTCAGGTGATTATCGCCCACTTATCGACGCTTACTGAATAGCAGTAGGCATTTCGAGCGATAAGTGGCTTATGAGCGCTTACTGCATGAGGCCCTTAGACTTTAATAATCCTCGTAACCTTATGTATGGTTGGAGCACCCACAGAACCCCTATACCGGAATCTGGGTGACCTGGGCATTAACTGGGTACCCCCCTAGGGACCATTTACCGTTCCAGTGACACCTCACATCCCTATGCCCCATTTACCTTTCTGGTCTGTGCTGAAGCAGGTAATCCTGGCGGTGAGTCGCGCAAATGTTTACAAGGGGAGAGTTTGCCGGGACAATGTGCCTCTATGTATCCGGGATTCCGACCTGATTCCCGGGTACATTTTTGGGGTTCTCAGCAACTCTGGACCCCGACATGCTAGGCACATTCTGACAAAACTTTCTCTGTATAACCCCCCTTGAAAATCATAGCCCAGTGATCTCTGCTCGCTGGCACTCCCTGCTTGCTTGCACTCCCTGCTTGCTGGCACTCCCTGCTGGCTGGCACTCCCTGCTGGCTGGCACTCCCTGCTTGCTGGCACTCCCTGCTCGCTGGCACTCCCTGCTCACTGGCACTCCCTGCTCGCTGGCAATCTCTGCTCGCTGGCACTCCCTGCTTGCTGGCACTCCCTGCTGGCTGGCACTCCCTGCTTGCTGGCACTCCCTGCTGGCTGGCACTCCCTGCTGGCTGGCACTCCCTGCTGGCTGGCACTCCCTGCTGGCTGGCACTCCCTGCTCGCTGGCACTCCCTGCTCGCTGGCACTCCCTGCTCGCTGGCACTCCCTGCTCGCTGGCAATCTCTGCTCGCTGGCACTTTTAGAAAAGTAAAAACACTGACATTCTTTATTGTCGCATAATAATTCACAATGCATAATCTATCACTGGGCTCAAGAGCTGACACTTCCAAACCCCAATACAAGGATTAAAGGTAACCAAACGGCTTAACCTTTATTATTGAGCCTGGTTACCCCCCCGCCGTCACAGAGGTGCAATACCAACACTATAGTGGCGGGCGCCTTTATTCTTCTGCAGCCTTTTCCCCGTGATTTTAAAAATCGCGGGCAAATTGGGGCAAATCGCGGGATGATGCGGCCCGTTCTCGCCCGTTTCTCGGCCGTTTTGGCGCCTGCGGGCATTGTATTGTTTAGTACTAAGCGCTTTCTTTGTCTAGCGCTATTAGCGCTATCAGCTGATATCAGCTGATTTCGGGCCCAGACCGGGCTGCGCGGAGAAGGCCCGTGACCGCCTGAAAACATGCCCGAAATTTTCCGGGTATGTTGTAGGATAAAACACTAGGTAACTACCAAACTGAGATACCACTGGAGCCAATCGGTATGGATAAAAGCTCTGCCCAGCTTGAACCACCCGTGAATATGAACAGAACCCGATGCCGGCGGTCACCCGAAACTCAGGGAAAAAAGGATCGTCCGTCACAGGGGAAAACTCGTGACCAAGCGGTCAGAAGAAAGACTGTACGTGAAAAAATTCCTCCTCGAGCGACTGAGGAGTTCTGAGCTCAAGTTCCTTCTGGTGGAGACACTAATAACATAGAGAAAGGGCTCCAATCCCAGCGAGACTGAGGGTTCTTGTTCTCCATCCACTCTCATTCGAGCCGCAGGGATATCTCGAGTGAGAATGGAAGGAAGGGCTTTGGCCATGTGTCATGGGAGAGGGGTTTGGCCTGGTATTAAAGGGGTTACACCCCATTTGGCCACCCCCTGCTCTCACTTGGGAAGCAAGGGGTTAACTGGTCTGCGGTCCAGTAATGTGTTTTTACCCTGCTTCAGTACCCAAATGTGTATTCCCCTGTAAATGTGTATTGTTCCCATTCCAGTGTCTGCACCAACACATACACTGGGATTGATGCGGGAGGGAAAGGGTTAATAGTTAAGGAGTGATTATAGCCCTTTGTTCCATTTCCCCGCCTTTTCAGGCTCCATTTTGCAGCTCTCTCTAGGTCGCCATTGCAGCCCAATGCAATCCTATGGCGAATCTGGCGATTTGGGCCCGTTTCAGGAGAAGACCTGCAGGTGGCGCCCAAGAGGAGGAACGGCGGTTCCCCATTGTAAGTCAATGGAACCATTCATTTCAATGGGGATTCCTCAACGCCGACCTCCAGGAACGGGTTGGTAGCCATCCAAACCACAGACCGCAGAAGCGGATACAATATCTGAAAGAGAGCTTTGATCACACTGAGTTCAAATTCAAATACAATTGGCGTGGGAAACTTAGGTTCTAGGGCACCCAGAAATAAAATTATTTTTGCCCCTAGACCCTAAGAACCCCCACACAAGACCACCACCGGGTCCGGGAATGAAGGACCCCCGTAAAGGGTCGCGCTCGCCATGAGGGTTGCGCCATTGACTCTAACGGGAGCGGAGGTCCCATTGACTCCTATGGCGGCGCCAGCCCATGCATTTCCTATGGCGGCACCGGCCATATTGATTTATATGGCTTTAAAACGGCTAAGTCCGAAAGTATAAAAAGTGTAAGCCCATATCTCCGGTTCTGTGAGGACCAGAGGGCTGGGATTTTGGTCACATGTAGTCACTGTTCCGGCATGACTGCATGGCCATTTCCAGCCCTCCGATCAACCAGACGGAGTATGGGCAAATGTGAAAATTGTGTTTTTCCCATTGACTTCAATGGCGGAGTTGCTCCATTGAAAGCCTATAGCGGTGGAGCCCATTGATTTCATTAGGAGAGTGATACGCTGTGATTTCTTTTAGCTGTAGCGGAGAATCCTGCATTAAAGTTAATAGGGGATTTTAACTTGTTTTTTGTATCTCCGGTTCTGGGGGTCGTGGAAGGCTGACACTTGGCCACCATGGCAAAGGTCCCACGGCATGAGGACCTGGCAAATTTCAGCCTGCTCAGACCCACAGAATGCATTATTTTAATATGTGTAGATATTAAAGAATGTACAGTAGAGGCAACGTTTATTCTAGCATTACTAGCCGGGTTACATTCTGGGTATGTGCTGGGTGTGTGCTGGGTGTGTGCTGGGTGTGTGCTGGGTATGTGCTGGGTATGTGCTGGGTATGTTCTGGGCTAGTTTGAGGCACGTTTAAGGCATTTCTGCATTGACTAACGACCCATAGGATTAACACAGCAGGGATCCCTGGCAGTCCAATTCAGTTTGAATGGGACTGCCAGGGACCCCCCGCTGTTAATCTGATAGGCCATTAATCAATGCAGAAATGCTGGGGCTAGTTTAAGGAATGTTTAAGGCATGTACCCAGCATGTACCTGGGTCTTTTGGGGAATTGCCACTGGTTTTTGTTCGAATAAGAGTTGCCTCTACTGTATTGTATTTTGGGTCTGGTAGAAAAACCCAGAGCCCAGATGGTATGTTAATGCTCAGGGGGGAGACAAGTGGTCTACAATAAACCCCTGATCAAAGGCTCCCCCACCCTGCTTGTGTATGCTATCACAAAGGAAAGCAGGACCTGGGTAATTTATGATGAGTTTTGTGTTTCACACCTAGGGACAAAGGGTTTTCTGTCCAAACCAGACTTTCAGATGCCAGTCTTGTGGGAGGGGGGCTAGGGAAATAAGCCCCCTGATTAGAATAATACCCACCCAGTGGGCAGGTATTACTGTGCCTCTCAAGTGAGGTGGCAAGGAGGGATTGGGTGCAGATAATTGTCCTCCAATTACTTGCACTTAATGCCAGGGTATAGGAGTGGAACTCCATATAAACGAGTGTAAACTCTATACTCAGTCTCTTCATGTCTTTTCGTGATGTCTTCATCTGAACCTATATTGCTGAATGAATTGCCAATCCTGTAACCTGATTGCTTCATTGTCCAACCCTTAAGTGCTATTTCTTGTCTGTTATTTGTACTATCTTGTGTGTTCACCTTTTTTAAGGAATAAACTATATTTATTATATCTAAGTCATGTTCAATTCAACCCAGATATTTTGGTGTATATTATACCCTGTTATTAGCTACCGTGACACCGTGTTAAGCCTGAGCTTCCCACAAACAGGGGAGGTATGTAACAGGGACTTATTACTGTTTTAGAGAAAAGCTGCCTCAGATCTCTGAATCCAGCATGGAGCTGGTTAACTGCAGCCACTCAATTAGCCAGTCTCCACCTGGACATATCAAAGCTCTGTGAAAGAGTGTCATGTGAGACACAGAAAAAAAGATTTTCCTTAGCTCAGTTACAACAGTGCTGACAGAAGGAGAGGAAAGAGGTCTTGAGTGCACAGGAGACCTGTATATTGCAAGCAAGATACAAGGGGACCAGTCCTCATTTCCTGGAGACAGAGGACCCAGGAACTTGCCAGAGGCTGGACCTTCCAACACACCAAGAGTCCTGGACACCACTGACCTGAATGGCCACCTGCTATAAGGTACCGCTGAGACTTTGGGGGTGTATACTGGTAAGGGGTTCCCCCCCAGTCTTACAGTTAGAGACACAGGGATAGGTGTTTGTTTTATGTATATTTTTATTTGATGTGTTGTTTAAAGGAACAGGCAATAAAGAGGTATGGAGTGTTATAGAGGGTAGATATATAAATGTCTCACCATTGCAGGAGCCAGCACATCGTCATACACTGCAAATGAGTCGAGGTTGTCATGGGATGGTCCTACAGTATGATGAGAAACATACAGTATTTCTGATGTTGCAGCACAACAACCATCTTATTTCTTCTCAATGGTATAAATAGATCTGGTGTGTGTGTGTGCGTGTGCGTGTGCGTGTGATATTGTTACTGGTGGATTAACTAAATAAAAAGGGATGTCTCATTATAATCTGTGTCATGTGACTCTCACTTAATGCCTATCGACCGCCCCAACCATTATTGACTCTCCCTTTCTCCTACTGACTCTCTCCCTTTCTCCTACTGACTCTCCTCATCATCTCTCGCCCCTCTTCTCTTTATCTCTCCCCCTCACCTTTCTCACGTGCTCTCACAGCAAGTATGCATCTCTTGTATAGTAGGACAGCTCCAGCTATTATCAGTATGGTTCCCAGGACCACCCCACAGATGATTCCAGCTATAACTTCAGCACTGTGATCGGGATGAGAGGATTCACTGTCAACTGTAAGAAAAGAAAGAACACACAGTGAGATATATATATATATAATCATAGGTCTCTCCAGCCCATGTCTCCCCACTGCTGGATGCAGACTCCCCAATGATCTCCTAGGTCTTGCGGTTACAGCCTCTCTTCTCCACGTCACTCCCACACATTCCCCATCCTCCCGAGCCAGTGTCTCCCCACTGCTGGATGAAGCCTCCCCAGTGATCTCCAAAGGTCCTGCCGTTACAGCCTCTCTTCTCCATGTCCCTCTCACACATTCCCTCATCCCATCCTCTCCAGCCCATGTCTCCCAACTGCTGGATGAAGCCTCCCTAGTGATCTCCCAGGTCCTGCGGTTACAGCCGCTCTTCTCCACGTTCCTCCCACACATTCCCTCATCCCATCCTCTCCAGCCCGTGTCTCCCCACTGCTGGATGAAGTCTCCCCAGTGATCTCCCAGGTCCTGCGGTTACAGCCGCTCTTCTCCACGTTCCTCCCACACATTCCCTCATCCCATCCTCTCCGGCCCGTGTCTCCCCACTGCTGGATGAAGCCTCCCCAGTGATCTCCCAGGTCCTGCGGTTACAGCCTCTCTTCTCCACGTCGCTCCCACAGATTCCCTCATCCCATCCCCCCCAGCCCGTGTCTCCCCACTGCTGGATGAAGTCTCCCCAGTGATCTCCAAGGTCCTGCGGTTACAGCCTCTCTTCTCCACCTCGCTCCCACACATTCCCTCATCCCATCCCCCCCAGCCCGTGTCTCCCCACTGCTGGATGAAGTCTCCCCAGTGATCTCCAAGGTCCTGCGGTAACAGCCTCTCCTCCACCTCGCTCCCACACATTCCCTCATCCCATCCCCCCCAGCCCGTGTCTCCCCACTGCTGGATGAAGTCTCCCCAGTGATCTCCAGGTCCTGCGGTTACAGCCTCTCTACTTCACATCGCTCCTATGCATATTCTCATCCCATCAAGCCTGTCACAGGAGACAAAATATTTACATCTTTTTACCGGGATCATAACATTGAGCAAAACGAGTTGATGAAATAAATTGTGGTTTATTCACTATAAATGGGCAAACACACAGTGGAACACAAAATACATTAGGCCTCGGCCATGTTCCCTGCTTGCTGGCGGAAGCGCGCTAACTCGCGCTCCCGCTCAGCACTGAGCCCCTAGAGCCGCAATTAGAGCAGCTTTAGTAGGGGCTCACCTGCGCTTCCTCAAGCATGCGGAAGCGTAGGTCTTAGGGGAATTTAAAATTCCCCCACTTGCCGGCGCGACAGGCCTGTCACGTGAGCGGTTCAACCAATGAGGGCGAACCAGCTCCGTGACGCCCCTGGCCTGCCCCCGGCACCGCCCCCTGACAGCGCGTGCGGTAAGCAACCGCAAGGCCAGGGAAAGCACCCGCTTTCCCTGAGCCTCAGCACACCATCAGGGAGCCTGTCCGAGGCCTAAGAAAGACGCACTTACTGGGGGTCTGGGCTACAAAATTAGACTTTCCTAATTTAAATGAATGAAAAAACAAAGTATTTAGATGACCGAGACTTGGCCCGAAATGTCTGGAAACTCAAATCGGCATGAAGTTCCTGACGCCGCTGCTCTCTTTCCTCCGGTGGTGCTGAAACCCCTTGTCTGGGATTAGCTCCAAAAGTCCTGGAGGTAAAATCGGCAGCAATCCTAACCACGACCACCACGCTCATTTTGTAAACTTGGTCACAAAAAGCAGGACAGAAAATATTTCGACCTGAACTTTCTGAAGCCGGCTCGCTGCTATGTCACCGACAGCATC
The DNA here is from genome assembly GCF_040206685.1 of Ascaphus truei. Classification (NCBI taxonomy): domain Eukaryota; kingdom Metazoa; phylum Chordata; class Amphibia; order Anura; family Ascaphidae; genus Ascaphus; species Ascaphus truei. The sequence goes on along the minus strand of NW_027456552.1, from coordinate 284,560 downwards.
TTTTGGTACATTCAAATTTGCGGCTGATGTTCTGGCGCTTAGAATCTGATCACCGGATTGGCTGGGGGATTCTTATAGTATTTCAGAGTTCATTCATGAAATACTACAGCCAATCCGAGTGTGGGAAATTTCCTGCCAGCCAATCCGAGCGATGCCGGTCTTCTGAAGCCGGGCAAGCAGATCTTCTGAATCAGCCAAGGACAGGCACAAGCTTGCCACCTCTGCCACTTGGTATTCAGAAGCCACCTGCTGGTTTAGGCTCCTCACAGTCTGGTGGGGCAAATGGTAGCACCAAGGACTTCCATTCATCTCAGGACGTGGGTACTCAATCCTAAACCTCCTGCCCAAATGTTCTTTACACCTCTGGCATCCTCTGTGGCTTTCATGTCCGATGTCTGAGTAGACACGCTGGCACCAGGCTGGTAGCCCACTGTCTCACTCAGAACATCGGTCCAGAAAGATCCAGCTCATAATAACATGCACAAGCATATATGTATTTTAAACACACTGTTTAATAAAATATACATTTGAGCTTTCCTAAACCTTCTGGTTATGGTGAATAGAATAAGAAATTGCACTTTAATCCTTAGTAGCCGTATTCTCTACACACTATAGCTAGGCAGCCTTTAAAACTCCTTGCAACCTTATCTATGATTGGAGCATCCCCAGAACCCCTATATTGGGTTCTGGGTGACCTGGGCATTAATTGGGCATCCCCCATTAACACAGGGACCTCTTGACAGTTCCAGGGACACCTCACATCCCAATGCCCATTTATCTTTCTGGTCTGTGCTGAAGCAGGGAATCCTAGCGGTGAGTCACGCAAGCGTTTTCAAGGGGAGATTTTGCCAGAGTGATGTGCCTACATGTTTCCAGGAATCCGACCTGATTCCCAGGTACATTTTTGGGGTATCCAGCAATGTGGACCCTGACTAGCTAGGCACATTATGACAACACTTTCTTCGTAAAACACTCCTTGAAACTCATAGCCCCAATCTCAGCTCGCTGGCACTCTCCCCCCCCCCCTCTCCTCCCCAGCAATCTCTGCTCACTGGCACTCCTGGAAAGGTAAAACCACATACATTCTTTATTGTCACATAATTTTATACAATGCATGTACAGTCACTGGGCTCGAGAGCTTACACTCCTGAACCCCAAAAAATGGATCAGAGGTAACCAAATGGGCGTAATCTTTATTAGTGACCCTGGTTACTCCCTCACATCACACTAATGCTAACACCACCCTAACTCTTGTTACTAGTTTTAAATACTTGGGCATATGGTTTGACCCCCATTTAACGTTCGGGATGCACATTAATACCCTGACATCCAAGACATGCCAAACTAGGTGTACTTTACAGGAACAAATCCTCCCTAAGTCTCCTGGTCAGAAAGCGTATCGCACAGCAGATGCTAATGCCAGTTATAGACTAAAGGTAAAAAGTATATGGCTCGGCACCTCAAACCCACCTTAGCAAACTGGACAGCCTCTACAATTCAATATGCCGTTTTGTTCTTGTGACAGAGTGAAGTCAACTCCTATCAGTTACGCCTTGGAGACATATGTCTGAGTGCTTCATCCAGCACTCATAAGGGTTAACTCAGGTGGAAGTTAGGAAATCAGGAGGCAAGCTGACACCTGTTAGCCAGGAAGGTAGAAAAGGATCTTGTGACTGGCAGTAGCTGGCTCTCTCAGACCAGAGCACATGGATATGTGAGCTGTTAGCCAGACAGATACATCAAACTGCTTACTGCAACCAAAGTAAGACTTTTTCATTTGTTTTTCTAACTGTTTAAAAGACTCTTATGGTTTGGATCTGGTTTAGCCGGCCAGCCTGCTAGCTAGGCCTGCTGTGTTAGTCAGTCCTCCCAGTGTGGAGCAGGATTTGTTTGTTTAAAGGGACAGTGTACCCGCATGTTATGTTGCTGTGGAGAAATAAAGCCACTGAACGTTTTCATTTACCCTGAAACTACACGTGTGGACTGTTCCCTGACCTTGGCTACAGGCCGTCCTGCCACAGGTGGTGTCAGAAGTGGGATCTTGGATGGCCCCTGTATCTGAAGCCACACAAAAAAAAAAAAAAATGGAGAAATTTTTTTCTCAGTTCCTTGAGCAACAGCTCCAGCTAGCAGAGAAACAAGCTGAGCGACAGGCCCAGCAAGATGAGCGACAGGCCCAGCAAGATGAGCGACAGGCCCAGCAAGATGAGCAACAGGCCCGGTGGGAGGAAAAGCTACTCCAACTGCTAGTTGAAGGCCCAGCCCCAGGCAGACCAGCTATTCCAAATAACCCACCGGTGATGCTGCCTAAAATGAAGCCAACCGAAGACCCAGAGGCATTTCTCCTCACTTTTGAAAGGGTAGCCACGGCCCACGGCTGGACAGTTGATCGCTGGGTAACGACTCTGGCTCCACTCCTCATAGGGGAAGCTCAGGCAGCCTACCAGGCTCTTCCAGCAGACGAGGCCATGGACTATCAGAAACTAAAGGCTGCTATTCTGGATCGCCTAGGCCTCACTCCAGAGACCTACCGACAGCGGTTCCGGACAGTCAAATATGCAAACAAAGACAGACCCCGGGTCGTAGCCCACCGCTTAGTAGACTTATGTACCAGGTGGATAATACCAGAGAAGCATACCAAGGTAGAGATCCTTGAACAGTTTGTGCTCGAGCAGTTCATACAGATACTGCCCCCCTCCTCCCGCTCCTGGGTAAAAAGACACGCTGCATTTTCCCTGGATTCAGCGGTCCGCTTGGTGGAAAACTTCCTGGGCGACAACACCCAAGAGGATAGCTGGGAACGGTCTGTGCAAACACCAGTTGCTTCCGGTGATGCTAGAGGCAGGAGAGCAGACAATCGAGGGGTCTACAACCCGCCAGCTCGGGAGATCCAGTCATCCCGATCGGGAGACCCTTTCCCATCTCGGAGGGTTCCTGGTACAAACTCCCGCAGAGACGCCCGTCCCGGGTCCGAGGCCATTGGATCACTCAAGGGAGGCCGCCACCCACAGTATTCCCCGAGAACCTGGACTCCTGTCACCCATCCGGTGGAGAGGATACCACCACCAACCAGAAGGGAGGATCCCATCCAACAGCGGAGAGGTCCAAACACCGAGCCCCGTCGAGAGCTTCCGCTGACGACCGAGTTTGCGGACTCTGGAGATGAGGAGATGGACTGTTCATATGGCAGAACCACTGCCACAGCTTGTCTCCGAGGGGACCACAATCCGTGGGTAGTCCCAGCATCTCTGGAGGGGAAAATAGTAAAAGCCATGCTGGACTCGGGATCTGGAAAAACCCTGATCCTAGAGGGCCTAATTCCAAGCAACAGACTATCCTATGACTCTCCTTGGAATATCGAATGTATCCATGGGGATACAAAGAGATACCCGACGGCGAACGTTTAACTGCGTATCAAGGATCAAGAGACTAGCCTACTAGTGGGAGTTGCTCCTTGGCTACCTGCTCCTCTTCTACTTGGCCGAGAGTGGCCCTACTTTGAAACATTGTTGGCCCCTACTCCTACGGAGCCTACTTCTCTAGTACCAGAGAAGCCCGGAGACTTGTTTCCTTTTTCCCAAGAGATTTTCCCCCGTAGACACCACGTCCCAAAGACACGTAAACAGAGACGTGCGGAAAAAGAGGACTGGTTAAAAAAGGCTGGGACTCTTGGTAACATTAGTCAGCCCAAAGGACTGCAGGTCATGGCCGGGGACGACCAGGGTGGGGAACAGATAGATACGGGAAATTTGCCAGACCTGGATCTTCCTGACTTCCGTCAGAGGCAGAGGGAAGACCCAGCTCTGGCTAGACAATATGAGAAGGTGGTACAGGTCAACAACAAGATAATGGATGAACAAGGTGTAAGAGTGTTTCCACATTTTGAACTGTTGAATGACATCCTATATTGTGTGAATAAGGTTACACAAACAGGGGAGGTCATTCGACAGATGCTAGTCCCTAAGGGGTTAATTAAAACAGTGTTCACCCTAGCCCACACTCTCCCATGGGGTGGTCATTTGGGCAGAGATAAGACCACGGACTGCATCTCGTCCCGGTTTTACTGGCCAGGCATACATGGTGACATCATGAAACTATGTGAGACATGTCCTGAATGCCAGTTAACTAGCCAAAAGGGACAGAAGCCGGCTCCCTTGGTCCCTCTGCCCTTGGTAGCCGTCCCATTCGAGAGAATTGGGGTAGATCTGGTCGGACCTTTAGAACCCTCTGCGAAGGGACATAAATTTATACTCGTTGTTGTAGATTATGCCACCAGATATCCTGAGGCCTTCCCTCTGAGATCAGCCACTGCTAAACAGGTTGCCCACAGGCTGTTAGAACTGTTCTCTAGGGTAGGACTTCCCCAAGTAATGTTAACTGACCAGGGAACAAATTTCATGGCAAAGTTAATGCAGGATGTCCTGAAGTTATTGGAGGTAAAATCCGTCCAGACCTCAGTCTACCATCCTCAGACTGATGGATTGGTAGAGAGGTTTAACCGTACTTTAAAAACCATGCTTAGGAAGTTTGTGGACACTGAAAAGCGAGCTTGGGATGAACTTCTCCCTTTCCTGTTGTTTGCGGTACGAGAAGTTCCCCAATCATCCACAGGCTTCTCCCCGTTTGAGCTCCTATATGGACGCCAACCTCGGGGTATTCTCGACCTACTAAAGGAATCCTGGGAGGAGGAGCCCTCCCCCTCCAAGAGTACCCTTCAGTATGTCATAGACCTTAGAAACCGCCTAGACATGATAGGTCGGTTTGCTAAGGAAAACCTCAAATCTGCTCAAGAACGTCAAGAGAGGCAGTACAACCAAAATGCTCGCTTGAGGGTATTCCAACCTGGGGACCAAGTGATGCTACTACTACCGACATCAGAGAGTAAACTCCTTGCGAAGTGGCAGGGTCCTTTCCAAGTTCTCCGCCGCACCGGGGAGGTGAACTATGAGATCTCTCAACCAGGGTCCAGGAAGGGTAAACAAATCTACCATGTGAACCTCCTGAAACCCTGGAAAACGATGAGATCGCTGTTCATCCACCCTCGGGAAGGAGAGACGGATTTGGGTCCAAAGCTTCCAAAGGGTAGTACGTACAATGACAATCAGGTTCCCATGGGAGGGCAGTTAACAACGGAACAAAGGTCAGACCTACTAGAATTATGTGACCAGTTCCCAGATGTTTTTTCGGAGCTGCCAGGGCAGACTGATTTAGTGTCCCATAGGATTGAGGCAGAACCTGGCGTAAAAGTACGGTCCCGTCCCTATAGATTGCCAGAGGGCCGAAAAGACCTGGTAGAGAGGGAGATAATAGACATGTTGGAATTGGGCGTGATTGAGGAGTCCCACAACGAATGGTGTAGCCCTATCGTGTTGGTCCCTAAACCAAATGGGAAGGTGAGGTTTTGCGTGGATCTGCGAAAGGTAAATGTTGTATCCAGATTTGATGCATATCCAATGCCTAGGGTGGATGAATTGCTTGACTCGCTTGGTAAAGCAGAGTATATCTCCACCCTAGATATCACGAAAGGATATTGGCAGATACCTCTAGCAGAAGAATCCAAATGCAAAACTGCCTTCGCCACCCCTCTCGGTTTATACCAATTCGTCACTACAGTATGCCATTTGGGTTACATGTCAAGCCATTGAAACTGTACAACAAAATTGGAGAGGTGGTAATTTATTGAAACAGATCAGTAGGCGTGAAGCCTACTGGATCTATGAATTAAAGACACTCTCACCTAACGGACTCAACATTGATTTTGATCTAGGCGTCTTTTTAAAATGATTTTACAAAATGGTTTTTTTAAAATGATTTTTTAAAAACAAAAGTTTTTTAAACAAAAGATTTTTATAAGTTTTTTTAATTGATCTTTTTCAATGTTTTTTAAGTCATTTAGTAAATTATAAGGTTTAAATGAATATATATATATTCTTATATATATTTATATTTTTATAATATATATTTTTATTTGTAATATAGATCTTTTAAAATGGGTTTTTCAGCAAGCAATAGCTGCTGCAATCATGAAAGCCAATAGCGTGCAAATGAGGTCACATCAATATGGAGAAAAAAATTATTAAAAAGAAAAACATTATTAATTTCACCATGTGCATCCATTACAATATTTGTTATATTCTGATTAAGTAGGTGTATTAGGCATGATCAGTAATAACTGTTGAATTTTATGTATTTTTAAGGTATATATGTATGTTAATTTCTGTATATATGTTGTCTAGTTGTATGTTAAGGCTGACTTGTACACAGGACGTGATTGACAGGCAGTACATCCAATCACGGTTTGCATAAACGAACTGTGAGTGACACTTTAATTAACCAATGAAGTGTGCCCTGTCTGTATTTAAAGTCACCATGGACTGTGCTCATTTATCCCCTGAAGAAGTGCGCATGTGCACGAAACGCGTTGGGCCATTGAGAATCATATAGCAGCATTACTGATAGAGGAGCAGACCTTTTCAGCAGCCGCTGGAGCCGCAGTGTAGAAGAATTGATATCGGCAGAAATACCCGGTGTGTTGTCCCGCCCGCTGTGACGCACTTCCGGACGCCAGCGAAGGAGAGTCACGTGTGATAGAGGGAAGCGTTGCCATCATCGGCAGTGGATGAAGGAAGCTCCCACAGGCATCTACACGTGGCGCGTGTCCACCAGCACTACCCGTCGGACAACTACACTATCCTTACCTGCGCTTGTTCTAGGGACCTGCTGTAAGTAGGATTCCGGGTTTTACACACCGGATCCTAGACCTGCCCGTCACCAGTTACCTGCATTTTATTATGTTCATTAAATAATCTTTAATATTAGTCAGCCTACTGTTTAGTGTTGTTTGTGTATGTCTATGTGGTTTTTGTCTCAATCACACAGTGTTACACTATGATTTTACTCTCTTGTCTCCCCTGCATGTTATAATTATCCTGCTGCTGAGGAACCTGCTGTCCACTGGACCAGAGCAACATCCACTGGATATTCCTAATCATCCATTGAACTTTTATATCTCCCATTTGGACTTTAAGGCGCCGGTCTGTATTGTTTTTCTTTTTGTCTATCACTAACTGTGTTCGGGTTAGTTATTCCTGGCAGCCTTGCCTATTGTAATACTATATAATTTTCATCACGTCGTTGTTAATATTTGAATTGTATTTGTACACATTTATTTTATTTTTTAGCGCTAATCACACCATCCTTTTTTCTAGTTACATGGGGCTCCAGCCACGTTCCAAAGGTTAATGGACAAGGTACTACGACCCCATAGGGCATATGCCGCGGCCTACTTTGATGACATTGTCATCTATAGCAGACACTGGCAGTCTCATATAAAAAGATTAAGGGCAGTCCTAACGTCCTTAAGAGAAGCAGGGCTCACTGCAAATCCAAAAAAATGTGCCCTGGGTAAATCCACTACAAAGTACTTGGGCTATGCCGTTGGGGGAGGGATAGTAAGGCCACTAGCTAGCAAGGTGACCGCCATAAAGGGAATCCCCACCCCACAGACAAAGACACAGGTCCGCTCCCTTTTGGGGTTAGCAGGGTATTATCGGCGGTTTATCCCCAATTTTTCAGAAATATCTGCACCCCTAACAGATCTGACAAAAAAGAGTGCCCCGACCCAAGTTAAATGGTCTTGGGAGTGCCAAGACGCCTTTGACATGCTAAAAAAGTGCCTGTCAGAGGGCCCCGCTCTTCGGAGCCCAGATTTTAAAGAGCCCTTCATCATACAGACGGATGCCTCAGAGGTAGGACTGGGAGCAGTGCTGTCTCAGCAATTTGATGGTGTTGAACACCCCATACTGTTCATCAGCCGGAAGCTGTTCCCAAGGGAAGTGAGGTATTCCATTATTGAGAAGGAGTGCCTCGCTGTAAAATGGGCAATTGAGGCCTTGAGATATTATGTTGCCGGAGTACACTTCACCCTGGTCACTGACCATGCGCCCTTGAAGTGGTTAAACACCATGAAGGACACGAATCCAAGGTTGACCAGGTGGTATATGGCCCTCCAACCCTTCTCTTTTGATATTCAGCATAGACCTGGAAAGGACCATGGAAATGCTGATTTTTTGTCAAGAGAAGGAGTGGAGGGTCGGGCTTCAGCCGTGTGGGACACTAGCCACACACAAACAGGGGAGGTATGTGACAGACTGAAGTCAACTCCTATCAGTTACGCCTGGGAGACATATGTCTGAGTGCTTCATCCAGCACTCATAAGGGTTAACTCAGGTGGAAGTTAGGAAATCAGGATGCAAGCTGACACCTGTTAGCCAGGAAGGTAGAAAAGGATCTTGTGACTGGCAGTAGCTGGCTCTCTCAGACCAGAGCACATGGATATGTGCTGTTAGCCAGACAGATACATCAAACTGCTTACTGCAACCAAAGTAAGACTTTTTCATTTGTTTTTCTAACTGCTTAAAAGACTCTTATGGTTTGGTTCTGGTTTAGCCAGCCAACCTGCTAGCTAGGCCTGCTGTGTTAGTCAGTCCTCCCAGTGTGGAGCAGGATTTGTTTGTTTAAAGGGACAGTGTACCCGCATGTTATGTTGCTGTGGAGAAATAAAGCCACTGAACGTTTTCATTTACCCTGAAACTACACATGTGGACTGTTCCCGAACCTCGGCTACAGTCCGTCCTGCCACAGTTCTCCAATACAACTACAACATACAACACTACGAAAAGCTCAAAGAACTAGATTGGTCATCACTTGAGTCTAGGTGCAAAGTTCACCTTTCCTGTCTTGCCTTCAAATACTTTCTGGGCAAGCTACCCACCTATCTGAACAAGCTCCTCACCCCTACCACATGCAGCACTTATCTGAGATCTGACTCCAAAATACTTTTCATGGTCCCAAGGATTCAGCAAAGTATCTGGTTGCTTCTCCTTCTCTTACCGTGCACCCCAAAACTGGAACACCCTACCAGAGACTTTTACATCCACCACCAGTTTAAGTTCTTTCAAAACAAAAGCTGTCTCACATTTTAATCTGGTCTGTAACTGTTACATATGCCTATAATATATATATATATTATCTGTAACTGTTACATACGCTTATAATATACATCTTCTCTAACTGTGCATGCAATGTACTGTATTATATATAATGTATACCCTGTTCATTTATGTAACTGTACTTGTAACCGTGTATTATTTGTCAGATTAACTATGTCCAGGACATACTTGAAAACGAGAGGTAACTCTCAATGTATTACTTCCTGGTAACATATTTTGATAAATAAAACAAATAAATAAAACACCTCCCCCCTCGAGATGATGGCTCTGTGGCAGTCGCCACGTCCGGTGGCTCCGCACGCCTGGCACTTGTTGAGGTTTTTGGCTCACTAGCGATGTCCTGTCGGGAGAGACCTCAGCATTACCGGGCTCGCTGCCTTTCTTGTGTTGAATGGTAAAGTCACATTCCTGCAATGCCAGGCTCCAGCGCAGGAACTTGCCATTCTCCCCGACACCCTTTGTAGCCAACTTAACGGATCGGGATCTGGGATCACCGTAAGTGACCTGACGCACAGATAGGGCTGCAGTTTGCTCAGAGCCCAAACGATGGCCAGGCATTCTTTCTCTAAAGTGGCATAAGCCACTTCCCTGGGTAGCAGTTTCCTGCTCAGGTATACCACGGGATGTTCACCTCCTTCCCACGTGGCTTAGTACAGCACCGACACCGTAGCCGGAGGCATCGGTCTGCCCAAGAAACTTCTTGGTGTAATCTGGTGCAGCCAGGATGGGAGCATTAGCCACTGCTGTCTTCAATGCCTGGAAAGCTTCTTCATAGGCTACCAGAACCAGAACCGAGAGTCGTATCTGAGTCAAGTCAGTCATGGGTTTAGCAATGTCACTATACTGGGGAACGAACTTTCTGTAATAGCCAGCGGTGCCTAAAACAGCCATGACCGGAGGCGCATGCGCGATGGTGAGGGGAATAGCTGCTTAAGACAAGAGCTCCTACCCCCGCCAATGCACTAACATAATTACAACCAGAAAAACTTGAATTCAGCGATCAAAGTTCCCCCACGCTAGACCAGGAGATAGCAGGGATGCTATCCAAGAAGAAAAATACGGGCGACTTACGGAGATATCTTAGCCGGTCTGCGGCTAGGGATGCAGAGCCAGAAATGGCGCCCGGCTCCGCCGCGGGCTCGGGTTCAGACCAAGAGGATGACTTGGACGAGGCACCGGAGCAGCAACCTGTACGGCGCTGTGACTTTGATCGCCTTTATAATGGCATGAAGTCGCTCTTTCGCGCGGAGATACAGGAGCTCAAGAAAGAGGTGCAGGGCCTTGGCGATTGAACGGGGGCCCTGGAGGATAAAATGGCGACCGTCTCAGCAACCGTCAAAAAAGCAGAGAAACGGACCTCCTATCTCCAAGCCCAGATCTCGGACCTGGCTGATCGCCAGGAAGACTCCGAAAACCGGGACCGCCGCAGCAATGTGCGAATACGCGGCATCCCTGAAGAAATAACAGGTGGAGGACTTTGTCACCCGATGGATGGCAACCCTGCTCCCGGATACCCCCGCGGCAGAGCTCGTGATGGATAGGTGTCACCGAGCTCTGAGGAGTAAGCCGGTGGCAAATGCCCAGCCACGAGATGTCATCGCCCGCTTGCATTACTATCGTACCCGGGAAGCGATCTTTCAGAAAGCAAGAGGGGAGGGAGCTTGCCGGTTTGAGGGGGTTGCCCTCCAGCTATTTCAGGTCTTGTCCCCCATAACCTTAGCCCGGCGCATGAAGCTCCAGCCGGTCACAAAGATACTGAGGGACAGAGCCATACGATATAGATGGACCTTCCCGTTTGGCCTGCTGGTCATTAAAAACGGAAAGGCCATCTCAATGAAACACCCCGAGGAAGCCGACGACTTCCTACGCAAGCTGGGGGTGAAATAGGGTGAGGCACCGGGGCCGCGGCGGGAAGCAGAACCCGACACAGGCATCAGGCCAGTGCCTCCAAAAAGTCCCGCACAACGAGTGAAAACGAGAAGGAATAAATAATCATAGGGGGGCACTAAAAGTCATGGTACATGGTTATGTTGCCGAAGTTGTGTCACAAGTTTACTGTTTACGGGCCCATTTAACCCCGAATAGACTGCTCAACAACGAGAGGCTGACCCCTGAGAGACCGCTACATCACCCTATTGAGGGGGCGTGCGACCACCGGACTTCAGGACTCCCTGTCAAAACAACAAAACCAAAGCACTTACCAGAATCCCGGTGGAGAAGGACAACCGGTAACCCGGAAGAGGGCCGTGACACGCACGCCCATGAAGATGGCGGCGCTCCAGGTCTTGGCGGGCTAAAAACCACTTCGCCGGAAGAAGAAGGTCCCAGCGCGAGAAGACGTCCGCACCCAAAGACATCCGGCAGCCGAATAACAGGAACCAGACATACGTCACCGGATATGGCCGCGCGGCCATCTTGGTTGGGGCACGCCAGAGCCGGGACCGGAAACACGCAACCGGCGAGCGACGGATGCGTCCTGGGGCCAGAGTGGACCGCGGGGAAGCTTTCCCAGGCCAAAGCAAACGGATGCAACACACACCAACAACCCCAGACCACACATAGGGGGCTAGCGCCAGGGGACCTAGGAGGGAGAGAATATGTGGACCCCAGATAAAGACCAGCCTCCAAAGTAACCCCACACAGGCCTCACACGTTAGCGGCTAACACACCTAAGCTGGGACGCACACACAGCACCCGGCCCGAGCGCGACACAGGGTGAGGAGGCCCGCTTATAAGGGGGGAGATGACAGACGGGTTCATGGGGGAAGCGGACGAAAGCACCACCGGTGGGGCAGTCGGGGACACTGGGGTCCAGGGGGAAGCTCCCTTGAGTTTGCACACACGCCCAAATTACAGGGTCAATATACAGGGTGATGGAGGGAGGCGGGGAGCTGACCACGAACAGGGGAACAGCGGAAATATTGTACAACAGAGCGAGGTTTTATCTTACACGCAGGAGCGGCTTATTGTTTTTACCCACGAACCATGGGATGTTCCACAAACAAGTTGGTTGTAACTGTTTATAAAGGTTATGGACTAGGGCGGGGGAGGGGGTGGCTGCCCGCTCATCGTCGGCATGAGACTCCACATGGGTACTTGGTGGTCAACCCCCAAGGGATCCATGCAAGACCCCACTGGGCCGGCAGACACGGGCCAGGTGCGCCTCGGCACGTTCAGAGGCGAGCTTGCCCAAGCCGGACCCCCAGAAGGGGCAGTTCAGGTGTCCCTGGGGACTCAGTCCCCACGGCTCACCGAAGGTCATATATGTCTATATGTTGTTTCCCCTTTGTTCCTGTTATGTGTACCCCTTTGTTTCCCCCCCGCACAGAATGGAGAAGCACAAGACGCACCATGGATCCAGAGGCCCAAGAAAACTCCGGCCCACAAGCCAATCAACATCGCAGGACACTATCCCGACATCACCGATGGGTAGGGATCTCACCGTAATCTCACACAACGTGAAAGGATTCAACAGCCCCCTGAAACGACGATTAGCTACTGTATGACTGATTACAGAAAACACGACCCTGACATAATCCTCCTACAGGAGACACACTTCTCTAGGACCAGTTCCCCAAAATACATTGATGGTAGATACCACACTTGGGTCTCAGCGGCGGCTAACAAAAAGAAAAGAGGGGTCGCGATCCTGTTGCACAACCGCCTTGCCATAGACATTAAACTTACGAAAAAAGATAAAAATGGGCGATTTATAATAGTGGGTGTCATCCGTGGGCAACTTCTCACAGTAGCAAATGTTTATGCGCCTAACGAGCGGGCTGACACCTTTTTCGTTAGATTCTTCACGACCCTACACAAAGTGGCGCAGTGCGGCATAATTCTGGGAGGAGACTTTAACCTCACGCTAGACCCTCAGGCCGATAGATGCACGCCTAGCGGGGCGAAACACCCGCAAAGCAGAGCAGCATGGACCAGTGGCCTTAAAGCAAACAGATTAGTGGACATATGGCGCGAACAGCACCCCAGAGACAAAGAATATACATTTTACTCACACCCACGCGAACGATACAGTAGGATAGACTACCTCTTTGTGTCCAACAGAATGGTTTCGCAGATCTCCCACACGGGAATCCATGATATTTCATGGTCCGATCATGCACCTGTAGAGCTGCGGTGCACTGACTTCAGACTGGACAGACCAGGAGCGATGTGGAAACTCAATGAGTTACTAATAAAATCCCCGAGATTGAAAAAACAATAGGGCACAAAATCAGGGACTATTTCACTGAGAATGTCGGTAGCGTGACATCTCAATCCACCCTATGGGAGGCCCATAAGGCGACTCTCTGTGGTGAGCTCATAGGGATAGCGAGCAGGCGGAAAAAAGAAAGGGAACATAAGATTAAGACTCTCCAATCAGAATTGACAGCCCTATCCGCCCTCCATAAAAATAACAAACATGCACAGACCCTTAAGGCCTGGCGTGATACCAAAACGAAACTAAATTTACTGCTGTCCTCCCGAGCTGAGAAGGAGCTGACCTGGTCCAGGCGTAAATTCTATGAAAAAGCGAACAAGCCAGATACCCCTCTTGCCAATAAACTAAAGAACATTAACAGTAACGTTCATATTCAAGCAATCAGAACTAAAACAGGTGACCTCACTTCTGATCCCAAACAAATCGTAGAAGAATTTAAAAACTACTATGAGACCCTTTATGATGGGACAAAGGTCTCCCATTGCGAGACCACTCATAGGCAGCTGAAGACATTTTTAAAGGGAGCAAAACTACCCAGACTGGGCAGGCTGGAAACGGAGGCATTACAGGAAGATTTCTCGGGTGAGGAAATAACAGAGGTAATTAAAGCACTGAAGCCATCCAAAGCCCCAGGTCCGGATGGCTTCTCTAATCTCTATTACAAAAAATTCCGAAAAATTCTAGTGCCTCACCTGGTTCGACTGTTTAACTCATTTTTGGAGGGTGCCCCTATACCTGGCCAAATGCTTCAAGCGTCTATATCAGTGATTCCCAAAACAGGGAAGGACCCTGCTGATTGCAAAAGCTACCGTCCGATATCCCTCATCAACTCGGACACCAACATTTTCTCCAAATTATTGGCTAACCGCCTAAACGCAGTGATGCCAAAGCTGGTCCACCCCGATCAAGTAGGGTTCATATGCGGGAGGCAGGCGGCAGACAATAGTAGATGGATCATAGACCTGATTAATTTGGCACAAAGAAAACATATTCCGTCTATGGCATTGAGTCTGGACGCTGAGAAGGCCTTTGACCGAATCGATTGGCCCTACCTTAAAGAGACGCTTGGGGAGTTTGGCATAGGGGGGAGAATGTTGGGCGCCATTCTAGTTCTCTATCGGGAACCGAGGGCGAGGGTCAGACACCAGGGTTTCCCTTCAGAAGACTTCCCGATAAGGAGTGGCACCAGGCAGGGTTGTCCCCTGTACCCACTTATTTTTGCATTATGTATTGAGCCCCTGGCGGCGCATATCCGAAACAGCCCCGATATAGCAGGTATACAAATTAAAGAACAGTCACACAAAGTGGCCCTGTATGCGGACGACATTATCCTAATGTTATCGAAGCCCCTTACCTCCCTGCCGAATGTTTTCAGCCTGCTGGGCGAATTTAACAAGATTTCGGGATTCAAGATTAATCAAACCAAATCAGAAGCTTTAAATATAAACCTGCCAAAGGTCACCGAAAAACTAATTGAGCTAAATTTTAACTTTAAATGGCAAGCCTCCTCCATTAAATACCTAGGGGTTAATATAACCAAAGATTATAACGCCCTATACTGTATAAAGCCAATTACCCCAGACTGTTAGGACTCTGAGGGAGCATCTTCGGATCTGGTCAGGCTACGCAATTTCATGGATCGGCAGGATCCAGAGCCTGAAGATGAATTTCCTTCCCAGAATCTTGTATCTCTTTCAGACCCTCCCGATACAAGTGGTCAGAGACGACATCCTCCGATTACAGTCCTCCATGGTGAAATTCGTTTGGGGTAATAAAAAACCACGCATCAAATCTAGCATTCTTACCAGGACAACAGTTAAAGGAGGATTAGGGGTACCTTGCTTGATATCGTATTTTAGAGCGGCACAATTGACCCAAATTATTCAGTGGCACATGCATCCTAGCTTACGCAGATGGGTGGAACTAGAAACAACATGCTGCGCCCCAGTAGATCTACAAGATCTAATTTGGCTACCAAAAAAAGTTCATAGGACCATGGGAGAGCCGCTGGCCGCACTGAGTGGCTCGTTGACAACTTGGGAGAACACTAGAATCAGGTGTGCCCTTACAACCCAGCACACCCTCATGACCCCGGTTATGGGGAACCCTGAATTCGCTCCGGGTCTGCTGAGCAAGAATTTAGCTGTCTGGAAAGCAAAAGGCCTCACGAGGCTACTACATCTGGAGGGAAGCCAATCAATAAAAACCTTTGAACAAATTAAATCAGAAACAGAGATGCCAAACTCTGAATTTTTTATATACCTCCAGATACGAGCATTTTACACAAAAATTCCAAAACGCCCCCGGTGAACAAATTTGGAGCAGCTGTGTTCCAGAGGTACGGACACTACGGGACTCACGTCTAGGATTTACAGGGAGGTGGTCTGTCCGGGAATGGACGACGACATCAAACTTAGTTACAGAAACAAATGGGAATCGGACTTAGGGGAGACGATAGATGACGAGGACTGGTCTACAATAGTACTGGCAGCAGCTAAGAGCTCTATATGCACCACCTTGAAGGAGAACGCATATAAAGTCCTAATGCGGTGGTACCTTACCCCAACGAGATTGGCAAAGTTTGTAAAGGATTACCCCCCATTGTGCCCCAAACAATGTGGGGAACACGCAGACTTACTCCACATGCTGTGGGGTTGCACCAAAGTGGCTCCTTTGTGGGAGGAACTCCAAGATTGGCTACAGAGTATTCTCGGACGGGCGGTCCCCCTGGACCCCTGGCTGTTCCTGCTGGGCAGGCGCATCAGGGGGCTAGGCAGACCAGCACAGAAATTGATTGCACATTTTGCAACGGCCATGAGGTGCGAAATCGCAGCATTGCGGAAGCTTCCAGATTTGCCCACAATTACGAAAATTCGGAACAGAATTTGGTACATTTGCCGGATGGAACAGTTGACGAGTCTGGTCAACGACACCGGCACAAACTTTTAAAAAGTCTGGGCCCCGTGGCTAGACCAATCAGACATCCCCGGGGTGAATTCCGCCACCATAATGCCTTAATAAACTAAGATGCGTTCTCCTTCGAAGTGACAGTACCGACAATAAGCTGACAGGACACAGGTAGGGATGACGGCATACAGAGATAGCGCTCCGCTGGGTGGACCCGCACTGGAAGGGTGCGACGCGGGCGGAAGATGGAAATGCTCAGAATACGCTGTGCTCCCCCCCCCCCTGCCCCTACCCGCCCCTCCCCCCCCCCCCCGCTTGTTTGTGTAGTTCGTCTGGTCTGTGAGTCGATTTGCCTTGTATGTCTTTAATTGTGAGGAGGAGAAATAGCGGAAAAATTGGGAAATGTGTACACTAAGGGAAGACAATGGGTTGTTAGACAATGTTTGAGCTGTATCATAACCCAATAAAAACCTTTTTGTGGATAAAAAAACAGCCATGACCTGCTTTTTGGTCCTACTGTAGGAGTTGGCCACTGCACTATAGCTTCCACCTTAGCCAGCTCCGGCTTCAGGTGTCCTCCACCCACTCTGTTCCCTGAGAATAACACGTCTGCCATACCTATCAGACACTTCAGTGTCAACCCTGCTTCCCCAATCCTGCTTAGTACCGCTGCTACATGCACTATATGTGTTTTCCATGAATTACTGAACACAGCAATATCATCCAGGTATGCCCTTGCGTAACCCTGCATCTGTCACGGGAGACCAGGTTTATCAACACCTTTCTATACCAGGATCATACGATTGAGCAAAGCAAAGAGGTAAAATAAATTGTTGAAAATCCTTGAAGCCGGCTCGCGTCTATACATCCCAGAGCATTTTTGAATTTGCCGCTGTTGGTTTGGCACTTGGAATCTGTGCTCCTGATTGGTTGCAAGCTCTCTTAAGGTTTTCAGGCTCTCATCCACTAACCTGTATGGCCTATCAGAGCGTGGGAATTCTCCTGCCAGCCAATCAGCGATTTGCCAGGTTGTAAAGCCATGTGGGCACCTTTTCTCAGGCTAATCTGGCCCCTCTGCCTCTTTGCATACTGCGCCCACCCGCTGCTCTTTGTCCAGAAACGTTACCTTGTTACGCTCTGATGTTCTAATACATTTGGAAGTCTTTCGACACTACCAAAACCTTTTGTGTGCTCCTTCTATTTTTTTGTTCATTGCTATTATCTAGGATCCAGTTTTGGGACGCCGGGATCAGCAGGAGGTAAGCACCAAAAGTGAAAACTTTGACTATTTTTTCAAACAGTGGTGTGCCATTTATACCTTTTCTTGTATTAAATCAGGCAGGGTCTTTCATCCTAGGGACAGGGGGATGGAGTTGGGGGGGGGGGGCTCCTGGCCACCTGGGTTTTGGTGCCAGTGAGATTAATTCCAGGTTCGTAGATCAAAGTGACACTAGCTGCCAGGGGTGCAAAAGCTATTCAGGCGAAATGGCTAACTCAAGTACTCGCGTCCTGGACTGAGAGCTGACCAGCCTGGCCAGTTGTCACCTTCCTAGACTTGGAGGCACTGAGCCTGCGGGGGGCTTTGAATAGTAAGTGGGCAAGATGGCAGTTTGTGCACATACCCTCTCACTTTTCTGAAGCCATACTGTAGGTGCCAGATTTCACAAACCTGGCAAAGTGTGTGGGTGGCTAGAGATGAAATTCCCACGCCGCGGGTTGGCGTAAAGTTAGTAGCCAGCCCAGAGAGAAGATTCTAGATTGCTAAACAGATCCCCAGAGGAGAGATTCCCCAGAGATTCCCAAGTATCTGAAGAGGAGATTACATAAGCGCTCCTCAAATTAAAACTAAGCAGCCAATGTGGACCTGACTTACTACAATCTAGGTTCCTAAGACTTGGTGCCCCAGCCATTGCCAAACCAATTGCTTCCATAGTCAACTCTATCCTGTCTGCAGGCCATATCCCTAAGACATGTAAAACTGCCAGAGTTGTCCCAATCTTCAAAAGTGGGGACAAAAACACTGTCTCAAACTACAGACCAATCTCTCTTTTCCCAATTCCATCCAAAGTCATGGAAACATGTGTTCACTCCCAATTGGGAAGGATGTTGATCCAGGGATTAATCCGATTGCCAATTCTTGGAGTTAGGAAGGAATTAATTTTTCCCCTTAGTGGGGTTTTTTGTTTGCCTTCCTCTGGATCAATAAGTAAGTATAGATATAGAATAAAGTATCTGTTGTCTAAATTTAACATAGGATGAACTTGATGGACGTACGTCTTTTTTCAACCTCATCTACTATGTAACTATGTAACTATGTAACTATGTAATTAAGCGATTACTATACCAAGACAGATTTCCTGTCCGCCGCGAAGCCCCACCCCTCGGGCACGCCCCACGGCAGGAGAACAGGGCCGCGCGCGAACGTAGGAGTGGCATCGCTGAGGTGTGACCTCACCGGGGAGTCAACACACCCGGCGCCGTCACGTGACACCACCAGCTTGCGCTGCGCACCACCCACGCGCGCCTCACTGAACCACCAATCAGCTGATCACCGGAATTCCCTCACTTGATGCGACCATTCTCAACTCTCCAACACTGAACCACAGCAAGTACCTTGACAAACCTGACCTCTCTAACCCTGACCCGGCTACACGACTTGGATTACGCACTCCGGACTGTGTGGTTGTAGGTCAATGCCTAAACATCCCCATCTCAGCCCTGTGGTCTTAGTCCTGTTTGTGGTGAGTGCAGCATGACAATATGCTCAGCCCAACAAACATGGACCCCGCTTGGTTGGGTCGACGATTAGAATCATGAAGGGTGGTTTCAGCTAGTGATCGGATCTTTCGCCCGAAGGACCAACAGGTTACCCAATTAAAGCAAGACCTAGATGCCCTTACTGACCAGGTTAGACGTTTGGCCACCTCCAACGTTAATCCCGGACCAATCCCGGCTACTTCAGCTCCTATGACGCCGACCTTTGAACCGTGGTTGCCAATTTCCAACTGGTAAGCAGGAGACCCCATAGGATGTTGAGGGTTTCTGAACCAATGTTCGATACAATTTGAGCTGCTCCCCTCTCACTTTCCTTCCCCACGATCAAAGGTGGTGTAGGAGGACATGTGCAGAGGTACACAATGGAGACTGTTGTAAGGTGAAATTATAACAAGGCTTTATTGTGCCTGTCGCTTTAAACAGCAAAAAAATCAACATAAGCGAAATAGTGAGCCAACCAAAGAAAACATGTCTCTGCTTTGGAGACTATCTACACATGTAGCTCAGCCCTCTTTGACTGGGTTGGTTAGCTAAGCTATTTACCAGCCCCAAATCATGGAGACATTTATCAATACACAGACATAGATAATAGTCTTATACGAAAAAGTCTTATCTGTTAGCTGGGCTGCTGTAGGGGAAGCTTCTCTGCTCTCCTGGAACCGCACTCTTGTGTGCACAGAAAATGTCAGGCTCAAGGTTAGAATCTTGTCCTCTTTGTCTTGTGGTCAGCTTGTCGCTCAAGACATCTGCCCTTCCTTGGTTCAGCCTAGTTGTGGACTAAGGAATCTCTGCTCTGTCTCCAAAGTTCAGCTCAGGTGTGAGCAAAGGAGTCTCACTTCCATTCTCAAAAGACAGGCTTTTCTAAGCAGGCAGGTGGTGTTAGTTAATTGCCTACCAGCAGTTAACCACCACACTGCTGGATTAGAGGCACATTTGTGAACAGGGATAAGTCCCCTGTTACATACCTCCCCTGTTTGTGGGAAGCTCGGGCTTACCACGGCCAAAGCCCATCCTTCCACTCTCATTCGAGATCTTTGTGACTTGAATGAGAGTGGATGGAGGAAGAGAACCCTCTGTCCCGCTGGGATTGGAGCCCTTTCTCCAGTTTATTTTTGTCTCCTCCCGAAGGTGCTTGAGATCAGCACTCTTCAGTCGCTCGAGGAGGACTTTTTCCAAGTAAAGTCTTTTTAAAGAGTGCGCGGTCATGAGATTTCCGTTGCGTCGGGCATTCCTCTTTTTGTAGACAAACTGTATGGCAACAGTTGTAGAGCAGTTAGGACTAGCCCTTAGAGTTTTCCGCTTTTGAAGCGGTCTTTCTGCACCTCCCCCACACAACGGAGTCGCCAGTTCAGCTTCTTTGGGACTGAGTTGCACCTCCACCTCCCTTTCCAGAGAACGTCCTATCTTTTCAGCTTCCTCAGCTAAGGATTCTTCTGGCTTTGATTCTGCACTCCTACCTCTGTTTGTTGCCTGTTGGGCAGCTGTAGGTTTGGCTAGTGCTTTCTTAGGTGGCTCGAACTTCGTAATCTTGTTTTAAAGGTGCGTGGAGTCCCCAACTCTAACTGTACCCTTGTTCTCACGGGCATTAGTTACTGTGGGATACTGGTGCTTGGGCAGAGCCAATACCTTTTTCCGTATTGGAGGAATCTGTAAGTTACTGGTCTGCAGAGTCTCAACCTGTTTGAGTGCGTCTTGCAAGTCTCTTCTCAGGGAATTTATCTGCATACTTTGCTTTCTCTGAGCTTGCTTCCACATTTTTATTGCATTGTGAAGCACTATGAACTTCTTTGCTTGGGCCACAGTTACTTGTCTCAGTTTCGGGACCTTCTTGTGCTCCCTTTTGTGCCGCATCACCTGGGTTCTAAGCTTGGCATTTAGCGTTGCTTTGGTGATGCTCAGGGTAGCCTTCAGTTTCTCATGCTGCTTTGAGGGGACATACTGGGTAATCAGACGTTCCTGCAGCACTTGAATTTCTTTAACAGCTGCAGATTGTCTTCCTGCAGAGTTCGCTGCTTCTCCTAGGCCTTCTCGAGTTGCGTACGCAGACCTTGCAGTTGGTTCTGCAGTCGGTACTCTGCTTCAAACTTCTCACCTTCCAAAAGTCTATTTATTTCTTTAAGCTTGTGCAGCTTTTCATTTTTTTCCTTGACGTCGTTTGTCAAATTAAAAATTTCTTCTTTGAGTTTTAAGTTTTTTCTTTGTAATCTTAAATTTTCTCCTTTTTCAGTCTCTGTACTATTCAGGGCCTCCTTGCAGTCCTCCTTCCATTTACGCACATCTGCTTTGAGAATGACAGTCTCCTGGCGTGAGATTTCCTTCTCTAGATTGAGGGTCTGAAGCTCCTTCTGAGAGACTTTGAGATCTGTTTTAAGATTGACAATCGTTTCTTTAGATATGTCCAGCTCCTTAGTGAGACTGTGTAGTCCCTTTCTGGAAACTTCCAGGTCTGTGCGGTAGCTGTTGGTCTCATGATGTGAGGCATCCAGTGCTCTGCGGAGTGTCTGAACCTCTTTCTGAGATACGTCCACCTCTGTCCGGACACTGTTGACCTCTTGTTGTGAGGCATTCAGCTCTATGCGAAGAGTGTGAACCTCTTGCTCTAAGACTGTCATCTGCTTCAGTGCCTCCTCATACTTCCGCTTCAGCTGAGTCATCATTTTATCAGATTGGCTTTGCTTTTCATCCATGGCGGAAATAGTAATGTTTGCAGTATTTAGCTCAGTCTTGAGATCGTCCAATTCTGTCCTGGCTAAAGAGTAAATTGTGAGCACATCTTTTTGTAGCCTCACGTTATTTTTTTGTAGCTCTGTGTAACCATCTTTCTTTTGTTTCAATTGTTCACGGAGCATATCACAGTCATGCCTGGCATTTTTCAGGGCATCTTCAGGGCTGGTCAAGGGATCGTCACTCACTGGTTCCGGCTCCACTTCCCTGGGATGGTTGGTTGAGGGTTCCTCACTGTTGACACCGGACAAACACTTCTTTGGGGTACACGACTTCTGCCATGGGCCCTCTGGATATTCGGTTAACTGCGGGCCAAATTCTCCATTTTCTCTAGGCTGCAGGGCAACTCGTCCCCCTTTTCCTCCACAGGATCTGCAGACGTGTCTGTTCCTTCCACGGTAAGTGAAGAACCGCTTTTCTTTTTCTTTTTCCGCTTTTTTGTTTTGGATGACTCCGTCGCATCAGGAATACTGGGATCTCCTTCTTTATTTGATACTTTAGCAGCTTCATTATATACGCCAGGCTTTTCTTGCAGTTGCTTTAGCTGACAGAAATATTGGGTGATCTGCTGCTCTCGCTCTTTCTCCTGCTGATCATATTCGTCATCAAAGGGAGCGATCTTTTCTGCTCGTGTCGAGTTCAGGCACCCCCACCATTCTTGGGGTGTTTTGTGGGTGTGACTCAGTTCGGGTTCCCCGTAAGAGAGGTCTTCCTCTTTATTGGTCTGGAAGGGCCACTCTTCCATGGGGTAGGGTTCATTACAGGAACGCTGCATCTTGTCCTCCATTTTTAGGCTATCAGGTGTATTTTTCTTCCTGACCTCAGGAGGCACTATTGCAGCTGTTGCCACTGTATTTGCTAGAACCCCCAATTGTGGTAGTCCTACAGGTGGGCATATTTTGCTTGTAGAGGTCGTAGCTCTCACAGGCATCTCTGTAGACTTTTCTTTCTTGGATAAGTTTTACAATATCAGCAGTGCTGTGCACGCATTTTCTCTCATCAGGTATACAAGATGTGCAGTTGCTAGGTAAAAACGTCTATTTGCTTTACACCATTTACTTGCTAGGTTTAATCTCTCATTAGGTATGCTGGATGTGTAGTTGCTAGGTAAAAACTTCTGTTTGCTTTACACCATTTACTTGCTAGGTGCATCCCTCCGCTTCAGCAACAGAATTTGGTTTTCTGCTTGAGTTCAGTAATTTTCAGTCTCATATTTGGGTATTATAGCATTCACACTTCACACTTTGGGTGTCTGTTTTGCTCCCAAGATACATAGGCAGACTTTTTTACTTGCAGAAAAAAAAACATTCTTTGCAGTGGAATATTTCTTTCACTCCCGGCAGGGTGACTCAACACTCAGCAATTGGCTTTGGAATACCTTTTACACAGTTCAGCAATTCCTTTTTCCCCTGTAGGGCAATTTTACACTCAGCATTTGTTTGCTAAAAATTCCCCTGCTTCAGCACAGTCTTGTATCACTTTTCACACTTTTCTGCATATACTCCATTCACAGCTGGTAGTCCTATGCGGTGTGGCAACCTTATTTGCAAAATCAGTACCGCTCGTGGGTCACCATCTGTATTCACTGCTTCAGCGAAACTTTTGAAAACAACAAACACCTATCCCTTTTTAAGGGCTGACTCACTTCTTGTACCCTGACTATGGCTAGAAGGCAAAACCCCTATTTCAATTACCATATTACACTTTGTGATAGGCAAATAAAAGTTTACCTGCTTCAGCAGTCTCTCTCTCTCTCCTCTTGGGATTGGGGAAAAGAGTCCATCTGTGGTTTTGTAGGTTTCAGTGCAGTGTAAGTTTCCTGCCTGGGTGTGTGTCCCTTTAATTCTGATCTCTGCTGCAGGTGAATCTTTGTTTTTGTTGCTCATGTTTGTTTGCAAGACTGTATGTAGGCAAAAGCACAAAAAAAAATTCCACAGGCAATATCCGGCCCTTTAAACTTCAAAGGCCACCTCTCATCCCAAATTTCTGACACCATATGTAGGAGGACATGTGCAGAGGTACACAATGGAGACTGTTGTAAGGTGAAATTATAACAAGGCTTTATTGTGCCTGTCGCTTAAAACACAGCAAAAAAAATCAACATAAGCGAAATAGTGAGCCAACCAAAAACCCTATATCTGCTTTGGAGACTATCTATACATGTAGCTCAGCCCTCTCTGACTGGGTTGGTTAGCTAAGCTATTTACCAGCCCCAAATCATGGAGACATTTATCAATACACAGACATAGATAATAGTCTTATACGAAAAAGTCTTATCTGTTAGCTGGGCTGCTGTAGGGGAAGCTTCTCTGCTCTCCTGGAACCGCACCCTTGTGTGCACAGAAAATGTCAGGCTCAAGGTTAGAATCTTGTCCTCTTTGTCTTGTGGTCAGCTTGTCGCTCAAGACAACTGCCCTTCCTTGGTTCAGCCCAGTTGTGGACTAAGGAATCTCTGCTATGTCTCCAAAGTTCAGCTCAGGTATGAGCAAAGGGTCTCACTTCCTGTCTCAAAAGACAGGCTTTTCTAAGCAGGCAGGTGGTGTTAGTTAATTGCCTACCAGCAGTTAACCACCACACTGCTGGATTAAAGGCACATTTGTGAACAGGGATAAGTCCCCTGTTACAGTGGCATATACCATATCCCTGCTGACCGAAGATGCCCTGGCATGGGCCTCATCAATCTGGGAGCAACGTCCGGACCTGACGTTGGATATCGCTCTCTTCATCGTAGAGTGCAGGAGGGTGTTCGACACTCCAGGTCGTAATGTTACTATGCTCAACATTTCCCAGGGGGATCATACCGTAGCTCGTTATGTGCTGGAGTTCCGGACCGTGGCTACTGAGACTGGCTGGAATGATAAGGCCCTATCTGCAGTCTTCTGGCAGGGCCTATCCAAGCTTCAAAGACGAACTGGCGTCCCATGACCGTCCTGCTGGACTTGAGGATCTGGTAATTCTCTGCATCCGCATGGACCAGCGACTTCAGGAAAGAAGAATGGAGAGAGGCAAACATGCCCAGGTACACTACCTTCTTCTTTTCAGGCTACAGGATCAGTGTTTCCCACAGCACTTACTCTAGATGAGCCCATGCAGCTAGGAGGGACCAGCCTTACGCCAAGCGAGAGGAAACGTAGAAGGCGTGCGGGTTTGTGTCTATACTGAAGCCACAACGGACACCTAGTGGCTAACTGTCCACTGAGGCCGGGAAATGCCGCAGCCCAGTGAGAGTCAGGATGATCACGCTGGGCACCACAGCCTTACCCCCTCATCAACTTTCTACAAGGATCTATCTAAAGGAGTATTTTATGCCAGGTTCGAAGGCGGTAGCGGGAATTGCGGTTACTGCATCAGACAAGATACAACTGCCGGCAGTGTATGAGGACTTCCGCGATGTGTTCGACAATCGCCAGGCAGAGGAACTTCCACAACATCGAGCGTATGATCGTCCAATTGACTTTTTGTCTGGCGCCATTCCTCCTAGGGGTGGATCTTACCCGCTGTCCATTCCCGAAACCCAGGCCATGAGGTAATATATCCATGAGAACCTCCAGACTGGGTTCATTCGAAAGTCCTCGTCACCCGCAGGGGCAGGATTCTTTTTTTGTCGGACCCTGTATAGATTACCGTGCTCTCTACAAACTCACCATAAAGAATCGCTATTCCCTTCCGCTGATAGCTGAACTTTCTGATAAACTTCAAGGAGCTACCATTTTCACGAAATTAGATCTCAGAGGTGCTTACAACCTGGTCAGGATCCGTCAAGGAGATGAATGGAAGACGGTCTTCAACACTCGCGATGTATATTATGAGTACCGGGTCATGCCGTTTAGGCTCTGCAACGCGCCGGCGGTCTTCCAAAACTTTGTAAATGACATCTTCAGGCACCTACTGGACCGTCAAGTGATCCTATATCTGGACATCATAATTTTTTCCAGATTCACTCAAGAACATACAGGTCACTTCAAGCAAGTCTTGCAGCGTTTAAGAGAGAACCACCTTTTTCGCAAAGATAGAGAATTGTCACTTTCACCAGAAGTCTACCTCCTTTCTCGGCTATATTATCTCAGATACCGGCCTCGCTATGGACCCCATCAAGGTTAAAGCTGTCATAGAGTGGCCGTGCCCTCTGTGCCTCAAGGCAATCCAGAGATTTCTTGGCTTCGCTAACTACTACCGGAGATTCATTCAGGACTTTTCTTCGGTAGTAGCACCTATTACGGTGTTGACCCAGAAAGGAGCCGACCCAACAAATTGGCCTGCTGAGGCTCTCCAGGTTTTTGAGAGGATAAAAAGAGCATTCGCGTCGGCACCCATCCTGGTACATCCAGACCCTGCTCTACCATTTACTCTTGAGGTTGATGCCTCCGACATAGGAGCAGCAGCTATACTCTCCCAGAGAAAGAACCCACAAGTCCGACTCCATCCCTGTGCGTATTTATCAAAAAAAAATCTTCCGCCCAAAGGAACTATGACGTAGGGAATTGCGAACTCCTCGCGATCAAGATGGCTCTGGAGGAGTGGAGGGAACAGAGATTCCGGTCACCATATTGACGGACCACAAAAACTTATTGTACATTGAGCGAGCATGTCGGCTTGGGTCTCGGCAGGCAAGGTGGTCCTTATTCTTAACACGATACAACTTCGTAATTTAGTAAATTCCGGGGTCAAAATAACATAAAGACCAACGCCCTATCCCAGCAATTTCTAATGGAGGACTATAAGGTGGAACACCAAGAGACCATTCTCCCCCCCCACTTGCATTCTGGCAGTCAATCCTTTTGACGCATTACCAGATATCACCAGGGCTCAAGCGAACATCCCAGTGGGACTCAGGGTTCTGGAGGGTTGCCTATTCACCCCTCAAAGATTCCAAAAGAGAGTCATGGAATGGGGGTGTTCGTCCAAAACTGCCGGTCACCCGGGCACTAAGAGAACGGCCGATCTCTTAGAACACACCTTCTGGTGGCATAACATGTTTGATGATATAAAGAATTTTGTTTCTACATGCACCACTTGTGCTCAGAACAAGACGCCTCGCAACAGGCCATCAGGCCTTCTCCAACCGTTACCCATCCAAGGACGCCCATGGACACATATTTTGATGGACTTTATCATTGAGTTGCCCAATTCTAGAGGCATGGCCACCATCCTGGTGGTCGCGGACCGATTTTCAAAGCAGGCACACTTCATCCCGATAAAGGGCTACCCAGCGCCCTCAAGCTGTCTGACATTTTTATTAAAGAGATCTCAGATTACACAGGACTCCCCAAGTCATAGTTTCCGACAGAATGTCTCAATTCATTTCCATGTTCTGGAGTGCGTTTTGCAAAAGCCTGGACGTCGCACTACACTTCTCATCCGGCAACCATCCCCAGACCAATGGACAAACAGAACACACTAACCAATCCCTGGATCAATTCATACGGTGCTTTAATGTGGATACACAGGACAATTGGGCAGATCTCCTCAATGGGCAGAATTTTCCCATAATAACCTCCGGAATGAGTCTTCACAACAAACTTAATTTCTTATCAATTACGGGTTTCACCCTTCTGCACTTCCTTCTCTAATCTCGAAGTCCGGAGTCCCGGCCGCAGAAGGCAGGATCCAGCATCTCCGAGACTCATGGGAGAAGATCCAACAGAACCTACGATATGCCGGCACCTTGCAGAAAAGCAAATCGCCACCGCAGGGAGTTCCCGGGATACTCGGTAGGTCAAAAGGTCTGGTTGTCCACCAAAAACATTCGCTTGAATGTGCATCAACCAAATTTGCACCAAAATAACCTATACTGCTTTCTTCCAGATCTGACTCAAGTTTCACGCGGGAGACATCGGAAGACAGGTAGGGAACACCTCCCCTCCAGTATAGTACCTTGAGGGACTGCGGATCAGGTAAGATCCCAGACAGGATTGCTGCTTTAGAAATTGTGAAGAGGCGGCATCCTGACACTGGTTAAAGGGTTCAGAATCATTCACATCTGGCTTTTTTTTTCCGATTGGTGAGGTCATCCGACACACACACACACACACACACACACACACACACACACACACACACACACACACACACACACACACACACACACACACACACACACACACACACACACGTAACAAGGACTAATTGTATTACAGTACAAGAGTAATATAATAAATAAATTGTTATGTAATAAACGAATCCTGTTATTTGTTCTTACTAGGAATTTATTCCATTTTTATTTAAGGGGTGGGGCTAGATAGCGAGTAGATTTTTTGGTTGGGCGAGTAGATTTTTTTTGGGGGGGGGCATGATTTCTGTTGGCGGCCCTGATGGGGGAGAAGGTAGAGAGAATGTGAAGAGGTAGAATGAATAATACAGCATCAGTGGTGACACTAATAGATAAATATCATAATATTCATTTTTAGTAATGTTATTTGTTGTATTACTAATTTTTTTTGTGTCCCGGTTTTTCATTTTCAAAATCTGGTCACACTAGTACAAGGGATTCATAGCATTGGGGCAAAGAAACCACTGACCCCCTGCTCCTAACTGGGGGTATCCCGGGGCGGCCATATATACAGTATATCCATACTACCAGCAAAAGCAAAGGATTCTGGGAGAGATACTCAGGGAGGGAGAGGTCAGACATTACTCACCATATACAGGCAGGTACACTGTGTATTGTAGCTGAGTATCCGCCTGTATCTGCGCGGTGTAATTACCCCGGTCTGAGGTAACGAGGTCAGAGATCTGTAACGACCCGTCTAGGAGCGGTGACGCCCGGGAGAAGTACTGTGCCCCTGGTACCTCTGTATTAGTACTCGGGAGATAGAAGAAGATTAGGTTCTGGAAGTCCGTGCCGGACCCTTTATACCAGGAGACGCCGAATACTGTCCCAGTGACCCCGGTGACCTTCAGGGTGACATTCTGTCCGACAGCCGGACTCTCAGGGATCCGCTGAATAATGAATCCACTGGTCACCTCCATCCACAGACTGAGGAGAACTGCAAGAGAGACAGGAGTGTGAGGAGCGCGGGCACCGCTCTAATACAGAGAGCGCAGGCACCTCTCTAATACAGGGAGCGCAGGCATCTCTCTAATACAGGGAGCGCAGGCACCGCTCTAATACAGGGAGCGCAGGCACCGCTCTAATACAGAGAGCGCAGGCACCTCTCTAACACAGGGAGCGCAGGCATCTCTCTAATACAGGGAGCGCAGGCACCGCTCTAATACAGGGAGCGCAGGCACCTCTCTAATACAGAGAGCGCAGGCACGTCTCTAATACAGAGAGCGCAGGCACCTCTCTAATACAGGGAGCGCAGGCACCTCTCTAATACAGGGAGCGCAGGCACCTCTCTAATACATGTCTGTGTGGAAATCATCCCCCTATTGCCTTAATTTAATTCATCTTTCACACTTGTGCAAGACAACACCCACCTTTGAAAAACAATTTGGTTTAACATCCCTCACATGTGCTAATTATGTTTGTTGTACCAACCAGGTGATTTTCTAAATGTATATAAGTAAACTTACAACAGCCATTGCTGCTTGCAGCCTTTGCTCTTAAGCAGAAATGCTTTTAAGTAGTGGAAGTTTAAAAAAGGAAGTTCAAAAAGAAGTGGAAAAAGTGGACACACTCTACTGCTTCTGATTCCTGCATTTGAACTACGCTGGAAAGAAGGTTATCATCCCAGACTGCACATCTCAACACATTACTATTGCTGTGATGCCACCTTTACTTTTTATATTTACTGTAACCTCACTTATTTTCAAATTATGCACTTCCTTCCACCAGCCTCATGTCTCTAACTCTATTCATATTTCGCCATCTCTCCTTACTTCACCACTTCTCAGTTCACATGGACTCCTTTCTTACCTGCGCCCTCTGTCACCACACAGCTATACCTCCTGCACTAAAACACACCCCTACAAATCATCCTCACACATTCTCTTCCTATCCATGCTTCTCCTCCTTGCTTCTGGGGATATCTCTCCCAATCCTGGTCCCTGCCTTATTTCTACTTGCTCTCGTCCTCGCCTCCCACATGCAACTTCTACTCCTTCTGGTGTCAACCCCTCTAACCTCATACCCATCCCCTGCCACCCTCCCTCCTCTCTCCCTTTCTCCTGTGCCCTTTGGAATGCTCGCTCCCTCTCTAACAAGTTCCTCTCTGTGCATGACTTCTTTCTCTCTCACTGCCTGCTTCTCTTTGCTATAACTGAGACCTGGCTCACTCAGTCTGACTCTGCTCTGGAAGCTGCCCTCTCTTATGGTGGCCTTTCCTTCTCCCACACTCCGCGCCTTGATGGCAGGGGTGGAGGTGTGGGGCTCCTGCTCTCCTCTCTCTGCCGTTACAGAACAGTTTCTATTCCCCCCTCTCTTGCTTTTCCCTCCTTCGAGGCTCACACAGTCCAGATCTTCTCTCCTCTCCCGGTCCATGTGGCGGTCATCTATCGCCCACCTTCCTCTACTCATCCCCCTTCTGCCTTTCTCTCTCACTTTGAATCCTGGCTCTCTTTCTTTCTCTCCTCAGACTCCCCTGTTCTTCTCCTTGGGGACTTCAATTGCCACATTGATGACCCCTCTCTCCCCTGGGCTTCCCGCTTTCTTTCTCTAACCTCTTCTTTTGGCCTTCAACAGTGGACTGCAGCCAGCACCCACAAGGATGGCCACTACTTAGACCTGGTTTTCACTAAAAACTTCTCTCTCTCCGACTTCTCCATTTCCCCTTTTCCTCTCTCTGACCATCACCTCATCTCATTTTCTCTCTCTCGCTTCTCTCCATCTCCATCTCCATCTCGCCCTCGTTTTTGCAGAAACCTGCACTCTATTAACCTACCAGCTCTTGATTCCACTTTACGCTCCTACCTCTCCTCTCTCAGTTCTGCTTCAGACCCTGACAACCTGGTCAGGAACTACAACTCTGCCTTATCTTCCTCTCTTGATCTTCATGCCCCACTTTCTCTCTGCCGTCCTCGCCCTTCTAACCCCAGACCCTGGCTAAACTCCCACACACGCATGCTGCGTTCCTCCACTCGTTCCTCTGAACGCCTCTGGAGGAAATCTCATACGCTCGCAGACTTCATTCACTACAAATTTATGCTATCCTGTTTCAACTCTGCCCTCTTTCAGGCTAAACAAACCTACTTTTCATCACTAATCAACACACACAAGTCTAACCCACGCCGTCTCTTTTCTGTCTTTGACTCTCTACTCAGACCACCCTCAGCTGCCTCCTCTTCTTCATCCATCTCACCTCAGGACTTTGCTGACTTTTTTAAGAAAAAGGTGGAGTCCATACGGCAGAACATCCCATCTGTTGCCTCCTCCCATCCCACAATGCTTCCCAACTCTCCTCCTGTCTTTCTTGACTCTTTTTCTGCTATCTCGGAGGAGGATGTATCACTGCTGATCTCCTCTTCGCCCTCTACCACTTGCCCACTTGACCCCATTCCCTCCCATCTCCTAAAACCTCTTGCTCCTTCTATAATCCCTATGCTCACACAGATCTTTAACTCTTCCCTCTACTCTGGTACCTTTCCTTCATCCTTCAAGCATGCAACCGTTATACCATTACTCAAAAACAGCAAGCTTGACCCTACCTGTCCTTCTAACTATCGACCTGTCTCCCTCCTGCCTTTTGCCTCCAAACTCCTTGAACGTCTTGTATTCTCTCGATTGCTACACTTTCTCAACACCTATTCTGTACTAGACCCTCTACAATCTGGCTTCCGCACTGCTCACTCTACTGAAACAGCCCTCACTAAAATAACTGACGACCTCCACGCTGCCAAAGACAGAGGTCATTACACTCTGCTCATATTACTCGACCTCTCTGCAGCATTCGACACCGTGGACCACCCTCTTCTCCTTCACATTCTCCATACTCTTGGTATTCGGAACAAAGCTTTATCCTGGATCTCCTCTTACCTCTCCCATCGTACCTTCAGTGTCTCTTTTGCTAACACCTCCTCCTCCTCTATTGATCTCTCTGTGGGGGTACCCCAGGGCTCTGTCCTGGGACCCCTTCTCTTTTCTCTCTACACACTCTCTCTAGGTGACCTAATCACATCTTTTGGGTTTAAATATCACCTCTATGCTGACGACACACAAATTTACCTTTCAACCCCTGACCTTACACCTGCTATACAGACCAAAGTTTCTGAATGCCTCTCTGGAATATCATCCTGGATGGCCCTCCGCCGACTGAAACTTAACATGGCAAAAACAGAGCTCCTTATACTTCCTCCCAAACCTGGCCCTACTACCTCCTTCCACATTGCTATTGGAAATACGATCATTCACCCAGTAGCCCAAGCACGCTGCCTAGGGGTCACACTCGACTCCTCTCTCTCATTCTCCTCTCATATTCAAAACGTTTCTAAAACTTGTCGCTTTTTCCTCCGCAATATAACAAAGATACGCCCTTTCCTCTGTTACTCAACTGCTAAAACTCTGACTCAGGCCCTCATTCTCTCCCGTCTTGATTACTGTAACCTCCTGCTGTCCGGCCTTCCTGCCTCTCACCTGTCTCCCCTACAATCTATCCTAAATGCTGCTGCCAGAATCACTCTACTCTTTCCTAAATCTGTCTCAGCATCTCCCCTCCTGAAATCCCTCTCCTGGCTTCCGATCAAATCCCGCATCTCACACTCCATTCTTCTCCTCACGTTTAAAGCTTTACACTCTTCTGCCCCTCCTTACATCTCACTATACCCCCCTCTGCCCCTCCTTACATCTCACCCTAATTTATCGCTATGCACCATCACGACTCTTGCGTTCTTCTCAAGGATGTCTTCTTTCTACCCCCTTTGTATCTAAAGCCCTCTCCCGCCTTAAACCTCTCTCACTGACTGCCCCACACCTCTGGAATGCCCTTCCCCTCAGTACCCGACTAGCACCCTCTCTATCCACCTTTAAGACCCACCTTAAGACACACTTGCTTAAAGAAGCATATGAATAGCACTGTGGATATTCTGAACACATGATACATAAAGCTTGGCCCCCTGCAGACGCACTTACCAGAACTCCCTCCTACTGTCTCTGTACGTTCTCCCTACCTACCAATTAGATTGTAAGCTCCTCGGGGCAGGGACTCCTCTTCCTTAATGTTACGTTTACAGTATGTCTGAAGCTCTTATTCCCATTATGTGTTATTTATATTTGTTATTTATATGACATGTATTACTACTGTGAAGCGCTATGTACATTTTATGGCGCTATACAAATAAAGACATACAAATACAGAGTGCAGGCATCTCTCTAATACAGGGAGCGCAGGCATCTCTCTAATACAGGGAGCGCAGGCACCTCTCTAATACAGGGAGCGCAGGCACCTCTCTAATACAGGGAGCGCAGGCACCTCTCTAATACAGGGAGCGCAGGCATCTCTCTAATACAGGGAGCGCAGGCACCTCTCTAATACAGGGAGCGCAGGCATCTCTCTAATACAGGGAGCGCAGGCATCTCTCTAATACAGGGAGCGCAGGCACCTCTCTAATACAGGGAGCGCAGGCACCTCTCTAATACAGGGAGCGCAGGCACCTCTCTAATACAGGGAGCGCAGGCATCTCTCTAATACAGGGAGCGCAGGCACCTCTCTAATACAGGGAGCGCAGGCATCTCTCTAATACAGGGAGCGCAGGCATCTCTCTAATACAGGGAGCGCAGGCACCTCTCTAATACAGGGAGCGCAGGCACCTCTCTAATACAGGGAGCGCAGGCACCTCTCTAATACAGGGAGCGCAGGCACCTCTCTAATACAGGGAGCGCAGGCACCTCTCTAATACAGGGAGCGCAGGCACCGCTCTAATACAGGGAGCGCAGGCATCTCTCTAATACAGAGAGCGCAGGCACGTCTCTAATACAGAGAGCGCAGGCACCTCTCTAATACAGGGAACGCAGGCACCTCTCTAATACAGGGAGCGCAGGCATCTCTCTAATACAGGGAGCGCAGGCATCTCTCTAATACAGGGAGCGCAGGCACCTCTCTAATACAGGGAGCGCAGGCACCTCTCTAATACAGGGAGCGCAGGCACCTCTCTAATACAGGGAGCGCAGGCACCTCTCTAATACAGAGAGCGCAGGCACATCTCTAATACAGGGAGCGCAGGCACCTCTCTAATACAGGGAGCGCAGGCACCTCTCTAATACAGGGAGCGCAGGCACCTCTCTAATACAGGGAGCGCAGGCACCTCTCTAATACAGAGAGCGCAGGCACCTCTCTAATACAGGGAGCGCAGGCACCTCTCTAATACAGGGAGCGCAGGCACCTCTCTAATACAGGGAGCGCAGGCACCTCTCTAATACAGGGAGCGCAGGCACCTCTCTAATACAGAGAGCGCAGGCACCTCTCTAATACAGGGAGCGCAGGCACCTCTCTAATACAGGGAGCGCAGGCACCTCTCTAATACAGGGAGCGCAGGCATCTCTCTAATACAGGGAGCGCAGGCACCTCTCTAATACAGGGAGCGCAGGCACCTCTCTAATACAGGGAGCGCAGGCACCTCTCTAATACAGAGAGCGCAGGCACCTCTCTAATACAGGGAGCGCAGGCACCTCTCAAATACAGAGTGCAGGCATCTCTCTAATACAGGGAGCGCAGGCACCTCTCTAATACAGGGAGCGCAGGCATCTCTCTAATACAGGGAGCGCAGGCACCTCTCTAATACAGGGAGCGCAGGCACCTCTCTAATACAGGGAGCGCAGGCACCTCTCTAATACAGGGAGCGCAGGCACCTCTCTAATACAGAGAGCGCAGGCACCTCTCTAATACAGGGAGCGCAGGCACCTCTCTAATACAGGGAGCGCAGGCACCTCTCTAATACAGGGAGCGCAGGCATCTCTCTAATACAGGGAGCGCAGGCACCTCTCTAATACAGGGAGCGCAGGCACCTCTCTAATACAGGGAGCGCAGGCACCTCTCTAATACAGGGAGCGCAGGCATCTCTCTAATACAGGGAGCGCAGGCAACTCTCTAATACAGGGAGCGCAGGCACCTCTCTAATACAGGGAGCGCAGGCACCTCTCTAATACAGGGAGCGCAGGCACCTCTCTAATACAGGGAGCGCAGGCACCTCTCTAATACAGAGAGCGCAGGCACCTCTCTAATACAGGGAGCGCAGGCACCTCTCTAATACAGGGAGCGCAGGCACCTCTCTAATACAGGGAGCGCAGGCATCTCTCTAATACAGGGAGCGCAGGCACCTCTCTAATACAGGGAGCGCAGGCACCTCTCTAATACAGGGAGCGCAGGCACCTCTCTAATACAGAGAGCGCAGGCACCTCTCTAATACAGGGAGCGCAGGCACCTCTCAAATACAGAGTGCAGGCATCTCTCTAATACAGGGAGCGCAGGCACCTCTCTAATACAGGGAGCGCAGGCACCTCTCTAATACAGGGAGTGCAGGCACCTCTCTAATACAGGGAGCGCAGGCACCTCTCTAATACAGAGAGCGCAGGCACCTCTCTAATACAGGGAGCGCAGGCACCTCTCTAATACAGGGAGCGCAGGCACCTCTCTAATACAGGGAGCGCAGGCATCTCTCTAATACAGGGAGCGCAGGCACCTCTCTAATACAGGGAGCGCAGGCACCTCTCTAATACAGGGAGCGCAGGCACCTCTCTAATACAGGGAGCGCAGGCACCTCTCTAATACAGGGAGCGCAGGCATCTCTCTAATACAGGGAGCGCAGGCAACTCTCTAATACAGGGAGCGCAGGCACCTCTCTAATACAGGGAGCGCAGGCACCTCTCTAATACAGGGAGCGCAGGCACCTCTCTAATACAGGGAGCGCAGGCACCTCTCTAATACAGAGAGCGCAGGCACCTCTCTAATACAGGGAGCGCAGGCACCTCTCTAATACAGGGAGCGCAGGCACCTCTCTAATACAGAGAGCGCAGGCACCTCTCTAATACAGGGAGCGCAGGCACCTCTCTAATACAGGGAGCGCAGGCACCTCTCTAATACAGGGAGCGCAGGCATCTCTCTAATACAGGGAGCGCAGGCACCTCTCTAATACAGGGAGCGCAGGCACCTCTCTAATACAGGGAGCGCAGGCACCTCTCTAATACAGGGAGCGCAGGCACCTCTCAAATACAGAGTGCAGGCATCTCTCTAATACAGGGAGCGCAGGCATCTCTCTAATACAGGGAGCGCAGGCACCTCTCTAATACAGGGAGCGCAGGCACCTCACTAATACAGGGAGCGCAGGCACCTCTCTAATACAGGGAGCGCAGGCACCTCTCTAATACAGGGAGCGCAGGCACCTCTCTAATACAGGGAGCGCAGGCACCTCTCTAGTACAGGGAGCGCAGGCACCTCTCTAATACAGGGAGCGCAGGCATCTCTCTAATACAGGGAGCGCAGGCATCTCTCTAATACAGGGAGCGCAGGCACCTCTCTAATACAGGGAGCGCAGGCACCTCTCTAATACAGGGAGCGCAGGCACCTCTCTAATACAGAGAGCGCAGGCACCTCTCTAATACAGGGAGCGCAGGCACCTCTCAAATACAGAGAGCGCAGGCATCTCTCTAATACAGGGAGCGCAGGCACCTCTCTAATACAGGGAGCGCAGGCACCTCTCTAGTACAGGGAGCGCAGGCACCTCTCTAATACAGGGAGCGCAGGCACCTCTCTAATACAGGGAGCGCAGGCACCTCTCTAATACAGGGAGCGCAGGCACCTCTCTAGTACAGGGAGCGCAGGCACCTCTCTAATACAGGGAGCGCAGGCATCTCTCTAATACAGGGAGCGCAGGCACCTCTCTAATACAGGGAGCGCAGGCACCTCTCTAATACAGGGAGCGCAGGCACCTCTCTAATACAGAGAGCGCAGGCACCTCTCTAATACAGGGAGCGCAGGCACCTCTCAAATACAGAGTGCAGGCATCTCTCTAATACAGGGAGCGCAGGCATCTCTCTAATACAGGGAGCGCAGGCACCTCTCTGATACAGGGAGCGCAGGCAACTCTCTGATACAGGGAGCGCAGGCACCTCTCTAATACAGGGAGCGCAGGCACCTCTCTAATACAGGGAGCGCAGGCACCTCTCTAATACAGGGAGCGCAGGCACCTCTCTAATACACGGAGCGCAGGCACCTCTCTAATACAGGGAGCGCAGGCACCTCTCTAATACAGGGAGCGCAGGCACGTCTCTAATACAGGGAGCGCAGGCACCGCTCTAATACAGGGAGCGCAGGCACCGCTCTAATACAGGGAGCGCAGCCATCTCTCTAACACAGAGAACGCAGGCATCTCTCTAATACAGGGAGCGCAGGCACCGCTCTAATACAGGGAGCGCAGGCACCTCTCTAATACAGGGAGCGCAGGCACCTCTCTAATACAGGGAGCGCAGGCACCTCTCTAATACAGGGAGCGCAGGCACCGCTCTAATACAGGGAGCGCAGGCACCGCTCTAATACAGGGAGCGCAGGCACCTCTCTAATACAGGGAGCGCAGGCACCTCTCTAATACAGGGAGCGCAGGCATCTCTCTAATACAGGGAGCGCAGGCACCGCTCTAATACAGGGAGCGCAGGCACCTCTCTAATACAGAGAGCGCAGGCACCTCTCTAATAAAGGGAGCGCAGGCATCTCTCTAATACAGGGAGTGCAGGCACCTCTCTAATACAGAGAGCGCAGGCACCTCTCTAATACAGGGAGCGCAGGCACCTCTCTAATACAGGGAGCGCAGGCACCTCTCTAATACAGGGAGCGCAGGCACCTCTCTAATACAGGGAGCGCAGGCACCTCTCTAATACAGAGAGCGCAGGCATCTCTCTAATACAGGGAGCGCAGGCACCGCTCTAATACAGGGAGCGCAGGCACCGCTCTAATACAGGGAGCGCAGGCACCGCTCTAATACAGGGAGCGCAGGCACCTCTCTAATACAGGGAGCGCAGGCACCTCTCAAATACAGAGTGCAGGCATCTCTCTAATACAGGGAGCGCAGGCATCTCTCTAATACAGGGAGCGCAGGCACCTCTCTAATACAGGGAGCGCAGGCACCTCTCTAATACAGGGAGCGCAGGCACCTCTCTAATACAGGGAGCGCAGGCACCTCTCTAATACAGGGAGCGCAGGCACCTCTCTAATACAGGGAGCGCAGGCACCTCTCTAGTACAGGGAGCGCAGGCACCTCTCTAATACAGGGAGCGCAGGCATCTCTCTAATACAGGGAGCGCAGGCATCTCTCTAATACAGGGAGCGCAGGCACCTCTCTAATACAGGGAGCGCAGGCACGTCTCTAATACAGGGAGCGCAGGCACCGCTCTAATACAGGGAGCGCAGGCACCGCTCTAATACAGGGAGCGCAGCCATCTCTCTAACACAGAGAACGCAGGCATCTCTCTAATACAGGGAGCGCAGGCACCGCTCTAATACAGGGAGCGCAGGCACCTCTCTAATACAGGGAGCGCAGGCACCTCTCTAATACAGGGAGCGCAGGCACCTCTCTAATACAGGGAGCGCAGGCACCGCTCTAATACAGGGAGCGCAGGCACCGCTCTAATACAGGGAGCGCAGGCACCTCTCTAATACAGGGAGCGCAGGCACCTCTCTAATACAGGGAGCGCAGGCATCTCTCTAATACAGGGAGCGCAGGCACCGCTCTAATACAGGGAGCGCAGGCACCTCTCTAATACAGAGAGCGCAGGCACCTCTCTAATAAAGGGAGCGCAGGCATCTCTCTAATACAGGGAGTGCAGGCACCTCTCTAATACAGAGAGCGCAGGCACCTCTCTAATACAGGGAGCGCAGGCACCTCTCTAATACAGGGAGCGCAGGCACCTCTCTAATACAGGGAGCGCAGGCACCTCTCTAATACAGAGAGCGCAGGCATCTCTCTAATACAGGGAGCGCAGGCACCTCTCTAATACAGGGAGCGCAGGCATCTCTCTAATACAGGGAGCGCAGGCACCTCTCTAATACAGGGAGCGCAGGCACCTCTCTAATACAGGGAGCGCAGGCACCTCTCTAATACAGAGAGCGCAGGCACCTCTCTAATACAGGGAGCGCAGGCACCTCTCAAATACAGAGTGCAGGCATCTCTCTAATACAGGGAGCGCAGGCATCTCTCTAATACAGGGAGCGCAGGCACCTCTCTAATACAGGGAGCGCAGGCACCTCTCTAATACAGGGAGCGCAGGCACCTCTCTAATACAGGGAGCGCAGGCACCTCTCTAATACAGGGAGCGCAGGCACCTCTCTAATACAGGGAGCGCAGGCACCTCTCTAGTACAGGGAGCGCAGGCACCTCTCTAATACAGGGAGCGCAGGCATCTCTCTAATACAGGGAGCGCAGGCATCTCTCTAATACAGGGAGCGCAGGCACCTCTCTAATACAGGGAGCGCAGGCACCTCTCTAATACAGGGAGCGCAGGCACCTCTCTAATACAGAGAGCGCAGGCACCTCTCTAATACAGGGAGCGCAGGCACCTCTCAAATACAGAGTGCAGGCATCTCTCTAATACAGGGAGCGCAGGCACCTCTCTAATACAGAGAGCGCAGGCACCTCTCTAATACAGGGAGCGTAGGCACCTCTCTAATACAGGGAGCGCAGGCATCTCTCTAATACAGGGAGCGCAGGCACCTCTCTAATACAGGGAGCGCAGGCACCTTTCTAATACAGGGAGCGCAGGCACCGCTCTAATACAGGGAGTGCAGGCATCTCTCTAATACAGGGAGCGCAGGCATCTCTCTAATACAGGGAGCGCAGGCACCTCTCTAATACAGGGAGCGCAGGCACCTTTCTAATACAGGGAGCGCAGGCACCGCTCTAATACAGGGAGCGCAGGCACCTCTCTAATACAGGGAGCGCAGGCATCTCTCTAATACAGGGAGCGCAGGCACCTCTCTAATACAGGGAGCGCAGGCACCTTTCTAATACAGGGAGCGCAGGCACCGCTCTAATACAGGGAGCGCAGGCATCTCTCTAATACAGGGAGCGCAGGCATCTCTCTAATACAGGGAGCGCAGGCACCTCTCTAATACAGGGAGCGCAGGCACCGCTCTAATACAGGGAGCGCAGGCACCTCTCTAATACAGGGAGCGCAGGCACCTCTCTAATACAGGGAGCGCAGGCACCTCTCTAATACAGGGAGCGCAGGCACCTCTCTAGTACAGGGAGCGCAGGCACCTCTCTAATACAGGGAGCGCAGGCATCTCTCTAATACAGGGAGCGCAGGCACCTCTCTAATACAGGGAGCGCAGGCACCTCTCTAATACAGGGAGCGCAGGCACCTCTCTAATACAGGGAGCGCAGGCACCTCTCTAATACAGAGAGCGCAGGCACCTCTCTAATACAGGGAGCGCAGGCACCTCTCTAATACAGGGAGCGCAGGCACCGCTCTAATACAGAGAGCGCAGGCACCTCTCTAATACAGAGAGCGCAGGCACCTCTCTAATACAGAGAGCGCAGGCACCTCTCTAATACAGAGAGCGCAGGCACCTCTCTAATACAGGGAGCGCAGGCACCTCTCTAATACAGGGAGCGCAGGCATCTCTCTAATACAGGGAGCGCAGGCACCTCTCTAATACAGGGAGCGCAGGCACCTCTCTAATACAGGGAGCGCAGGCACCTCTCTAATACAGGGAGCGCAGGCACCTCTCTAATACAGGGAGCGCAGGCATCTCTCTAATACAGGGAGCGCAGGCATCTCTCTAATACAGGGAGCGCAGGCACCTCTCTAATACAGGGAGCGCAGGCACCTCTCTAATACAGAGAGCGCAGGCACCTCTCTAATACAGGGAGCGCAGGCACCTCTCAAATACAGAGTGCAGGCATCTCTCTAATACAGGGAGCGCAGGCACCTCTCTAATACAGGGAGCGCAGGCACCTCTCTAATACAGGGAGCGCAGGCACCTCTCTAATACAGGGAGCGCAGGCACCTCTCTAATACAGAGAGCGCAGGCACCTCTCTAATACAGGGAGCGCAGGCACCTCTCTAATACAGGGAGCGCAGGCACCTCTCTAATACAGGGAGCGCAGGCATCTCTCTAATACAGGGAGCGCAGGCACCTCTCTAATACAGGGAGCGCAGGCACCTCTCTAATACAGGGAGCGCAGGCACCTCTCTAATACAGGGAGCGCAGGCACCTCTCTAATACAGGGAGCGCAGGCATCTCTCTAATACAGGGAGCGCAGGCAACTCTCTAATACAGGGAGCGCAGGCACCTCTCTAATACAGGGAGCGCAGGCACCTCTCTAATACAGGGAGCGCAGGCACCTCTCTAATACAGGGAGCGCAGGCACCTCTCTAATACAGAGAGCGCAGGCACCTCTCTAATACAGGGAGCGCAGGCACCTCTCTAATACAGGGAGCGCAGGCACCTCTCTAATACAGGGAGCGCAGGCATCTCTCTAATACAGGGAGCGCAGGCACCTCTCTAATACAGGGAGCGCAGGCACCTCTCTAATACAGGGAGCGCAGGCACCTCTCAAATACAGAGTGCAGGCATCTCTCTAATACAGGGAGCGCAGGCACCTCTCTAATACAGAGAGCGCAGGCACCTCTCTAATACAGGGAGCGCAGGCACCTCTCAAATACAGAGTGCAGGCATCTCTCTAATACAGGGAGCGCAGGCATCTCTCTAATACAGGGAGCGCAGGCACCTCTCTAATACAGGGAGCGCAGGCACCTCTCTAATACAGGGAGCGCAGGCACCTCTCTAATACAGGGAGCGCAGGCACCTCTCTAATACAGGGAGCGCAGGCACCTCTCTAATACAGGGAGCGCAGGCACCTCTCTAGTACAGGGAGCGCAGGCACCTCTCTAATACAGGGAGCGCAGGCATCTCTCTAATACAGGGAGCGCAGGCATCTCTCTAATACAGGGAGCGCAGGCACCTCTCTAATACAGGGAGCGCAGGCACCTCTCTAATACAGGGAGCGCAGGCACCTCTCTAATACAGAGAGCGCAGGCACCTCTCTAATACAGGGAGCGCAGGCACCTCTCAAATACAGAGAGCGCAGGCATCTCTCTAATACAGGGAGCGCAGGCACCTCTCTAATACAGGGAGCGCAGGCACCTCTCTAGTACAGGGAGCGCAGGCACCTCTCTAATACAGGGAGCGCAGGCACCTCTCTAGTACAGGGAGCGCAGGCACCTCTCTAATACAGGGAGCGCAGGCATCTCTCTAATACAGGGAGCGCAGGCACCTCTCTAATACAGGGAGCGCAGGCACCTCTCTAATACAGGGAGCGCAGGCACCTCTCTAATACAGAGAGCGCAGGCATCTCTCTAATACAGGGAGCGCAGGCACCTCTCTAATACAGGGAGCGCAGGCACCTCTCTAATACAGGGAGCGCAGGCATCTCTCTAATACAGGGAGCGCAGGCACCTCTCTAATACAGGGAGCGCAGGCACCTCTCTAATACAGGGAGCGCAGGCACCTCTCTAATACAGAGAGCGCAGGCATCTCTCTAATACAGGGAGCGCAGGCACCTCTCTAATACAGGGAGCGCAGGCACCTCTCTAATACAGGGAGCGCAGGCACCTCTCAAATACAGAGTGCAGGCATCTCTCTAATACAGGGAGCGCAGGCATCTCTCTAATACAGGGAGCGCAGGCATCTCTCTAATACAGGGAGCGCAGGCACCTCTCTAATACAGGGAGCGCAGGCACCTCTCTAATACAGGGAGCGCAGGCACCTCTCTAATACAGGGAGCGCAGGCACCTCTCTAATACAGGGAGCGCAGGCACCTCTCTAATACAGGGAGCGCAGGCACGTCTCTAATACAGGGAGCGCAGGCACCGCTCTAATACAGGGAGCGCAGGCACCGCTCTAATACAGGGAGCGCAGCCATCTCTCTAACACAGAGAACGCAGGCATCTCTCTAATACAGGGAGCGCAGGCACCGCTCTAATACAGGGAGCGCAGGCACCTCTCTAATACAGGGAGCGCAGGCACCTCTCTAATACAGGGAGCGCAGGCACCTCTCTAATACAGGGAGCGCAGGCACCGCTCTAATACAGGGAGCGCAGGCACCGCTCTAATACAGGGAGCGCAGGCACCTCTCTAATACAGGGAGCGCAGGCACCTCTCTAATACAGGGAGCGCAGGCATCTCTCTAATACAGGGAGCGCAGGCACCGCTCTAATACAGGGAGCGCAGGCACCTCTCTAATACAGGGAGCGCAGGCACCTCTCTAATACAGAGAGCGCAGGCATCTCTCTAATACAGGGAGCGCAGGCACCGCTCTAATACAGGGAGCGCAGGCACCTCTCTAATACAGAGAGCGCAGGCACCTCTCTAATAAAGGCAGCGCAGGCATCTCTCTAATACAGGGAGTGCAGGCACCTCTCTAATACAGAGAGCGCAGGCACCTCTCTAATACAGGGAGCGCAGGCACCTCTCTAATACAGGGAGCGCAGGCACCTCTCTAATACAGGGAGCGCAGGCACCTCTCTAATACAGAGAGCGCAGGCATCTCTCTAATACAGGGAGCGCAGGCACCTCTCTAATACAGGGAGCGCAGGCATCTCTCTAATACAGGGAGCGCAGGCACCTCTCTAATACAGGGAGCGCAGGCACCTCTCTAATACAGGGAGCGCAGGCACCTCTCTAATACAGAGAGCGCAGGCACCTCTCTAATACAGGGAGCGCAGGCACCTCTCAAATACAGAGTGCAGGCATCTCTCTAATACAGGGAGCGCAGGCATCTCTCTAATACAGGGAGCGCAGGCACCTCTCTAATACAGGGAGCGCAGGCACCTCTCTAATACAGGGAGCGCAGGCACCTCTCTAATACAGGGAGCGCAGGCACCTCTCTAATACAGGGAGCGCAGGCACCTCTCTAATACAGGGAGCGCAGGCACCTCTCTAGTACAGGGAGCGCAGGCACCTCTCTAATACAGGGAGCGCAGGCATCTCTCTAATACAGGGAGCGCAGGCATCTCTCTAATACAGGGAGCGCAGGCACCTCTCTAATACAGGGAGCGCAGGCACGTCTCTAATACAGGGAGCGCAGGCACCGCTCTAATACAGGGAGCGCAGGCACCGCTCTAATACAGGGAGCGCAGCCATCTCTCTAACACAGAGAACGCAGGCATCTCTCTAATACAGGGAGCGCAGGCACCGCTCTAATACAGGGAGCGCAGGCACCTCTCTAATACAGGGAGCGCAGGCACCTCTCTAATACAGGGAGCGCAGGCACCTCTCTAATACAGGGAGCGCAGGCACCGCTCTAATACAGGGAGCGCAGGCACCGCTCTAATACAGGGAGCGCAGGCACCTCTCTAATACAGGGAGCGCAGGCACCTCTCTAATACAGGGAGCGCAGGCATCTCTCTAATACAGGGAGCGCAGGCACCGCTCTAATACAGGGAGCGCAGGCACCTCTCTAATACAGAGAGCGCAGGCACCTCTCTAATAAAGGGAGCGCAGGCATCTCTCTAATACAGGGAGTGCAGGCACCTCTCTAATACAGAGAGCGCAGGCACCTCTCTAATACAGGGAGCGCAGGCACCTCTCTAATACAGGGAGCGCAGGCACCTCTCTAATACAGGGAGCGCAGGCACCTCTCTAATACAGAGAGCGCAGGCATCTCTCTAATACAGGGAGCGCAG
This sequence comes from Ascaphus truei, assembly GCF_040206685.1. Lineage (NCBI taxonomy): Eukaryota > Metazoa > Chordata > Amphibia > Anura > Ascaphidae > Ascaphus > Ascaphus truei. The sequence goes on along the minus strand of NW_027456552.1, from coordinate 240,375 downwards.
GCACCTCTCTAATACAGGGAGCGCAGGCATCTCTCTAATACAGGGAGCGCAGGCACCTCTCTAATACAGGGAGCGCAGGCACCTCTCTAATACAGGGAGCGCAGGCACCTCTCTAATACAGAGAGCGCAGGCACCTCTCTAATACAGGGAGCGCAGGCACCTCTCAAATACAGAGTGCAGGCATCTCTCTAATACAGGGAGCGCAGGCATCTCTCTAATACAGGGAGCGCAGGCACCTCTCTAATACAGGGAGCGCAGGCACCTCTCTAATACAGGGAGCGCAGGCACCTCTCTAATACAGGGAGCGCAGGCACCTCTCTAATACAGGGAGCGCAGGCACCTCTCTAATACAGGGAGCGCAGGCACCTCTCTAGTACAGGGAGCGCAGGCACCTCTCTAATACAGGGAGCGCAGGCATCTCTCTAATACAGGGAGCGCAGGCATCTCTCTAATACAGGGAGCGCAGGCACCTCTCTAATACAGGGAGCGCAGGCACCTCTCTAATACAGGGAGCGCAGGCACCTCTCTAATACAGAGAGTGCAGGCACCTCTCTAATACAGGGAGCGCAGGCACCTCTCAAATACAGAGTGCAGGCATCTCTCTAATACAGGGAGCGCAGGCATCTCTCTAATACAGGGAGCGCAGGCACCTCTCTAATACAGGGAGCGCAGGCACCGCTCTAATACAGGGAGCGCAGGCACCTCTCTAATACAGGGAGCGCAGGCACCTCTCTAATACAGGGAGCGCAGGCACCTCTCTAATACAGGGAGCGCAGGCACCTCTCTAGTACAGGGAGCGCAGGCACCTCTCTAATACAGGGAGCGCAGGCATCTCTCTAATACAGGGAGCGCAGGCACCTCTCTAATACAGGGAGCGCAGGCACCTCTCTAATACAGGGAGCGCAGGCACCTCTCTAATACAGAGAGCGCAGGCACCTCTCTAATACAGGGAGCGCAGGCACCTCTCAAATACAGAGTGCAGGCATCTCTCTAATACAGGGAGCGCAGGCATCTCTCTAATACAGGGAGCGCAGGCATCTCTCTAATACAGGGAGCGCAGGCACCTCTCTAATACAGGGAGCGCAGGCACCTCTCTAATACAGGGAGCGCAGGCACCTCTCTAATACAGGGAGCGCAGGCACCTCTCTAATACAGGGAGCGCAGGCACCTCTCTAATACAGGGAGCGCAGGCACGTCTCTAATACAGGGAGCGCAGGCACCGCTCTAATACAGGGAGCGCAGGCACCGCTCTAATACAGGGAGCGCAGCCATCTCTCTAACACAGAGAACGCAGGCATCTCTCTAATACAGGGAGCGCAGGCACCGCTCTAATACAGGGAGCGCAGGCACCTCTCTAATACAGGTAGCGCAGGCACCTCTCTAATACAGGGAGCGCAGGCACCTCTCTAATACAGGGAGCGCAGGCACCGCTCTAATACAGGGAGCGCAGGCACCGCTCTAATACAGGGAGCGCAGGCACCTCTCTAATACAGGGAGCGCAGGCACCTCTCTAATACAGGGAGCGCAGGCATCTCTCTAATACAGGGAGCGCAGGCATCTCTCTAATACAGGGAGCGCAGGCACCTCTCTAATACAGGGAGCGCAGGCACCGCTCTAATACAGAGAGCGCAGGCACCTCTCTAATACAGAGAGCGCAGGCACCTCTCTAATACAGAGAGCGCAGGCACCTCTCTAATACAGAGAGCGCAGGCACCTCTCTAATACAGGGAGCGCAGGCACCTCTCTAATACAGGGAGCGCAGGCATCTCTCTAATACAGAGAGCGCAGGCACCTCTCTAATACAGAGAGCGCAGGCACCTCTCTAATACAGGGAGCGCAGGCACCTCTCTAATACAGGGAGCGCAGGCATCTCTCTAATACAGGGAGCGCAGGCATCTCTCTAATACAGGGAGCGCAGGCACCGCTCTAATACAGGGAGCGCAGGCACCTCTCTAATACAGGGAGCGCAGGCACCTCTCTAATACAGAGAGCGCAGGCACCTCTCTAATACAGAGAGCGCAGGCACCTCTCTAATACAGAGAGCGCAGGCACCTCTCTAATACAGAGAGCGCAGGCACTTCTCTAATACAGAGAGCGCAGGCACCTCTCTAATACAGGGAGCGCAGGCACCTCTCTAATACAGGGAGCGCAGGCACCTCTCTAATACAGGGAGCGCAGGCACCTCTCTAATACAGAGAGCGCCGCCATCTCTCTAATACAGGGAGCGCAGGCACCTCTCTAATACAGGGAGCGCAGGCACCGCTCTAATACAGAGAGCGCAGGCACCTCTCTAATACAGAGAGCGCAGGCACCTCTCTAATACAGAGAGCGCAGGCACCTCTCTAATACAGAGAGCGCAGGCACCTCTCTAATACAGGGAGCGCAGGCACCTCTCTAATACAGGGAGCGCAGGCATCTCTCTAATACAGGGAGCGCAGGCACCTCTCTAATACAGGGAGCGCAGGCACCTCTCTAATACAGGGAGCGCAGGCACCTCTCTAATACAGGGAGCGCAGGCATCTCTCTAATACAGGGAGCGCAGGCACCTCTCTAATACAGAGAGCGCCGCCATCTCTCTAATACAGGGAGCGCAGGCACCTCTCTAATACAGGGAGCGCAGGCACCTCTCTAATACAGGGAGCGCAGGCACCTCTCTAATACAGGGAGCGCAGGCACCTCTCTAATACAGGGAGCGCAGGCACCTCTCTAATACAGGGAGCGCAGGCACCTCTCTAATACAGGGAGCGCAGGCACCTCTCTAATACAGGGAGCGCAGGCATCTCTCTAATACAGGGAGCGCAGGCACCTCTCTAATACAGGGAGCGCAGGCACCTCTCTAATACAGGGAGCGCAGGCACCTCTCTAATACAGGGAGCGCAGGCATCTCTCTAATACAGGGAGCGCAGGCACCTCTCTAATACAGAGAGCGCCGCCATCTCTCTAATACAGGGAGCGCAGGCACCTCTCTAATACAGGGAGCGCAGGCATCTCTCTAATACAGGGAGCGCAGGCACCTCTCTAATACAGGGAGCGCAGGCACCTCACTAATACAGGGAGCGCAGGCATCTCTCTAATACAGGGAGCGCAGGCACCTCTCTAATACAGGGAGCGCAGGCACCTCTCTAATACAGGGAGCGCAGGCACCTCTCTAATACAGGGAGCGCAGGCACCTCTCTAAGGCCTCGGCCAAGCTCCTCGCTGGCGTGCTGAGGCTGAGGGAAAGTGGGTGCTATAGATGTAGCCAGGTCCCCCCCTCGCGTGTAGCCAGGTCCCCCCCTCGCGTGTAGCCAGGTCCCCCCCTCGCGTGTAGCCAGGTCCCCCCTTGCGCACTCACCCCCTCCTTCCCAGTTGCGAGCGCGAGCATAGAGATCCCTGGTAGCTAGGGACGCGAGCGGCGAGCAGGCCGGTTGCCGGGGACGCGATCGGGCCGTCGCTAAGGCCGCGATCGCGTTGCCACCGGCCCGGCGGCTCGGGAAGCAGGGCGCCGCCATGTTAGGGCTGTTGCGCATGCGCAGTGGTAGAACACAGCGCGGGAGGCCCCAGGATAGCTCGCGCATGCGCGAGATGAGTCTGCCAGCCCCCAGGGTGCACAGGGCCAGAGACACATGACGCCAGGGAGCCAATCGGAAGGCCGGATTCCCCTGCTCCCAGTTAGATACATTTCGCGGGGTTTGCAGCCACGCAGGCAGTCAGGATCCGGACCAGTTGGGGTAAGAGGTGGATGCAGGGGTCAGTGACCCTCTGCATTAGGCCAGCAGCCCCCAAGGTCCCAGTTAGGTCCTGAGTCACCTATCAGCTTGTGGAGCTTAGGGACAGGCCCTAGATAGGGACACTGACCCATTATTGGTAGCTTAGTCAGGGACACAGAGCGGAAGCCGTGCGGCCCTGCGAGGTGGGTTCTGGGCTCAGAACACCACCAAAGACCGTGCGACAAGGAGTGACATTGTTCGCGCTGGACTTTCAACCCACGCGGTGTGGAGGACCACGTCGGATCGTGCGGATTTATATCGCGGTACCCGTGGCTGGAGCCCGGGCAGGTAACCTGCAACTCACGTGCACCAACCAGGCCTATCACCCAACATAGTGGCTGCGCAGTCACACATACACATGTACAGTGGTATTTGACTTCGGGAGCACGAGACATTTGGGTGGGGGGTTACTGGACACAGGGTGGGGTCACGTTGTGGGAGGATAGCGTCCGCCGTGACGCCTAGAGGTGGTAGCGTCCGCCGTGACGCATAGTGTGGTTAGTGTCCGCCGTGACACCCAGTGTGGTTAGCGCCCGCCGTGGCGCATGATGATGCTCCCTTGGCCCGCCCGCCCGCCCCCACACACCTCTCATTGGCCTGCGGCCAAGACACCTACCCCACTGCCACACTCTCGCAACACTCAGTGCTCTAGGACGACGCTTCACAGCACCTAACCCTCACCTCTCAACCCACAAAACCCTCACCGCCTGCTACCACCAAAAGGACTGCGGAATACAGCTACAGGCTCTTCTTATATTCCATTGTTATATGCCATTTCACCACACACAACACCACGCCCGCAACACTCCCCACCCTCACCCAACAGAGCACGCTCACCTCTCAGGAGCGCACGCCCTCCCGGGACCGCTGCCCTGAGGAAGGTTCCTGTGAGGACCGAAACGTTGGTCTTGTTTGTGCTGCTGTCTACTTTGAATACAGGTTTTTTCATCTACCACTGAGTGCTGTCCTTTGTTTACTCTTGTTGAGTTGACTACCGTTTTATATATATATATAATATTTGATGGATAGAGGCAGCAATCTATATCTGTATATAAAGGTCATGGAAGGCATGACACAGCTCCAACATCGCTGCCTAATATTAATGCTTATCTAATGCGAATATGTGATGTGCTGCAGTGAGTAAGGATGGATGTCACAAAGTAAATCAATGAGGAAGTATTCCCTATTGATAATACGTATATTCCAATTACTGATCCTGATAATATAGCTGAATGTTTTAAAAACATGTCAAAAAATATTCAAATCTCAGATTCAGACCCGCCGGGGGGTTGCAAGACTTACAATTATAATTGAAATAAAATGATACCTAGGGGATTAAGGATAGGCTTAGTTCCATTTTACCATATTGTGTCAACAGAGTTTACACTAAAATGGGAAGCCATTGTGACGGGACGGGGTAACCAGGCTATCTAATAAAGGTTAAGCCCGCTGGTTACCCCTGAACCCGTGGGGTCCCTGCTACCCCCATAAGCCGGGGACCCGGGGTAATAAATGCTGGAAAATAAAGCCACCCTGTTTTTTCCTACACTGGCGACAAGTTTAATTCTGACTTGGCTAGTTCCGCAAGCCGGGAGATTTTCCGGCTTGCTAGCCAAATCCCCTCGGCCTGCCGCGCGTCACGGATGCGCGGTCATGCTTCATCGGGTGCCTGCGCCCCCTGCGCGCGTGCCCAGGGCTCCCCGAGGGAGCCCTGGTGTCCCGCGATTTGGGGGACGGCGGTGGGGGGTTCCGGGGGACCCGGCGGACCCGGAGAGGGGAGGGAGAAGACCCGATCGGAGGACCGCTCCTCCGAGGCTTCGGTGCGTGCACGGGACACCCCGGCGCGCGCCCGGTTACTGTCGCGGCCGAGACCGGGTAAAGGTAAGAATAAACTCGGCCGCGACAGTATTTCATGTTCCTTTAGCCATAGAACGGTGACATTTCTTGTGTGTCAGTTTTAGGGGGGAAGACGAAGTACCTCCGTCTCCAAGGAGATAAACGCCGGCTGAAGAGGTCTCCCATCTATGGCTTCAAGGGCAATGGGCTTCTCTCAATGCTTCATGGGCACCAGGTGTCGTTCTGCGAATTCTTGATCTATAATGTTTCCTGCAGAACCAGAATCAGGAAAAGCGAGAGTAGATACTTGGAAGCCCTCCCCAATGCTAGTGATAGGAAGTAGGATGCGAGAAGGGTGATCCGTAGAAATGGGGGAAAGAGAAAGCGTTCCCAATGAGACTCCCCCAGGCCTCGCGGGAACCTTGTTTCCCGACTTTTGGGGACAAAAATAGGAAAAGTGTCCAGCAGTACCGCAGTAAAGGCATAACCCAGCATTCTTGCGTCGTAATTTTTCAGATCTGGAGAGACTAGTACCCCCTAGCTGCATAGGTTCAGAAGTATCCGTAAACGGCCTTTCAGTTTGGCTCACCTGACCTGGATTGATCCGGGATGGAGTACTGCGAGGATGAACCTTCTCAGATTTCCTTTCCTAGATACGGTGACCCACCTTAATGCAGACGGCGATAAGTTCCTCCAAGTCCGAGGGATGGTCGTAGGTTCCCAGTTCATCCTTCAAGGTCTCTGATAATCCTTGCCAGAAGGCCGCAGACAGGGCTACATCATTCCAATCAGTTTCAGCAGCTATAGTCCTAAACTCAAGTGCGTATCTGGCAACAGGACGATTACGTGGAGACACATGAAATAACGCAGAAGAAGCAGATACCTTACGGCCGGGTGTATCAAACACCTTCCGGATCTCCCTGGTGAAGGCAGCAATATCCTGGGTAAGGTCGGGTCTTTGCTCCCAGATGGGAGAAGCCCAGGCAAGGGCATCATCTATACGGAGAGACATAATGTACGCCACCTTGGCGCGAGGAGAAGTGAAGCGTGAAGGATTCATTTCAAATTGTATAAAGCAAAGATTAAGGAATCCCCGGCCTTCGTGGGGATCACCTCTATAGCGATTGGGGGTGGGTAACCGGGGTTCTTGAGAAAAGTGAGGAGAGGACATGGTGGCGGACTCAGGAATTGCAGGAGCAAAGGGAGAACGAGGTTCTTGGAGAGATTGTGTGAAAGCTCTAAAGTTCTCCTGCAGGGAGCGCAAGTGCTGGGCACTAGCCACGATTTTCTTCTCAATACTAGAAAGGTAGCTCGCGTGCATGCACAGGACTCTTCCTACCTCAGCAGGGTCGACGTTTGTGTGGCTGAGCATACTGTAACGGTGCTGAGGCAGGGAATTGAGTAACGGCAACCCACAGCCACGCGGGCGCGCCTAGAGTGTAGAATAGTCGTTCAAGCCAGGTCAGGATTACAGATAGTAGAATGGTTTAAGGTTCTTGCCAGGTTCAGGAAAGGACAGTTGCAGATCGTCAGTGTGTGTAGCCAGGTTCAGGATTGGCGAGTATCGGATAGTCGGGGTACGTAGCCAGGTTCAGGATAGCAGATAGTCGGATCGTCTGAGTACTTAGCCAAGCTCAGGACAGGAGCCAGGAGAATGGTCGTACAAGCCGGATCAGGAGTAGAGAGAAGCGGAATCAAAGGAACTAGCAGGGTTCAGGCAACAAGAGGTTAATCAACAAGCAAGGTAAGGCAAGGTACAGGAACAAGATGTGGCAAGGCACGGCGTCACAATGACTGACTGCAGACTGAGGGTATATATAGGAGGAGCCTCCAATAGCCAGCCAGGGCGGAACCAGGAGGTGAGAGTCTATTGGCTGCTGGTGCACACAGGTGTGCCCTATGATGCAGCCTAATCAGGATTGAGGGTAGAACTGCTCATGCGTCATCCTGCGCGTCACGGAGGCCAGGGTCGCCGGTTGGGTCACGCGTCACTCCCACGCCGATTCCTGGGACCAGAGGGGGCGGGGCCACTCGCGCGCCGACCCGCGCACGTCACGGAGGTCAAGGGGCGAGGCCTGACTCACATGTCAACAGGGAGGCTTGACAAGCGTCCACGTCGTATGACAGTGTGAGAGGTGGGGCCAGGATCCGCAGATGCACGAAGAGACTGCGCAGGGTCCGTGCACGACTCACAGGACCAGAGGAGTGCGCATCTTGAGTGTCTGCTGCAGAAGGAACAGAGAGGTGAGGAGACGGTCCATGGCCACCAGGATGGCGAATCCTCACAATCTGTGTGTGTCACTTTATATTGTGCCTCTGTGTGTCACTATGTATGTGTATCTGTGTTTGTGTGTCAGTGTATCTATGTGTGTGTAACCCTGTGTAGTTTTGGGATTATATGTCTTTCTCCTCCAGTGCAATAATCCCTGGTAAGGGCAGGTCGCCAGGAGTAATCATCGGGTTTTCCCTCACAACCTTGTGCTGTGTATTATTCAGTGAAGGTATTCAAAGCATTCACTCGCAAGTTTCTGTGAGTAGGATTTTGGTTTTACACCACCCGGACCAGCTGCCCGCTATTTGTTCTTAATTGTTATTGTATAGTCATTTGTTGTATTAAATTAGCTCTTTTATTTAGTCAGCCTTGCTTATATTTGTCTGTTGTTTGTTGTCAGTTATCCCTACGAGCACATTATTCTATTCACGATCACGAAGAAATATTCATGTTGATCATATTTTTAATGATCCAAATTCAATACCTGTATCAGAACCCAAAATTGCCGACTTTCATCCCTTAATTTTCCGATTGGAAAAATTATTGGTTACTGAAAGTAAGCAATGGTGGGAAGCTACCACTTTAAGTAAATATCTAGAAAATCACCGTATACCACGAGGCCTTTGAATTTTAAAGGTACCAACTACAGACACACAGAACACAGCCTTTATGGAAGAATGGAATGACATTTAGGATCAATGTTCCTTTTCTTTAATGAAGTTATTGATATACCATCGTAAGAAATCATTGATCCAGTTAGATGACCAGATTGATGATACAGTATGAAAATCAAACTTGATCCTTTTTTAGATAACATAGAACTTTTAGAGCTAGAGACCATTGTTAAAAAAAGACTTGATAAGGTTGAACTAGAAATTGTGGGGACTAAGCAAAAAAAGTTCTTTAGGGACAAGAATGATTACGACACTGGCTGTCAAAGAAATTGGAATAAAAATATTAATGAGAATCAGGCAAATTAATGAGAATCAGAACAAAGAACTAGCAATCATAGTACAGAAGCAAAAGGAATTAGACCAGAGAAAGGGGAACCTATTTGTAATGAAATTAAACATAGATCTAAGTAACCACATCACCTTCCTCTCATACCTATCTCTGCGTCTGCCTCTAGTCAGTACAAAGCATTACCTCAACACAATGGAAATCAATACTTACAACAAAAAAAGGCGAAAGAACTTTATGACGCTCAAATTGCATCTAAACAGGAGGCCATTCCTATTAGCAACCGGTACCATGTACTTTCTGAAACAGAATCTGAATGTGAGCCGGACAGTACCACCTTCACTCCCTTACCTACTCAGGGAAACAAGACCACTTTCTCTTTTTTAGAAATGAGAGGGAGCAGAGGTCATCAAACCACACACAGATCTTTTGCCTCCTTCAAATTGCAACAAAAAAAGAAAAAATGCACCAGAGGAAGGAGAGGAGGTGTTAAAAGAAATAACGTAAAAGAAAACAGACAATATCGGAACATTTTTAATATTAGTAAACATCATTTAACCAGTGTCGAGAAAAGAGTGCTCGGTAAAGGTTTAACTTTTGCCCCTATTTGTGGGCCGAATAGTTTTAATCTTTATTTTGATGTTCATAAGTTTGCAAGAAAGTTGGCCCCTAAGAAATACTTTACAAAGGATGCTATTAGCAATCAGAGTCTAGTAATACCCTAACACAAAGTTTTTAAAAAAAAGTTCTACATTTTACCCAAAATTCTCACAGGGACTCTTAGTTAGTTCATTTTTTGAATTAGTAACAAAGAACTTAGAGGATTCAAGTTGATCTTATAAGATCAAAATAGACAACCTTGATATACAGGAGTAGGCAGCCCTACAACAATTAGAGAATAACAAATCAATAGTTATTAAGTCTGCAGACAAAGGGGGAGGTATAGTGGTGATGGATACCCAATACTATCTAGATGAGTCCATGAGACTACTTGGAAACACCACCACATACCTCCCCCTGAGCACCAATCCACTTGGTCAGTTTGAGATGGAGTTTAAAACTCTACTCAAAGGTGGCCTTGATGGGGGAGCTATTACACAGGATGAAGCAGATTTTTTACATTTATCTTTTCCACGCACACCGTTATTTTATTTTATCCCCAAAATTCACAAACACTTAACACATCCACCAGGGAGACCCATCATTTCGGGTATAGGATCAATATCATCAAATTTATCACAATTCATAGACTATCATCTTCAACCCTTGGTTACCAAGGTTCAATCATATGTGAGGGACACTACACATGTTCTACATATTCTAAGGTATCTGGAATGGCAGCCCAATTACATATGGGTCACGGCAGACGTAAAATCATTATATACCGTGATAGACCATGATATGGGCTCCCAGGCCATATCCCGGAAACTGGAGTCAGACAACACCATCACCCCAGCACTTAAGATTTTTTTATTAGATAGTATTCGGTATATTTTAACTCACAATTATTTTTCTTTCAATTCCCAATTTTTTTTACAGACATGCGTTACTGCTATGGGCACCAGATTTGCCCCGAGTTATGCCAACTTGTTTATGGACAGTTGGGAGGAGGATTACATTTGGAACAACTGTCCGCTCGGGGCAAGCCTGGTGCTCTGGTGCCGCTTTATTGACGATGTCATATTTGTTTGGTCTGGCAGCCAAGAACAACTCAACACATTCTTTACGTATCTCAATCAAAATGATAGGAACCTTTCGTTTGCATTTAATTACAATACACAGCACATAGAGTTCCTTGATTTGAGTTTTTTTGTGGTAGATAATGCCATACAAACAAGAACTTTCTTTAAGCCAGTTCAGGCGAACAATTTTTTGAGGGCTGATAGTCAGCATAATCCTAGCTGGATACGTAACATACCTAAGGGGCAGCTGGTCCGCCTGAAGTGCAACTGCTCCAGCCAGGAGAGATTTGAGGCCCAGGCGGACGAGCTAAAACAAAAGTTTATTGATAGGAAGTATCCAGTAAGCCTCTTAGAAGATGCTTTTCTACAAGTGGAAAAATTGGAGAGAAATACCCTTTTAGAGTATAAAAGGGTCGATCAACAGCTACAGAGAAAGCCCAACTATGGAGTGTCCTTTATAACACAATATAATGAATATAATACAATATATACAATATACACAATATAATGAAATGGCACCAAAAATACGTAGAATTATAAATAAACATTGGTCAATACTTTTATGTGATAATACACTTAAACACCTTCCTGTCAAACCAAATATAATTTTTACTAAGGCTTCTAATATTAAGTAAACATTGACCCCTAATTGCACATTAGATCATTCTGGATCAAAACTAATTAATCCCACCAAAGGTTGGTTGTACAACTTGCACTGCCTGTTCATTTAGCAAAAATACCAAATCATTTAGATCCAATGTCACTTCTAAAATGTACTGTATCACATTAAGTCTTTTATACATTGTTATTCCACATATATTATATATTTACTCCAGTGCCCTGTGGCCTTCAATATGTTGGCCAGACAGGGAGGTGCTTTCAAAGGAGAATTTATGAACACATATATAATATTAAAAAAGGATTAATATCACACAGTGTACCTCATCATTTTCATACACATCATAACCAGAACCCACAGGGATTAATGTGGGGCAGTATAGGTGGTATCAGCCAGTTAGAGAGGGGGGGACCGACTCTATCAGATCAGTAGGCGTGAAGCCTATTGGATCTATGAGTTGAAAACCCTCTCTCCAAGTGGCCTGAATATTGACTTTGAATTGGGTGTATTTTTAAAATAATATTCTGCTGTTTGTTCTCCATTATTTCCACTAGGGAACATTTTCTAAATAGAATTAAGCACAAGCCCAGTATATGATTGTTGAATGGGTAAATATAATACTATGGCGAATAACTCTGATACTAAAGTTTTCTGTTATTAATATATTGCTTTGTATATACAGCAGGGCCCCGCTTCTCGGCGCCCCGCTTTTCAGCGATCCGCTTATACGGCGGCACCGAGAAGGGGGCCGCCATTTTTGGTTCCGGGTCGCGCATGCGCAGAACGGGCGTTTGCGCCCAGGGCGCATGCGCACACCATTGTCTGCGCGCGCATACCATAGTTTGGGCACGCAGACCATAGGCCGCGCATGCGCAGAACGGCAAAAACGCCGTTCTGTGCATGCAAAATCACTGAAAATCGCCGGATACGCTTTCCGGCGATTTTCACTTTACGGCGGGCCCCTGGAACGGAACGCGCCGTATACCCGGGGCCCTGCTGTATGTTTTTATGTGTTTTTATGTAAGTATTTGTTATTTGTTGTGTAAGGCTGTCTCTTAGTATGTAGTTCCATTGGCAAGACTTTGACCAATCAATGTATGGCTGGCAGCTGTGAGTGGCTGAGTGTTTCATCCAATCACAGCCACTCTAACTGAATATAAGTGTCCAATGCCATGTACTCATACACCCCTGATGAAGTGCGCATGCACACGAAACGCGTTGGATTTTATCCCCTGAGCTTTCATCATGAACCTTTGCAGGCTGCGTGGTACGCGCACCGCATTGTAGCAGCAGGAAAAGACTCTGTCCCTAAAGCACACCCCCAGCGACGGACGATCAAACCAGGAAGTGCGACAGCGTCGGAGCGGTTCTCAGATCAGCCCTACGCCACTGGAGGACAAGCTGTCACCTTCCAATGTCTACAATCCACCGTGCATTCCCTCGCAAGTTTCTGTGAGAAGGATTTTGGTTTTACACCGACCGGACCAGCTGCCTGCTGTTTGTTCTTAATTGTTATTTTATAGTCATTTGTTGTATTAAATTAGCTCTTTTATTTAGTCAGCCTTGTTTATATTTGTCTGTTGTTGTTTGTTTAGTGTTTTGTGTTGTATGTCCTCCTTAGTAGCAGTTTGCACTATGATATATTTTTCTGCTTGATTCCACATATCACGTGATATCTGGTCGTGGTTACAACTTTGGAAGTACAAGATTGGAAGTGGATCTGTGCGTTTCAGTTGGACTCCATATAGATTGTCTTTGGACATGTGTGGGTGCCGGTTTGTATTTTGTTCTCAGTGAAGGTAGTGACATCAGGCTCTGTGTCCAATTACAGTGACACAGGGGTGGACTGATTGAATCTATTTAATCTACAGCACTTCCTGAATTTAGGCATTGTCTCGCCCCACCTGAGTGAAACTAGTCTGACCCAGCAAACTGCCAGGGCTCTGGCAGGTTTTGTGGCCCACCCTTAGGGGGGAGGTGTGGGCAGGCTATTCCCCTTACTCCACCAGGGAGTAAGGGAAGAACAGGGACAGCTTCTAGGGCCCTGACTAGGAGTGGTGTCCAGGGACTTCCTTTGGGTTGGCAACCTGAGATGTGCGGCAAGAGACCGGTCGCTATAATGGGCAGTCGGCCAGTGTTGGTTGCAATAAAGGATGCCAAAGATAAAGATCGCTTCTGTCCTGATTGTGGAGTCACTCGGGAAGAAGGTGCACAAAGAGGTTCTCTTTCAGAGACTCCTCCCTACTACGCTGGGGGTCTAGAAAAGATGGAGGCGCTGTACCATGAGTGAGTATGAAATCTCAGCCATATCTCACGAGTCCTGATGCCATCCCCCATACCATCGCGGGAGACTCTGTGTATATCTATCACTGTGTGCGCATGTCACTGTGTGTCTGTGTTATTTATCACTGTGTATGCGTGTCACTGTGTGTCTGTGTGTATCTATCACTGTGTGTGCATGTCTGTGTGTCTGTGTATCTCACTGTGTGCGTATGTCATTGTGTGTCTGTATCTATCACTGTGAGTATCTATCACTGTGTGCGCGTGTCACTGTGTGTCTGTGTGTATCTATCACTGTGTGTCTATCGCTGTATTCTGTATGTATCTATCACTGTGTACGCGTGTCACTGTGTGTCTGTGTGTATCTATCACTGTGTGTGCGTGTCACTGTGTGTCTGTGTGTATCTATCACTGTGTGCGCATGTCACTGTGGCTGTGTGTATCTATCACTGTTTGCGCGTGTCGCTGTGCGTCACTGTGTGTATCTATCACTGTGTGTGCATGTCACTGTGTGTCTGTGTGTATCTATCACTGTGTGCACGTGTCTGTGAGTCTGTGTGTAACTATCACTGTGTGCGCGTGTCTGTGTGTCTGTGTATCTCACTGTGTGCGTGTCACTGTGTGTCTGTGTGTATCTTTCACTGTGTGTATCTATCACTGTGTGCGCGTGTCACTGTGTGTCTGTGTGTATATATCACTGTGTGCGCGTGTCACTGTGTCTGTGTGTATCTATCAGTGTGCGCGTGTCACTGTGTCTGTGTATGTATCACTGTGTGCGCGTGTCACTGTGTCTGTGTGTATCTATCACTGTGTGCATGTCACTGTGAGTATGTATGTATATATCACTGTGTGCGCGTGTCACTGTGACTCTGTGTATATATCACTGTGTAAGCGTCTCACTGTGACTCTGTGTATATATCACTGTGTAAGCGTCTCACTGTGTGTCTGTATGTATATATCACTGTGTGCGCGTGTCACTGTGTGTCTGTGTGTATCTATCACTGTGTGCGCGTGTCACTGTGTGTCTGTGTGTATCTATCACTGTGTGCGCGTGTCACTGTGAGTCTGTGTATATATCACTGTGTGCGCGTGTCACTGTGAGTCTGTATGTATATATCACTGTGTGCGCGTGTCACTGTGAGTCTGTATGTATATATCACTGTGTGCACGTGTCACTGTGTGTCAGCGTGTATCTATCACTGTGTGCGCGTGTCACTGTGTGTCAGTGTGTATATATCACTGTGTGCGCATGTCACTGTGAGTCTGTGTGTATATATCACTGTGTGCGCGTGTCACTGTGAGTCTGTGTGTATCTATCACTGTGTAAGCGTCTCACTGTGAGTCTGTGTGTATATATCACTGTGTGCGCGTGTCACTGTGAGTCTGTGTGTATCTATCACTGTGTGTCTGTATCGCTGTGTGTCTTTGTGTGTGCGTGTCACTGTGTGTCTGTGTGTATCTATCACTGTGTGTCTATCGCTGTATTCTGTATGTATCTATCACTGTGTGCGCGTGTCACTGTGAGTCTGTGTGTATATATCACTGTGTAAGCGTCTCACTGTGAGTCTGTGTGTATATATCACTGTGTGCGCGTGTCACTGTGAGTCTGTGTGTATATATCACTGTGTAAGCGTCTCACTGTGAGTCTGTGTGTATATATCACTGTGTGCGCGTGTCACTATGAGTCTGTGTGTATCTATCACTGTGTGTCTGTATCGCTGTGTGTCTTTGTGTGTGCGTGTCACTGTGTCTCTGTGTGTATCTATCACTGTGTGTCTATCGCTGTATTCTGTATGTATCTATCACTGTGTACACGTGTCACTGTGTGTCTGTGTGTATCTATCACTGTGTGTGCGTGTCACTGTGTGTCTGTGTGTATCTATCACTGTGTGCGCATGTCACTGTGGCTGTGTGTATCTATCACTGTTTGCGCGTGTCGCTGTGCGTCACTGTGTGTATCTATCACTGTGTGTGCATGTCACTGTGTGTCTGTGTGTATCTATCACTGTGTGCACGTGTCTGAGTCTGTGTGTAACTATCACTGTATGCGCGTGTCTGTGCGTCTGTGTATCTCACTGTGTGCGTGTCACTGTGTGTCTGTGTGTATCTTTCACTGTGTGTATCTATCACTGTGTGCGCGTGTCACTGTGTGTCTGTGTGTATCTATCACTGTGTGCGCGTGTCACTGTGTGTCTGTGTGTATATACAGTATCACTGTGTGCGCGTGTCACTGTGTCTGTGTGTATCTATCAGTGTGCGCGTGTCACTGTGTTTGTGTATATATCACTGTGTGCGCGTGTCACTGTGTCTGTGTGTATCTATCACTGTGTGCACGTGTCACTGTGAGTATGTATGTATATATCACTGTGTGCGCGTGTCACTGTGAGTCTGTGTATCTATCACTGTGTGCGCGTGTCACTGTGTCTGTGTGTATATATCACTGTGTGCACGTGTCACTGTGACTCTGTGTATATATCACTGTGTGCGCGTGTCACTGTGACTCTGTGTATATATCAATGTGTAAGCGTCTCACTGTGAGTCTGTATCTATATATCACTGTGTGCGCGTGTCACTGTGTGTCTGTGTGTATCTATCACTGTGTGCGCGTGTCACTGTGTGTCTGTGTGTATCTATCACTGTGTGCGCGTGTCACTGTGAGTCTGTGTACAGTATATATCACTGTGTGCACGTGTCACTGTGAGTCTGTATGTATATGTAACGGGTGTATCCCTCTAGCCTGACCCACCCAATCTCATATTGGCCCGTGTAGTCTAACCAGTCCCCCATTACAAGGCGTGTGTGGTGGTGTACCTGCAAGTAACAGGACTCTTGAGTCTCCCGCTTGGTGTTATTAGGGGATGTCATCAGGACAGGTAGCTGAGGTAGTGGGTACGAGTCCAACTTACATCATGTGCAGCGCCTCCACCTCATCAGGATCTGTGCTTCCGCAGGGAGATGGTCCTGGTGAGGAACTCCTTCTTGGTGCCATCCACTGTTGAGTAATCTCACACTCACACAGTGGGGTTCTTTTTCTCAAGGACATCTTTATTGAATACATGGATGTAGCAGACTGCCCCATGCAGCTGCCGGCTCTAGCCGCACATCTCTCCGTGCTGTCCCTTTGCCAGGTACGCCCTCCCGTAATGAAGTGGGATTCCCTTTCTCCTAGGGAGATCACCGCTGTGCCAGGTCCCTGGACACAGTATGGCGTAGACAACCTTAATTGATCACTCTGCTACCGCTAGTTACTGCACTAGGGTCACAAAAGTGGTTCTTCAATCTCTGTACCTTCTGGTTACTATTTCTCCACCAACAACACTAACTGTCAGTGTTGTGCCCTTTATACTCCAGGGGCCAGGCGCATCTCTGAGGTCACTATCCAGGGACTCAGAGCATACAGCCACTCCCTTTCCTTACACAGGGCACCACACAAGGGTGTGAGGGAAAACCTCCATAAATACTGTGGGCAGGCCTGTATTTACCAGGACTTACTGCCAACAGGGAAGATGTATGCAGCCATTATTATGCATGGCTACATACTCCCCCTGGTTGATACCCACCGTCCCGGCTGGGACCTAATTTTGGTGTACCTTGTGCCAGGAAACACTGCAAAAGAACACACAAATAACATAGCAAACATCATCACATGAACATAATAATGTAAGCCTAGTACACTCACTGACCAGCAGGGAGCGCTAAAGAAAACAACAGACCACTCTATTGGATACTCAATAATAATGCAGAGGATCTGGCTTCTTCACCTCTCGCCCCGCGGCATCATGTACAGTCACGCTGTATTCTCTGGGTACTCCTCGCTCATTGCAGTATACCACCTTGTGCATATATACACTGCGCCCTATCTTCCATACCCTCATCAATTGAGCTACCCTCTGCTCGGCCTGTATCCCTTTTATGGCTCCCCCTCTCTCCACGATATAATACTGTATATCAGTTTTGAGCCATCTCTCCCTATTCTCCTCGATCTCTCGCATTAGAGGTTCAGGGACATAAGGGTAATCAAGCCCATGGGACTTCCTATACTTCGCCGCAATAGCCCGTTCAGCCCGACATGACCTGGTCAAGCCACCTTGCCCCGCAGCTCCGGGCAACACCCATGACAGGGGCTCATCCGTTTCTACCGGATCATCCAACCCTGCGGACCCCTTAGGAATAATAAGGCCTGCCTGGATCCGATCCCACCTTACCCTTAGGGCCCTAAGGTATGACTCGTCGTCAAAGTCACCGGCAGCCCACCAGTGATCAACCACCCCCTCCCTCTCTAAAATAAAGCGAGTACGGTCGAACCATGATACATAGCCCTCGTACAATGGGGCCCACCATCTAGTTTCCTTCCGTTCCTCGGAGCTAGGATCGGTACTCTCTTCTATGGACTCCTCATCAGGCCCACCAGAAGACACCCCAGATGTACCCTCAGATCTCTCATTAACCCTTTTATACTGAGAGATGTTTCGTACAGTGATACTAAGCCCACTAGGGCAATCGCTAGATACCGACACTTGCCTAGACATACTCCCTCCTCCCTCCGACACATCATCCGACGTACCCAAGTCCAGGCTTCCAGTCCGATCATCGGAAGGACCCCGTGACTCCCCGGACAACCCTAAGCTGGAACTGGACCCAAATAAAATAGTGACGGGTACAGGGGCTTTAACTAGGGCCTTGGGGCTAACCTTGGGTGTGGATAGGGTTTGGGGACGGGACCGAACAGTAGGTACTGACAGGGTTTCGACCTGCTCTCCAGTGATACCTGTCTTAACGTCGCCACAAAGTCCATCTTTATCCTCAACAGCTGAGTTTCTGGGGTTGCAGTTCAAACGTCCGTTCCCCCTGGTAGTAGGGGATCGTTTCCCGCTGCTTGACCTCAGAGGCGGCACCATCTCCCACTCGGGGCCTCCCTGGTCCGCCTGAACCACCTCCGCACACGCACGTGCTGCGACGCCATCTTGGGATGGATCCCTGTCACGAGAGCTTGCGACAGGCTGTAATTGTACACCAAAAACTATATATATATATATATATATATATATACCTGGGTTTGAACTGGGACGAGACTTAAGATATGATAAATAGAATTTATTCCTTGATAAAGGTGAACACAACAGATTATACAATAACAGGCAAAATATAGACACTTACGTAAAAGATGAAAATAATGAAAACAGTCCCATCTGAACTGTCAGTTTCATCCAGCAATCAGGAAATCATTCAGCAAACGAAGACAAAAGATATATGGGTGGACAGCAGTTTATAAACCTTTCTCCTTCTATTCTTAACCTTAAGCACAGGGGATTGGTTTACAATTACCTCCAGCCACTCACTAACGTGGGAAAGCATTCTGACCCATGCCCCCCTGCTAGTTGGCACATGCGCAGTAGAACTCTGGGGGTCTCATTTCTGAAGCCCCACATTTACATCAGGAATGCCAGCCAGTCTACCATTATGAGTTCTGGCAGGAAAACCTTTGTTGAAAGGTGTTAACTGGAACACTTAAGACCTGTTCTGGTTTGGGCCTCGGATAAACAGGGAGGGTGACAAAACTCTTTGAACAGCACTTAAATCCCAGACATAGCGGCGTCCCCAGGGCCATCTGCTACCTTATGGCCCAAAAGAATTTCCTTTTGAACTTATCCATACCTTAGGATACACTATTAAGCATAAAACATAAGCGTATTAAAATATCCGGTTCCGTTAGGTCTAGCAGGTCCAAACTTTACAGTTCGCATTGCCAGAACTGGGACACCATATGGTCCAAAAAGCGACTTGCTACGACCTAAGAAACCGGAGTTACACAAATGCACATTAAATCATTTTAATACAAAAATCTCCATTGAAAAAGAAATCTCAGCTTTTCACTAAATCCCCATTGAAAACAACGGGCAGCTCCGCCATAGACTTTCAATGGCAAATCGCCGCCATTGAAGTCAATGGGGGTTTTCTGCCATTGAAGTCTATGGGAAAAGTCCCGAACTTCAAGGGGGTCCATACTCCGTCGGGTTGGTCCAAGCGGGTCAAGGATGGTTCTGCAGCGATGCCGGAGCAGTGGCTACAGATACACCAAACCCTGATCCGCTGAACCCTCCGGAACCGGAGATATGGATTCCTAAAATTCAGCATTTCTCACTTAGTCATTTTTCTGAGCCGTTTCTGCCGCCGCCGGCAAAGCCTATGGCGCGACCCGCTCTATCTGGTTCGACCCTTATCGGGGGTCCAGGATTCGGGGACCCGGTGGTGGTCGAGTGGGGGGACGCTTAGGAACTAGGGGCAAAAAGAATTTTATCCCTAGGTGCCCTAGAACAGTTTATTTCCCCGCTAATTGACGTTGAACTTGACCCAGTGATTTTAGCTCTTTTGAAGGACATTGTATCCGCTTTGCGGTTTGCGGTCTGGACGGCAGCCAACTAGGTTACCTCGAGGCATCTCCATTGAAGTCAATGAGCCCATTGACTTTCAATGGGAAACCGCCGCTCTCCCTCTCGGACGCCACCTGCTGGTCACTACAGGAAACAGGACGAAAACAGCACAAATTCCTATTGAAATGCATTGAGCCCTAATGGCGGCCAATGGGGACCTGCAAAATGGTGCCTGAAAAGGCGGGAAAACTACACAAAGAGCTATAATCATTAAAGAATTATTAACCCTTGTGCTCCCGGATGGATTCTAGTGTGTGTGTGATGCAAACACTGAGTAACCAGACATTACAATGGAACAGGGAAGAATACATTTACAGGTTATAACAAGGGTAAAATCACATTTCTGGGCCTCAGCCCAGTTAACCCCTTGTCTCCCTGGCGACGTTAGAGGGGGGCCCTTGGGGGGTAACCCCGTTAACCCCGGGCCAAACCCTCCCTACCGCCACAATCCCCAATCGAGATCTCTTCCTCTACCAGGACATCCGGCAACGCCCGTCTGCTGCGCGATCCAGTCTGGCTCTGGACTCGCTCCTCCGGCTCTTCCTCCCCTTGGTTCTGCAACAGGCACGGTGTCTTAGTACCTCGCAGGGTCGGGGTTGATCGACCCGCCTCCGATCCACTAGTCACCACGGCAGTGGGACTCCGGCGATCGGGTGGTCGCGGTACGGGAGACACTCGACTCCGCGTCTCCATACCACGAGGAATTTCATCCCTCCATGGCGTACCAATGGTATGACAGTCTCGTCTGATGACTGTCTTACTCGCCAGCCTTGCACACTCCTCGTCCGAGGATTCCAGTTTGCAGTTCGGCCGAGGCATCCCAGTAGGAGACCGGCGATGGGCTCCTCGGTGATCACCTCTCCGATGGCTGAGTTTCTCTATCGGAAGCACCAATGATGGCTCCGACTCTGCGGGACTGGCACTCTTGTTCCAGAGAGCTCCCGGTTGTTCTTCTATTGGAATCGGGACATTCCCGGCCATTCCCACAGCTTGCACCGGTACGAATGTGGTCATTGGCCACATGTACTGCAGTCCGCAGTGGGGGCATCGGGCCTCGCTGCCCACGGCTCCGACCGGCAGTCTGCACTGCAGGCAAAGACACGCCACAGTCTCCACACCCTCCACACGGATTATCAGGAAGCCTCCTGGAGCCGAATAAGGGTGAGTGGAAATCACAGGACCTTGGTCCACTTTGTCAGCAGCTTCAGCCATCTTTACCAGTGGAGGCACTCGTCTCAGAGGTCTATACTGGTCAATGGCTCTTCGCAACTGAAAGGCATGGGCTGATGTAGCAACCCTTCCTCCCATTTTCTCTGTCGACATCCGGTGAAACCGCAAACCACTCCCCCTGGTTGAAACTAGGGGGATGTCTCGTAGATTTGTAGGCTGACCCAGCACAGGTGCGGAGTGAGTCATAGTCCATGAGGGCGCGGCTCCAGCTTTCGCGCCAAACTTCCCCTCGGGGTGGAGTTTTCTGGTTGGCGCCAATCCTGGCCAACATTTAGCAGACTGCAAAGTTGCAAGACTTTCTGCAGCATGCCCACGCGGCGTCCCGGGGAAGCAGGAACCGCCATCTTGGTAAGCATTGTCTTTTCTGTCATTGAAGGCAGCGTCTGGCTGTTTGTTAATTGGGGTATAACAAAGTCCATTTCGCTCTTCCCGTCTCGCAAGACTATCATCCTCACTATTCTCGGGGGTATCTTCCCAAGAACATAGGCAGAACAAACACGGCGCAGCCACGGCTTTCACGACATTCCACAACAAGCCCACAAAAGTCTCTTCTGTAGTCTGTTCTTCACCCACGCACAGTTCATATGCGTGTTCTTCCTCTGACCGCAATCCTGGACCTTCTGCTCTGTGCAGATCCTCCATTCTTGTGGTTCTCTCCCTCTGCCATCCTGGACCTTCTGTTCTGTACAGATCCTCCATTCTGACAGGTCTCTCGTGATCGTTGAACACCGATTTTCTGTACGTGGAGCTCCGCTCTGCGGGGCAGCTACCACATCTGTACAATAAACATGCCTTGTGCACCACCTTGTGTACCTAACGTAGATCTGACTCGTGGTTGCACTACCTCAGGCTAGGCTCACTCTTTCTGTGTCTACTGTAACACGTTCCTCCAGTCTGTGCTCCTTGGTAAGCGATCTGGAATGGAGACTAGAGTACTCTGGCTCTTCCATGCAGTACTTTGGGCGTCGACCTACTTTTGACTAGCCTAGTGCGGACCCGTCCAGAATTCCTGCTCTCAGTTACCAGTTTACCCCTTAGGCGTCCCCCGCTAGCGCTACCTCAAGGCGACTAGAACAGCAATAGCCCCCGGCTCCAGACTCACTAACCCCTTACGGATCCCAAGGCGTCTTTGCGGCATGCAGCTCCAGCATCTCCCTGACTACCCCTGGCTCCGTCCCACGCAGCACAAAGTGGCAGCAGACACTCTCCCTGTTTCCTAATGTGTGCCTAGCAAAAGCCTGTCCTGTTGACAGGTCTCTCAGCAGCGCCTCCAATTGTAACGGGTGTATCCCTCTATGAAAACACAGTTTAGGTAGCGCTAACTATATGGATAATCAATCCCTAAATTAGGGGGCTGCCTATATACTAAAAAACTGACCCCCTGGTCAGATAACAAGAAAGGGAAAAAAAAGGGGATTAGTATTTGAAAGGCGCCAACATGAAAGGATATATTCACCACCAGGAGGAGACCGATGAGGATTCCAGGTGATAAAGATGTGCTTAAAAAAAGAATAAAAAAACACAGAACATAGTGTAATATGTATGTCCATGTGTTTTAATTATTTTATTAAATGTTGTCATTTTCAATTCACCCTTGATCTCAGCTGATATATAATTAGTATTAGTATATGTTGTTTGTTTTAACAGTATTACACTATGTTCTGTGTTTTTTTATTCTTTTTTTAAGCACATCTTTATCACCTGGAATCCTCATCGGTCTCCTCCTGGTGGTGAATATATCCTTTCATGTTGGCGCCTTTCAAATACTAATCCCCTTTTTTTTCCCTTGGGTGTATCCCTCTAGCCTGACCCACCCAATCTCATATTGGCCCGTGTAGTCTAACCAGTCCCCCATTACAAGGCGTGTGTGGTGGTGCACCTGCAAGTAACAGGACTCTTGAGTCTCCCGCTTGGTGTTATTAGGGGATGTCATCAGGACAGGTAGCTGAGGTAGTGGGTACGAGTCCAACTTACATCATGTGCAGCGCCTCCACCTCATCAGGATCTGTGCTTCCGCAGGGAGATGGTCCTGGTGAGGAACTCCTTCTTGGTGCCATCCACTGTTGAGTAATCTCACATTCACACAGTGGGGTTCTCTTTATCAAGGACATCTTTATTGTAGACGCACATCTCTCCGTGCTGTCCCTTTGCCAGGTACGCCCTCCCGTAATGAAGTGGGATTCCCTTTCTCCTAGGGAGATCACCGCTGTGCCAGGTCCCTGGACACAGTATGGCGTAGACAACCTTAATTGATCACTCTGCTACCGCTAGTTACTGCACTAGGGTCACAAAAGTGGTTCTTCAATCTCTGTCCCTTCTGGTTACTATTTCTCCACCAACAACACTAACTGTCAGTGTTGTGCCCTTTATACCTCAGGGGGCAGGCGCATCTCTGAGGTCACTATCCAGGGACTCAGAGCATACAGCCACTCCCTTCCTTACACAGGGCACCACACAAGGGTGTGAGGGAAAACCTCCATAACTACTGTTGGCAGTCCTGTATTTACCAGGACTTACTGCCAACAGGGAAGATGTATGCAGTCATTATTATGCATGGCTACATATATATCACTGTGTGCGCGTGTCACTGTGAGTCTGTATGTATATATCACTGTGTGCGCGTGTCACTGTGTGTCAGCGTGTATCTATCACTGTGTGCGCGTGTCACTGTGTGTCAGCGTGTATCTATCACTGTGTGCGCGTGTCACTGTGTGTCAGTGTGTATATATCACTGTGTGCGCGTGTCACTGTGAGTCTGTGTGTATATATCACTGTGTGCGCGTGTCACTGTGTGTCAGTGTGTATATATCACTGTGTGCGCATGTCACTGTGAGTCTGTGTGTATATATCACTGTGTGCGCGTGTCACTGTGAGTCTGTGTGTATATATCACTGTGTAAGCGTCTCACTGTGAGTCTGTGTGTATATATCACTGTGTAAGCGTCTCACTGTGAGTCTGTGTGTATATATCACTGTGTGCGCGTGTCACTGTGTGTCTGTGTGTATCTATCACTGTGTGCGCGTGTCACTGTGTCTGTGTGTATCTATCAGTGTGCGCGTGTCACTGTGTCTGTGTATGTATCACTGTGTGCGCGTGTCACTGTGTCTGTGTGTATCTATCACTGTGTGCACGTGTCACTGTGAGTATGTATGTATATATCACTGTGTGCGCGTGTCACTGTGACTCTGTGTATATATCACTGTGTAAGCGTCTCACTGTGAGTCTGTATGTATATATCACTATGTGCGCGTGTCACTGTGTGTCTGTGTGTATCTATCACTGTGTGCGCGTGTCACTGTGTGTCTGTGTGTATCTATCACTGTGTGCGCGTGTCACTGTGAGTCTGTGTACAGTATATATCACTGTGTGCGCGTGTCACTGTGAGTCTGTATGTATATATCACTGTGTGCGCGTGTCACTGTGAGTCTGTATGTATATATCACTGTGTGCGCGTGTCACTGTGTGTCAGCGTGTATCTATCACTGTGTGCGCGTGTCACTGTGTGTCAGTGTGTATATATCACTGTGTGCGCATGTCACTGTGAGTCTGTGTGTATATATCACTGTGTGCGCGTGTCACTGTGAGTCTGTGTGTATATATCACTGTGTAAGCGTCTCACTGTGAGTCTGTGTGTATATATCACTGTGTGCGCGTGTCACTGTGAGTCTGTGTGTATATATCACTGTGTGCGCGTGTCACTGTGAGTCTGTGTGTATATATCACTGTGTGCGCGTGTCACTGTGAGTCTGTGCATATCTATCACTGTGTGCGCGTGTCACTGTGAGTCTGTGTGTATATATCACTGTGTGCGCGTGTCACTGTGTGTATCTATCACTGTGTGCGCTTGTCACTGTGAGTCTGTGTATCTATCACTGTATGTGCGTGTCACTGTGAGTCTGTGTATCTATCACTGTATGTGCGTGTCACTGTGAGTCTGTATGTATATATCACTGTGTGCGCGTGTCACTGAGTCTGTATGTATATATCACTGTGTGCACGTGTCACTGTGTGTCAGTGTGTATCTATCACTGTGTGCGCTTGACACTGTGAGTCTGTGTGTATATATCACTGTGTGCGCATGTCACTGTGAGTCTGTGTGTATATATCACTGTGTGCGCGTGTCACTGTGAGTCTGTGTGTATATATCACTGTGTGCGCGTGTCACTGTGAGTCTGTGCATATCTATCACTGTGTGCGCGTGTATCTGTGTGTCTGTGTGTATATATCACTGTGTGCGCGTGTCACTGTGAGTCTGTGTATCTATCACTGTGTGTGCGTGTCACTGTGTGTATCTATCACTGTGTGCGCGTATCACTGTGTGTCTGTGTGTATATATCACTGTGTGCGTGTCACTGTGTGCGCGTGTCACTGTGTGTCTGTGTGTATCTATCACTGTGTGCGCGTGTCACTGTGTGTCTGTGTGTATATATCACTGTGTGCATGTGTCACTGTGAGTCTGTGCATATCTATCACTGTGTGCGCGTGTCACTGTGAGTCTGTGTATATCTATCACTGTATGTGTGTGTCACTGTGAGTCTGTGTATCTATCACTGTGTGTGCGTGTCACTGTGTGTATCTATCACTGTGTGCGCGTGTCACTGTGTGTCTGTGTGTATATATCACTGTGTGCGTGTCACTGTGTGCGCGTGTCACTGTGTGTCTGTGTGTATTTATCACTGTGTGTGCATGTCGCTGTGTCTGTGTATCTTTCACTGTGTGTGTGTCACTGTGTGTCTGTGTGTATCTATTAGTGTGTGTCCATGATAATAAACTGGAGTGGAAAGGTGAGACTGTGTTTGTCACTAGGTACAGAGGGAGTCTGTGTGTGTCCTAGTGACACTGTGTGTTTGTGTCACTGTGTGCTACCAGGGAAGTGTTTCTGTTTGTCACTGTGTGTGTGTGTCACTGTGTGTGTGTCTCACTGTGTCTATGTCACTGTGTGTTTGTGTGTCACAGTGACATTGTGTGTGAGTGTCTGTGTGTGTTACTGTGTGTGTCACTGTGTGTGTGTCACTGCGTGTGTTTGTCACTGTGTGTGTCACAATGTGCACTGAGGGGTCTCCCCCGAGGTTACCTGTCAGCACACAGACCCTCAGACGGGGGTCCCTGGGTGGGGTGTCTCTCCGGCAGAGCATCGCGCTGTGTCTGCTGTAGAGTGTTGTGCGTTTGTGTGATTGAGGAAGTGCCCATGTGGTGTCACAATGTGTTATTATTAACCCATCCTCCCTGTGTCATGGGGAAGGGCTCCCCTTTTTAACCCCTCATGTCCTCCACTGTGTCACCAAACCCGAGTCCCCTTTTCCTCCCGCAATAACAGACACTATACATGTGTATATTGTATTGTATGTCTTTATTTATATAGCGCCATTAATGTACACAGCGCTTCACAGTAGTAATACACGTGGTAATCATATAAATAACAGATCATGGGAATAAGTGATTCAGACATAAAAGTAACATTAAGGAAGAGGAGTCCCTGCCCCGAGGAGCTTACAGTCTAATTGGTAGGTAGGGAGAACGTACAGAGACAGGAGGAGGGAGTTCTGGTAAGTGCATCTGCAGGGGCCAAGCTTTATGTATCATGTGTTCAGAATATCCACAGTGCTATTCATATGCTTCTTTAAGCAGGTGTGTCTTAAGGTGGGTCTTAAAGGTGGATAGAGAGGGTGCTAGTCGGGTACTGAGGGGAAGGGCATTCCAGAGGTGTTGGGCAGTCAGTGAAAAGGGTTAAAGGCGGGAGAGGGCTTTAGATACAAAGGGGGTAGAAAGAAGACATCCTTGAGCAGAACGCAAGAGTCGGGATGGTGCATAACGAGAAATTAGGGCTGAGATGTAAGGAGGGGCAGAAGAATGTAAAGCTTTAAAAGTGAGGAGGAGAATTGAGTGTGAGATGCGGGATTTGATCGGAAGCCAGGAGAGGGATTTCATGAGGGGAGATGCCGAGACCGATCTAGGAAAGAGTAGCGTTACTCTGGCAGCAGCGTTTAGGATAGATTGTAGGGGAGACAGGTGAGAGGCAGGAAGGCCGGACAGCAGGAGGTTACAGAAATCAAGACAGGTGTTGAAAGTGGGCGTACTCAAATGTGAGTCATTACCGTACTGTATAAATACACCATCTATTTTGTGTATTGACTGCACATAGAATACACATCGACTAAACATCGAATATACATTCTTGTGTTTGTATCTCTTTCTACTCGCAGCAATGCCTGTTAAAAAGATTTCAATGGATCTCAGCATTCGAATTGTTAGGAACCCTCTCACTTCACCCCAACAGGGTCTGAGCAGTTATGGCAGCGAGAAAGGGTCACGCCGGCGAGGAGGGTGCTACCATTGACCGTAATGGTGGAGAAACCCGCGCTGCTTTGAAATGGCTAAGTCAGAATGAGCAGAAACCTGGAACCCACAACTCCGGTTCTGTTCAACCTAGAGGGCTCAGATTCGGTCACCATGTTGTCCTAGTTGCGGCAGGATTGCATGGCAAATTGCGACCCTCTCGTGGCAACAGAACGGAGTCAGGGTAATGTTAAAGTTTAGGTTTCTGCCATTGACTTGCATGGCAGAAAAAAAGCCACTTTGTAATGTGCTTTTAAACTGTCTTTTGGTATCTCCGGTTCCGGGGGTCGTGCAAGGCTGATATTTTGGCATTATGGCAAGGGTCCTTCCGCATGAGGACCAGGCGAATTTCAACCCGCTCAGACCCACAGAACGGATTATTTTAAATTAAATTTATATATTTATATATGTTTATTTTAAAGATATTAAAGAATGTACTGTATTGTATTTAAAACATGTGACTGTAAACCATACTGACTGACAAATGTTTTCACACCCTGATGAAATATCAGTTTACTCTCAATTCTCACAGTGCTGTGCACATCAGATTTACATTTCAAATTCGAGAGGGGATTTTCCAAAGCGTTACCGTTAACAAAACAGGCCTCTAAGGGTTGGCGGAGGGGGATGGTGTGATTAGACGCAGGCGTACTGAGTATTTGTAACTCGGCTATGGGCGGATTAAGAACACAATGGCAATATGCAGAAGATTAACGACCCAGTGGAGAGAGGGGGTTTGTAGGATAGGGTGACTCAGCCGATTGACGCTTGGCTAGGGAGGGATTAAAAACTCTGGAGGTGTGTGGCTGAAATAGTTAACAGCACTGTAAATTCAAAAGGCAGTTCATCATAATAATTTGATGAATAAACCCCCAAATACAGTACATAAAAAGCAGGTCACTTTAACTCCCTGTGCCCCATGCACCAAAAACAAACAGTAGATTTTCTATAGACAAATTAATATTCATACAGTATAAACGTCCATTTTTCATGTATCTACATGTTTTACAAATGTTTTGTACATGTTTCTCCAATTTCAATCTGCCAGAAGAATTTAATAAAGGCTGCAGTATGTATTATTGTGAGTTTTTTTACACAGGACATGCACGACTCCAGTCCCTGAGGGCCGCAAACAGGCACGGTTTTCAAGGTTGCCCTGTACTGTAGCAGTAAATCATACACCTGTTGATGTTTTGAATTGCTGTGCACTTTAAATGTTTCAACATTGTACAGTGTTTGTAAATAAATGTTTTTGTACTTACTCCACCAATAAAAGAACATGTTGAATTGCCTCACATTGTTTCCATTTGCTCCTTTGACAGTGTAACAAATGTCGAGGCTTGCTGCACTGTTTTTTTACTGCCTGACCGCAAAGCCGCAAGATCGGCAACATTGTAAAAAAAGAGCAATGAGCGCGCAATTATCGTGGGAACAAGGTCAATTGGCGTGGGAACTTCTGTTCTAGGGCACCTAGAGATAAAATTCATTTTGCCCCTAGATGTTAGGAACCCTCTCACTTCACCCCAACAGGCTCCGAGCAGTAATGGTGGCGAGAAAGGGTCACGCCGGCGAGGAGGGTCCTACCATTGACCGTAATGGCGGAGAAACACGCGCTGCTTTGAAACGGCTAAGTCAGAATGAGCAGAAACCTGGAACCCATAACTCCGGTTCTGTTCAACCTAGAGGGCTCAGATTCGGTCACCATGCAGTCCTAGTTGCAGCAAATTGCAACCCTCTCGTGGCAACAGAACGGAGTCAGGGTAATGTTAAAGTTCAGGTTTCTGCCATTGACTTGCATGGCAGAAAAAAAGCCACTTTGGTAATGTGCTTTTAAACTGTCTTTTGGTATCTCCGGTTCCGGGGGTCGTGGAAGGCTGATATTTTGCAACTATGGCAAGGGTCCTTCCACATGAGGACCAGGCGAATTTCAACCCGCTCAGACCCACAGAATGGATAATTTTAAATTATATTCGCGCAATTGGCGTGGGAACTACTTAGGGCCTCGGTCAAGTTCACGGCCAATTGGCGTGGGAACTTCTGTTCTAGGGCACCTAGAAATAAAATTCATTGTGCCCCCAGATGTTAGGATCCCCCTCACTTCACCCCAACAGGGTCCGAGCATGTACAGTACTGTACTTTAAAATAAATTAAATATGCAATTTTACTATTACTGCGCGCGCACGCACAGACTGTGTACTGACGTAGGTTGAACCGCGAAGGTATTAGACTTCAAAGACAACAGCTCGCAAACGCCCCCATGAGTTTTTACACGGCATTGCAGTATTGCAGACAGCGGGAATAAAATGCTTAAATCACGGGTGCGAAAATAACGCAATACACTCCGGGCGAAAACGACACAAAACCGCACACCGGGATAATCTTACATTCGCGGAGCTAGCCGAGTTAGAATAAAGTTGGTCGCCACTGTATATAAGGGAATGGAGCCGACATCTAGCCCACCGAATCACCGTTACAT
This sequence comes from Ascaphus truei, assembly GCF_040206685.1. Classification (NCBI taxonomy): domain Eukaryota; kingdom Metazoa; phylum Chordata; class Amphibia; order Anura; family Ascaphidae; genus Ascaphus; species Ascaphus truei. The sequence continues at coordinate 210,504 of NW_027456552.1, read as the reverse complement.
GCAAAAATGGTCAGAGGAATTGGGCCTCCTAATAGACCTGGAAGACTGGGAGGAGATTTGGGAGCAAGCCGCTAAAACATCAATTTGCACAACAATAAAAGAAAATATCTATAAAATCATATTTCAGTGGTACCTGACCCCGGCTAGGCTGAGCCAGGTCTACCCCGGCACACTGGACCTGTGCTCGCGGGGATGTGGTCAAAAGGGGGACATGGCCAACATTTGGTGGTCATGTCCAGAGATTCAGAGGTACTGGACCATGATCCAGATGCTTATCTACGAGGTGACGGGGCTTCCCCTCCCCCTGGATCCTCTGACCCTGGTGCTGAACAAACCCATTGAGGACCTTCCTCCGCCAATCTCTAGGCTGATCACGGCCATGTTGACAGTGGCCAGATGCTCTATAGCGGCCGCCTGGAAACAGATTAAGGCCCCCTCGAGAACTACAGTAATTAGAAGAATAAATGAGGTCATGACTATGGAGAAGCTGACGGCTATGCTCAAAAAGAAGATGCCTCAGTTTTGGAACACTTGGGACCCCTGGTTAGAGAGATAAAGCCCAAAAAGGCCAATCTTCTGAACCTCCAGTACCCCCCTGACTCCAGGAGAGAATATCAAGGAAGCCTCTGGGCGAACCCTCCACCCCCCCACCCATCCATCTCCCACTCCCACCCCCACTTGTTTGTCTCCTTCCCTCCCCCCCTCTTTCTCTTTCCCCCTATAGGAAAGAGGAAAATGTTATTGGTCACTATATGATTGTATTGAGTTGAAGTGTTATGGGCTCATGACATTTCTGTATGTACATTAATATGTGAAAGTGTCCAATAAAAAAAATTGTTACAAAGTACAGAAAGTCAAAACAATTACAGTACGATGGTGTACAGAACAGTCAGTCAGGCCTGCACAACTCCAGTCCTCGAGGGCCGCAAACAGGCCCGGTTTTCAAACCTGTTTGTGGCCCTCGGGGACTGGAATTGTGCAGGTCCTGTGTGTACAGTAAGTAAAAACATTTCTTTATTAATACAAGTCAAAAACCGCAACATCTCCTTTATTAAAGTACAGAGAGTCAAAACATGTACAGTACAGGACAACAGTATGGTGTTATTAAAAAAAATTATTTCTTCATAAAATTTAAAAAACGCAACATCTCCTTTATTAAAGTACAGAAAGTCAAACCATTTACAGTCGGATGCTGTACAGAACAGTCAGTCAGGCCTGCACAACTCCAGTCCTCGAGGGCTGCAAACAGGCCCGGTTTTCAGGATAACCTTGAAAACCGGGCCTGTTTGCGGCCCTCGGGGACTGGAATTGTGCAGGTCCTGTGTGTACAGTAAGTAAAAACATTTCTTTGTTAATACAAGTTAAAACACACAACAGTCAAAACAGTCACAACATTTACAAAAATAAACAACAGTTGAACAGTCACGCAAATGCGATACCCACCAGATTATCCTTCAGGGCCGATGCCTTGTATGGCGCAAAATGTCATTAAAGAGTCTCGGACGCTTTTCATTAAAGGATCTGTGATTGAAAAATAGTGCCGCAATTCCTCCACAATAGTCCCTCTTAAATTTTCAGGAAGCGCCCTTTTTTCGCGATTTCCTTCGTAGTTCACTTTGTAGACCCACCCGCAGTACACCAAGTAGGACACGTGGTGCTTAAAAATTAACATAAGAGGGGCGTGTCTATGACGTCATCCAGGACAGTCGGGTAGAGGAAGAGCTCCTGAGACCCTCCTGAATAAACCTACTTTTAAGGAGTTTCAACCCGTCCAAAAACCTATAAAAAGCCCCTAAAAGGTTCCTAAACACGGCAGGATGGCTAATAAAGGGAAAAATCCCCCAACTCACGGAGGAGCCAACTTCTTCACCCCTGCAAAGAGGCCTGCAGAAGTGAGTGGAAAGAGGCAAGATGGCCCCCAGACTCCAGGCCCACGAGGCACACAAGGCCCCACGGAATCAGCACACCCCGCCGAGTCCCCCCCACCCGCTGAGGGGGGAATCACGAAGGCATACTTGGAGGAACTACATGCCAAACTACAGCGCTCACTCCAAACCAACATCAAGGAGGCGGTGGCCGAAATCCGGCAGGATATCAATGGCCTCCAGGAGCGTACCACCACGCTAGAAGCCAGACTCGACGAGGCCCTACATCATCAGTCAGAGGCTGACGATGAAATCATCCGCTTGGGCCACGAAATCAACACCCTACGGGATGGCCTGGAAGACCAGGAAAATAGGGATCGCCGCCAGAACCTGCGCGTCCGCGGCATCCCTGAGGCAATCCTGCCTGCGCACCTGAGGGCCTACCTGGTGGATTTTTTCCTTCTCCTTTGCCCGGACCTTGAGCCAAGAGACCTGGAGATTGACAGAGCGCAAAGAGCTCTGGGGCCACGCTCCGAGGACCCTAATCGCCGGCGGGATGCGATCGTGCGACTGCACAGCTACTCAACCAAAGACAAGCTGATCGGCGCTAGCAGGGGGAGAAACACGATCGCGTTCCGAGGCGAACAGCTACAGGTCTACAACGACCTTTCTAAACTAACCATAGATCGACGCAAGGCTCTTCGCCCCCTCACATTGCTCCTGAGAGAAAAAGGGATAACATACAAATGGGGATTCCCCTTCAAATTGGTGGTCCCCCACAAGGGCAAATACCTAACAATTAGGCACCCCGAGGACATGGCACCTTTCGCTAAAGCCCTGGGCCTCCCAGATGACCCCTTCCAACCTGCCCACTCAGCCGGTGACCGGCCCCGAGAGAGGGACGACATGCCTGTGAGGACCTCTGAGAGAATTGCGGGACAGAGGCAAATCCGGGAAAAATGAGGGACCGCACAGAACTACCCACAAATTCCAGCCGGCAGAATACCACCGTTCATCCCACAACAAATAAAAAAAAAGAAACAACCCCCAAAATGGCGCTGGGTATATCCTTACCTTCCCTCGTGGCCTTCCCTTCGACCCAGGGCTCACCGGAGATCTTGCAGCCAGCCCCTGAGACCTCAATGAGGACAATCCTGCTACAGGACGAGGAGGAGCTGAATCCGGAGCCCCGCTGAGGAGCATGATCCCCGCCTGCCTGCACACCGACATCAACTCCGCAGTCTCCCAAGATGGCGGCCGGAGCGTCCATACCCCTCCTCGTGGTCCTTCTCCGATCCGCGGTCGCTCTGTTGGTCGCTCACCAAAATGGCGCCCGAGGAGGCCTCACACCAGCGAGTCGAGCCCCGCCGAGGTCGGAGGGGCGCCGACTGACGTCATCGCGCTGCGCGATGGGTTCCCGCCGGCGACGGCTGCGATGCCTGAGCATAGCGGTGGCTGTGCCATCGGGGCGTGATGACGCCACCCGGCGCAGACCGCTGGACCTCCCCGGCGGCATCCTCCGGAGGATCCCCTTATCACCCCCTTCTCTCTCCCGGACGGGGTTTCCTCAACGCTCCCCCCCCCCTCGACCGGGGGGGCTGGGCCAAGGTGTATAGCCCTATTCAGGACACCCGATCCCCCTTCCCCCCCCCCCCCACCGCGAGAACCCAGGAAACGCGATCCAGAAACACAACGGACATACGCCGACAGCCAGGGTTTGTACCAGTTTGTACTAGTGCCCCGCACATGCCCCGTCCACCTCCCCCCATATGTCTCGGTCAGCAATGTCCCGCCTCCCCACAATAGCATGCCCAGCAAGAGGTCCCCCCAAACCCCTGCTCCCCCCCACCCCGAACCCCTGAGGACAAACCCTCCCAGCTGCCCCTTCAACCCCCCCCCACCCCATCCACTCCAAGAGAGGGGCCACGTATTCCAGCCACAACCCAGCTACATCTACTGGAGAATAAAGTCACGTATACAACATTCTACTGACAGGACACAAAAGTCTGCACTAACTTAGTATTACCATAGTATCTGGTGCCTGCATACTTGAATGTTCCATCTGCACAACGCTTTGGGTTCCACGATCAAGCCGGTCCCCTCCACCCCCCCCCCCCACCCCCCCCCCCCCCACCCCCTCTCTCAACCCCCACCTCCGGACCCCCCCTCTCCCCACCTACTCCCAACCCCTCCCTTCCACCCCCAACCCCCCTGGTCCCCCAACCACCCTCCCCCCGATCCGGGAACAGCACCCCCCCCCTCATTCTAAAGTCCCCCTCCCCCCCCTTTTCCACCCCCTCCCCCTTTCCCACCCCCTCCCCCTAACATCCTCTCCTCACCCTCATTTGTCCCACTGCCCCCCCGGCCCTCCCGCCCCCCCTTTTTTCTTTCCCCTCCAGCTGATCCGTATGCCTCTGTCTATTCGTCATTCATCTAACTGTAATGCAAAATGTTCTCACTACTTATGACTCATTGCCCAGGGTCACACTCTCCCCCCGCCCCCCCCTCCCCCCCTCCCCTTCCCCCCCTCCACCCCCTCCCCTTCCCCCCACACCACCCCCCCCTACCCCTGCCCCCCCCTCCCTGCCCCCCCCCCCTCCCTGCCCCTGCCCCCCCCCCTACCCTCCCCCGACCCCTTCGGACTGAACCACTCACCCCCGCGTCTGTTCGGCCGGACACGCTCACGCGGATTGGCCTGACAGACGCGGTACCCAGGTTTACCACACGAGGTCGCACAGCGTCTGTGCTATGGCAAATGTCGGTTGCCTCAACTGCTAAATGTAAATTACGTACAATATTCAATGTTTAAATGTATAAGCCTGTACCCCCCCCCTACCCCCTATCCCTTCCTCCCCCCCTAATTATCCCCCCATCTGTCCGACGCTTTGCCCAGGTTTACCACAAAAGGTCACACAACACCTGTACTATGGCAAATGTTTGATGTCTATATTGTTAAATGTAAACTGTGTACACTGCGCAAGGATCAATGTTTAAGCCTGCACCCCCCCCCCTCCCCTTTCCCTCTCAACCCCCCTTCCCCCCCCACCCCCCACCCTCCCCCAGACCCCCCCTCCCCCACCGCCCCCCAGTCCGCTTCCCTTCCCCTATGATCAATCTCCCCCCCACCCCGTCCTCCCCCACCCACGGTTCGTCCTCCTGTAAAATCACAGGTGACCACCGCCGTTCCAAGGAAGCCTAGGAGTGGACCGCTTCAGCTCAGTAGTGTATGTAACCACTCTGTCAAGCATTGTATACACACAGCCTATCTAATACGAGGTACAATGTTGGTATTGAATGCTATGCTTAGGATATGTCAGAACTGCTCTCCCCCCCTTCTGCCCCTTATCTTCCCCCCCAACCCCCTCCCCCCTCCCGTATCACCCCCCTTTTTTCCTCCCACACCCTCCCTCCACCCCCCCACCCTCCTCTCTTCCCCCTCTTCTCACACCAAGGACCACTCCATGGAGGGGACGCACCCGAACCTCACCGCCCCGGGAGGGCCCAAGAGACCTCAGGCTCATTCAACACTTATAGACACCCACCCGAGAGGTCAAGGTACACTATATGAGCGCCTGTACACACAGTACAGAAGCCAGGAACACATTAATCGGACTCCTCCCAGAAGTGGTCCCCTACCCAGCCTAACCCTGAACCCCCCACCCACTCACCTCCCCCCCACCGCCCACCCCTAGAACTGAGCAGCCCAGCGCCTGCCCACTCCCCACATTGCCCATACAGGAGAGAAATCCAATCTTCTAGGACTCCCATGGTCTGCATGTTTTGGCTGTAACTCCCAATAGCTAAGGGTCTCTACTCGGCCCACCCTTACTGGAGACAGTCGTCGGACCCGCCCCCCTAGGGTCTTAAACCACCCCAACCGGTCTTTAAACCAGATCGGTTTCAAACTTTACAGACCCCAATAGGGTCTACCTTCTCTCTTTTCTACATCCGCTGATCCTATCCCAGCGGTTCCCCTCCCACCCTACCCCCCGTCCCACTTGGCTGTCCAGCTACCATCTTAACTTAAAGTTTACAATTAGTCTGCGTCCATCCCAAGCAGAATGTCACGCCAACAAGCTCTAAAGTTTACTTCCCTAAATGTCAAGGGCCTCCACAACACCAGAAAAAGACGCCTGGCCCTACAGGAACTTAAGAGGTTGGGAGGCGATGTTGTTTTCCTCCAGGAGACACACTTCACATCTCGGGAGCCGCCTAAAACATTCCAGCATGTGTATCCGATGAGCTACTTTGCCTCATATAGTAGTAAACGCAGAGGGGTCGCCATTCTGATTCGTCAGGGCACCCCATTTAATCTTGCTAAAATCCAGGCAGATCCAGAGGGAAGATTTATTGTGGTCTACGGTTCGCTCTCAGGCTCGGCAATCGCCCTTATTAACCTATATGCCCCAAACGAGAACCAGACAGATTTCTTAAAAACAGTTCTGGCAGAAATTGACCCCCAATACCTATCATCGCTACTTATTGCAGGCGATCTAAATATGGCTCTCAACCCTTAAGAAGATAAATCGAGCCTCCCAGGGCGACAACAATCCACCCAGTCACAAAGACTGGGGAAAAAATTCAAGGACATAATGGGGGACTTCTCACTCTTAGACATTTGGAGAACACAACACCAGGGGCAAAGGGATTATACCTTTTACTCGGCCCCTCACCAGACATATTCCCGTATAGACTACTTTCTTGCGACCAAGAACATCCTAGAAGCCGCCCTAGATACTGACATCGGCCCAATCACGTGGTCAGATCATGCTCCCATCACCCTGACCCTATCCATTCCATTCGTGAAAACAACCTCGTATTCCTGGAGACTGAATGACTCCCTACTGAATCACTCGGAGACAGTACGGGAGATCAAAAAATCCCTTAAGGAATATTTCCGGATAAATATAGGGACTGTTGCCTCTCCAGCGAGCCTGTGGGAAGCCCATAAGGCGACAATCAGAGGACATTTCATCTCGATTGCCTCCCATAGGAAAAAAACTAAACTTAAACAAACCAAAGAGCTAACAGACAAAATAATAAGTTTAGAACAACAGCATAAAAATAACCCTTCCCGGAAAATCTATAAACAGTTGACTTCTACCAGAAGCAACTTAAGAATAATTCAAATGGACAGTGTCGAAAAAGCTCTTAAATGGACGGGTCAGAGGTATTACGATAAAGGGAACAAGGCCGACAGACTTCTTGCTAGCAAGTTACGAGGCATACACAAAAGATCGCAAATAACGGCGATCCGGAATAGTGCTGGTGAACTCCAATACAATGAAAAAAAAATTGCAGAGGAATTCACTAAATTTTACTCTAAATTATATAACCTAAGGGCTCACTCTGCTAGCCCAGACCCGAAGGCGCTATCGGCTACCATTGATTATCTAGCTGACTGCGACCTCCCCTCATTAACAGAGGAGGAACTCCTTCTCCTGAACGCCAAAATAACGGCGGAAGAACTAGAATGGGCCGTTAAGGCCTCCAAAATTTCTAAAGCACCGGGCCCTGATGGTTTCACGAATGCCTACTATAAGAAGTTTCTCCCCATTCTGTCCACCCACCTTTTACAATTGTTCAACTCATTTTTGGAAGGATGTCCTATCCCATCTTCAATGTCGTCTGCCAATTTGGCCATAATCCTCAAAGAAGGGAAGGACCCCACCCAATGTGGAAGCTATAGACCAATCTCACTGTTGAACAATGATCTAAAACTATACAGTAAAATATTGGCGAACAGACTTAATCCAATTCTCCCGAGACTAGTACATATGGACCAGGTCGGGTTTGTCCTGGGCCGTCAGGCCTCAGACAATACCCGTAAAATCATTAACCTTGTTGACCAGGCCCACCTTACAGACTCACAAGCTATGTTACTAAGCTTAGACGCAGAGAAGGCATTTGACAGAATTGACTGGCTGTTCCTAGACCAAACATTAAAAAAATTCGGATTCAGGGACTCCTTTCTTACGGGTGTCCAGGCGCTCTACCAAACGCCATCCGCCTCAGTTAGACTATCGGGTGGAGGAGCGGAACAAATCCACATTCGAAATGGTACCCGACAGGGTTGCCCCCTCTCCCCTCTCCTCTTCGCTCTCACGATTGAACCACTGGCGGCCAAAATAAGACAAAACCCAAACATCCAGGGTATACCTATGGCCACTGAACAATACAAAATTTCCCTATTCGCTGACGATATTATCCTGACCTTGACCAGACCCCTAACTTCCCTCCCCAACCTTCAGATAGAACTGACGGAGTTTGGAAAGGTATCAGGATATAAAATAAATAGCGACAAATCTGAGGCCCTAAATATTAGTCTTCCCGACCCCATAATCAAACTCCTCAAGCTAAATTTCAGCTACCGATGGTGCCCCTCATGCATTAAGTATCTGGGAATTAATGTATCTAGGCACTATCGGGACCTATATAGGGATAACTACCCGAAACTATGGGATCAGATCAAAAGGGATCTAGATCGGTGGGAAGGTTATCAGATCTCATGGATTGGGAGGATGATCTCTACCAAAATGAATATACTCCCAAGAATGTTGTACCTATTCCAGACGCTCCCAATCCAGGTCCCGGCCGCCGATCTAAAATATATACAGAATAGACTACTCCACTTCATTTGGCAGGGTAAGAGACCCAGGGTAGCCAGATCAGTCCTGATGACCACAAGATCCAGAGGAGGGATGGGGGTGCCTGACCTATATAAATATTACCTAGCCGCTCAGCTCAGGCAGGTAGTAATGTGGAACTCAGACCCGACCCGATGTTGCTGGGTGGGAATGGAAACTCGGTGTGCCAAACTGCCTTCTCTGCAAGCCTGCCTCTGGAGCCTGAACAGAGGAGATGGCCACTTACACAATCTTAAGCTACAGGCCTCACGATTCACGTGGGATACCTGGTCCAGTTGCAAACTTAAATTTAACCTCACATCCACAAACTCACAACTCACCCCCTTTGTTAATAACCCTAAATTCCCTCCAGGATGCGGATCTAAGCTGTTCGCCCACTTTCATACACGGGGTATAGAGGCGATTGCCGACGTACTGAGCCTAGGGAAGCTCCTGAGCCACCAAGAACTGAGGAACAAATTTAAAATTACAAAATTGGACACCTTTAAATATCTACAAATTAGAAACTTTGTCAGAACTACGTGCCCTCATCCAGAATACCCCACTCTCACGACGTTTGAACTCTTGTGTGAGGACAAGTCCTACCAGAAGGGACTCATCTCAGATATTTACAATATCCTAATGCGCTCAACGTCCCCTACACAGCACGACTACATGCTGCGATGGTCAGCTGACCTTAACGTCGATATAGAAAGAGAGACTTGGGAGGAAATCTGGCAGGCAGCCTCAGAAACTTCCCTTTGCACCACAATTAAGGAAAACATCTATAAGATCATGTTTGGCTGGTATCTTACCCCAGCACGATTAAACCAGATCTACCCTCTGGCATCAGACCAATGTTGGAGAGGCTGTGGTAATAGAGGGGACATGGCCCACATCTGGTGGACCTGTCCAGAAATTGTGAAATACTGGGCCAAGGTCCAAATTCTTATAAAAGAGGTCACAGGCCTAGAAATTCCTATTGAACCACTGACCTTCCTGTTGGCAGCACCCATGCCGAATATAGTTCGGCCCACCAGGAAATTAATATCCTTCATTCTCACTGCGGCGAGATGCTGTATTGCGGCCTCCTGGAGGAAAACAGCTACGCCAGCGCTCAATACAATAAAGAAAAGGATTGGGGAAGTAATGACTATGGAAAGGCTCACAGCCAACATCAGACAAAAAAACCCTGCCTTTGAGGATATCTGGGAACCCTGGTTCCACTATACCAGCGCGCCCCGACCAACCCAGGGAGGTGGGAGACTAACTCCCCCCCCATAAGAAAAAATCAGTACGAACCTCACCAGCCACACCCCATCAGCCCTGTAGGACGACAATACCCTCCCCCCCCTCTTCCCCCCACCCCCTCAACCACCCCACCACCCTCCCTCCTTACCTTCTCTCTATGAAGGCTCCCTCCCCTTTTTTCATGGACAACTTAGGTTGCCCTTCTTTCCCCCCCTTTTAAAAAAAAAATATATATGTTTTGGAAAATGTTAGGCTACACAATTTGTCAGAAATGTTGTATTCTCTAAAAATGCCTAATAAAAACATTGGAAAAAAAAAAAAAAAAAAAAAAAAAATTAACATAAGAAAGAATGTGTATCTAAGGCGCCTAATAATATATAACAAAAGGATATAAAAACCAAGCCTGTTGGAGGATCTTGAAGTAGCTCCAAGTGGTGTGTAGAAAGCTTAAAAAAAGAAAAACATAGTGCATAGCATAATACTGTTAGATAAAGTGATAAACACACATACAATACAGATAACAAACAGGTGATAATTAAATATATAAACATTTAATAAAAACATACATAGGACATATGAAAAATAATAAAATAATGTATAAACAATTGAAGTAGGTCAGATTGACACACTGCTGCAACGATAGAAATGCCCACTCACCAGGTGGATGATAAGGGCAAGCAGTGGATAAGTCTGAGAGTATCCCCTCTCTATTCCGGTAGGCTGCAGCTGCACAGGAGATCCTCCGTTGGTGCCGGGTTGCGCAAATCAGCCGGTGTGTGGGTGGACTGCCTCCCTCGATGCACCGGGGAAAGTGTGCAGTTGATCCGAGAACAGCGGCGGCAGATTCGCCAAAGGCTGAATGATGTTAGTCAGCTCGCATGAGCAGATTCACCACGATATTCGTGGAAGGGGGATGCTATAGATAGGTGAGGCAGTAGTGTCAGCGTGATCACCCTACGCGTTTCAGAAACTACTGCTTCCTTCCTCAGGGGTACCCATCATTCAGCCATATACAGTACCGACACACTTTATTCTCGCTCGGCTAGTCCCGCGAATTCGGGGTATACCTGGGTGTATTCAGGTTTCTGATCATTTTCTGCCGGAGTGCATTGCGTTATTTTCCCGGCAGGGATTTAAGCATTTTATTCCGGCTGGCTGAAATACTGCAATGCCGTGAAAATACACATGGGGCGCTTGCGAGCTGTTCTCTGTGAAGCCGTCCCCTATAATGAATTGTAATGCAGTATATATACTGTATATATATATACTGTATAACAACAACCCCTATAAGCCCTAACATACAGTACTGTACACATACATGTGCCGATGTTTGCGCAGAGAGAGAGCAGCGGATCTCTCTCTGCTGCAAACACATCTCGCCCCCGCCGCCCATACAGTAGTATCATTTATGTATGTGCATATACAGTACTGTATGTGTACAGTACTGTATGTTAGGGCTTATAGGGGTTGTTGTTATACAGTATAAATATATATATATATATATACTGTGTATATACAGTACTGTATATATATATATATACTGCATTACAATTCATGAATTTATGCCATCTGGTGGACACGCGAAGCATTGCAGCCTATTAAATCCTAATCATTATCATTTAACAGATCAGCCGCCCGTCAGCCAGGCATGAACCCAGGCTGGGAAGGCAAACGCAACGGGGCTTGTCAGAGGTGAGGAGCGGCGCATTCCAGGTATCTGCCAGGTACATACTGGGCATTTGCTCGAATAAAGTGTGTCGATGCTGTAGCACTTACCCGGTTCAGATCCTCCCTCCCGGTCCCGCTGTTCGGACGCGTTAGCGGGAGTACAAGCGGAAGAAGAGGTTTTGCCGGATAGCCTTGCGGCTGACGCTGGGCAGTTTTACCTGTCTGTGAGTGAATTTACTGTTTTTACCTTTGAAAATTGTTACGAATAAACTTTATCAGCGACTAATCCAGACTTTGCCCATTTTTTGGCTTATGGGCATCTGGGAGAGGAGCCAGTCATACACTACACCTATTGGGACAGAATATTAAGAAGCATCTGCTCCATCGGAGACTGATGACAACACCCACTGAGGGAAGGGGCTCACATATGGCCGTGTGAGTTTTTATTACTATTCCTTTGATTTTTGGGGTTTCATTCACCCACTACATTCGCCTCTGAGGGTGAAGTCTCACACAAGCCCGTGTGAGTCGTTGAAACTTATGCTTTATGTTTCATAAACTGTTTATTTTAGTGTCATCCATCACATTATTACCCCCTTTTCCCTCCCCCTCCCCCATCACTTTTCCTTGCATCAACACCTAATTATGCACTAATATTGTGATTTTTATTATCTTTTATTATTTCTTGAGTTCCACGAGTTTGCGCTGACCATCACCAAGCTTTCATTGCCGTTATAAGAAGATCCTGGGATTTGTCTTCTTCAAGGTCAAGCTGCAGCAAAATCAACAAAGGCCAGTATACTTTTTTAACATTTTTATTTACTTTTAAGCACAGTCATTCCAGTCTATAGGCGTTTAACACCCACAAGCCGCATATAGTAGGGAGCGCTCCAGATTCACACTCTGCTCATTACCATAGCGTATAGCCGCTAAGGCAATGAAGGGTTAAGGCAGAATAGCATGTTTATTTGGGACAATAGCCCCCAATAAACATGGCAATAAACAACATACACCCCCTGTGTATTTAAAATACAAAAACAAGAATAAAGACATTAAATACATATAGCACTTACCCATTGCCGGTTGCACGATGAAGGCCATCCTCATCTTCATCCTGCCCATGCCCCCTCCGCTGATGCAAAACAGACACAAGAATGAAAACTTCCAAAGTAATGTCCCCTAACCCCTTAATCACCATAGCGGTTATTAACCGCTACAGTCATTAAGGGGTTAACCCACCCTCACCCACCACTCGGGACGCCTACATACCCTCCCACACTAACCCCCCCCCCCCCCCGTGAGGCCTAACCACCTTCACCCACTACCCACAAGGGAGGCCTACCCACATACTGTTTGGGAACACCCCCCCCCCCAACCCCCAGTACCCACAATAAAACAATACAGTGACCCACAATAAACATCATTATATTTAATAAATACATTACCCACCCCCTGTGCCCCCCCATATATACAAGATTTATCCTTTTACAAACAGGGTTCATAACGCAGCCCCACGCGAGTCCCCGGTGGGCTGGCGGGGCACCTGACAGACCTACAGGGTACCAGCAGCCCTTTTCAAACAGGTTCTGGAGGCCTGCTGGTGGGTCCCGCCAGCACCATGGCCCCCAGGTGGTCTCCGTGGGTCACCGTGGTCCACAATTGGGTTCCCACGGTAGGCCCAAGGATGTCTGAGAGCCCCGGGTCAGACCCACAGGTGTCTGCGGGGCCTCGGGTGGTTCCCACGGGGGTCTGGGGAACTCACGAGTGCTCACTACAGGTCCGCGGTGCCCCCACAGAAGTGGGACCACACATCTTCATCCCCGCACCTACGGGTCGGCGGTGCCCCAACAGAAGTGGGACCACACAGCTTCATCCCCGCAGACTACGGGTCCACAGTGCCCCCACCGATGTGAGGCCACCGCTTCATCCCCGCATGTGTCACCCATGGAACCACCAGCCTGATACCCCGTGAGATACCCGAGGAGACCCGCAGGTGGTCTCCAGAGGTCTCACGCAGAACCACGGAACAAACCCTGAATGTAAAAAAAATAAACCTGGCCTATACATTCAATACATTCCTCCCCCCCCCCCCCAACACCTACAGTACAATAATGTGCAAAATAACTATTATCCAGATAGGGATAATAGATTATTTGCCCATTATTAAAAACATTAACTAGCATATTCAAATAAATTAAGTACTACTGACCTTATCAAGAAGAAGTCTCATTCGCCAGCAATATCTTTGTCTTGCCCACAAAAAACATAGCCAATACAAATGCCAATATATTGCAATTACATTGAGATATCAATTAACCCCTTAAATACCATTTTGGATAATAACTGACAAGGTAATTAAGGGGTTAAGACACAGTGGGCCGATACCCACCCTTCACCCATGAATGTGTACATTGCCTTCATCATGCAAATATATATATATATATATATATATATATATATATATATATATATATATATACAGAGAGAGAGACATATATATACACACACATAATGAACCAATATACAAATAAATGTAGAAGGGTTATCAAAAACATTAAGTACTCAAAATAACAGTTCTCCATAAATACACACTACAATACAAGTAATTTCCTGTCATAATCCTAACTGATATTACAATCAAAAAGATACAGTAAAATGCCAATCAAAAACCTCTAATCACAATCAACACATTGCATTAACATTGAATATATGATGCATATAATCTATGCACCATATACATTCTGCTAATGAATGTTAACAATAACATTTCAATCCAAATACAGATAACTCCAAACAAATATACTATAGTAACCAATCCGGTAAACATAAATCTATTACCATTCAATAATGACATCCCTAAACAATTAACATTGCATCACTAAACAATTGACATTCAATCCCTAACAATTAAACAATTAACTAATTCAAACCTGCAACTCAGCAATGTAGGCTGTGAAAATATATAAGTCCCAAGAAGCATAGAAAATTAACAACGAAGGCTACCCCTGACCTCTAAAACAACATACAATAGCAACGATTACATCTATCTAATTTTAAAAGATTTTAAACACACATTTAAGCATACATGCATAGTCAAAATAATTAAAAACACAGCAAAACAAGGTTTTAAAACACTATCATTTCTTACCCTGTATGTATATATATCTCTAGACATACATACATACATACAGTGGCAATAAATGATATACCACTGATAATTAAATAAACATGTAAAGAACAGAATAAAAAAAAATTAACTAGTTGAATTAAATACATTTCTTTACTTCACTTACCATTACTTGGCCCCACCGACTCCCGTTGAACACCTTACTCACAAACCAATCCACGAACAGGAACCCATAAAATAACAAACCATAAAAAAATAAACATTAACTAAAAATCCAAATCAATCCACGGGTCTTCTACTTGTAATCCATCTTCATCTGTATTCTTCTTTCTTTTACCTTCTCCGGGGTCTTCTTCCCGTCTTCGTCCACACCCTGGTCTTCTTTCTTCTCCGGAGGTCCTTCCTCCTCGGCGTCTGGCTTCAAAATGAGACGACATAGGCTTTTAAAGGCCTATGACGTCACAATTTCGTCATATGGTTCCCACGGCCCTGATTGGGGCGTGAAAACCATGTGTTTTGGCCGATAAAAAAAAAACTGATGACGTCACTTAAAGGCAATGAAAGCACAGCCAATCAGAATGCCTTTGCTTCAATTACCTTTAAGATGACGTCATTAAAAGAAACATGGCCGTCCACACATGGTACGGTAGCCAATCAGAGCGTGGGAACTCCATCCCTACTCTGATTGGCTCTAGTACCATGTGTCAGGCTTTCAATGACGTCACATCCTTTCTCCCCCAAGCCTCTGTCACATGGTATACAAGAGCCAATCAGAGTATGGATGGAGTTCCCACACTCTGATTGGCTACCGTACCATGTGTGGACGGCCATGTTTCTTTTCATGACGTCATCTTAAAGGCAATTGAAGCAAAGGCATTCTGATTGGCTGTGCTTTCATTGCCTTTAAGTGACATCACCAGTTTTTTTTTATCGGCCAAAACACATGGTTTTCACGGCCCAATCAGGGCCGTGTGAACCATATGATGAAAATGTGACGTCATAGGCCTTTAAAAGCCTATGTCATCTCATTTTGAAGCCAGATGCCGAGGAGGAAGGACCTCCTACAGAAGAAGAAGGACAGGGCGTGGCCGAAGACGGGAAGAAGACCCCGGAAGAAGGTAAAAGAAAGAAGAATACAGATGAAGATGGATTACAAGTAGAAGACCCGTGGATTGATTTGGATTTTTAGTTTAATGTTTATTTTTTATGGTTTGTTATTTTATGGGTTCCTGTGCCTGGTGATTTTGTACGTGAGTAACCAGTTCAACGGGAGTCGGTGTGGCCAAGTAATGGTAAGTGAAGTAAAGAAATGTATTTAATTCAACTAGTTAATTTTTTTTTATTCTTTTCTTTACATGTTTATTTAATTATCAGTGGTATATCATTTATTGCCACTGTATGTATGTATGTCTAGAGATATATATACGTACAGGGTAAGAAATGATAGTGTTTTAAAAGCTTGTTTTGCTGTGTTTTTAATTATTTTGACTATGCATGTATGCTTAAATGTGTGTTTAAAGTCTTTCAAAATTAGATAGATTTAATCGTTGAGGTCAGGGGTAGCCTTCGTTGTTAATTGTTTATGCTTCTTGGTACTTATATATTTTCAGAACCTACATTGCTGAGTTGCAGGTTTGAATTAGTTAATTGTTTAATTGTTAGGGATTGAATGTCAATTGTTTAGGGATGCAATGTTAATTGTTTAGGGATGTCATTATTGAATGGTAATAGATTTATGTTTACCGGATTGGTTACTATAGTATATTTGTTTGAAGTTATCTGTATTTGGATTGAAATGTTATTGTTAACATTCATTAGCAGAATGTATATGGTGCATAGATTGTATGCATCATATATTCAATGTTAATGCAATGTTTTGATTGTGATTAGAGGTTTTTGATTGGCATTTTATCTTTTTGATTGTAATATCAGTTAGGATTATGACAGGAAATTACTTGTACTGTAGTGTGTATTTATGGAGAACTGTTATTTTGAGTACTGCATGTTTTTGATAACCCTTCTACATTTATTTGTATATTGGTTCATCATGTGTGTGTATATATATATATATATATATATATATATATATATATATATATATATATATATATATATATATATATGTCTCTCTCTCTGTATATATATATATATATATATATATATATTCATGTAGAGGTATCAGTACCGTGTTAGCCGTGCTTCAAGTATCAAAAAATAAATAGATGATACCGTTCTGTGGCTAACGAAATGCTTTTATTTGTGCGAGCTTTCGAGATACACTGATCTCTTCTTCCGGCGATGTTACAATGAATGAAGCAAAAGGTTACTTAAAAAACAGTGTCTCTTGGAATGTTATCTGTGCTGTTCCTTCCCCCGGTGTGGATGAGATTTATGGCTAGAGGTGTCAAAAGGTAATGAAAGCAAGTGAGGAAAGAGTGTGTATGTGTATCAGTGTGAATAAAAATGAATGGGGAGCCCACAGTATGTACAGTGCTTTACACAAGGTGTGTGTGGAGTGGGAGTGGATATAAATGGTGTGGGTGGGTGTGGAAATGTGAGAGTTTGTAGCACAACTAAAAGTGTGTGTGGATACTTAGTGGTCCCTATTGGTGTGTAGGGATGGAAGAACAAGGAGTGTGAGAGACAGCTGTGTGTGCATACATATAGCACAGTATGTACAGACATGGTCTTTAGCGCTCATGGGACGAGAGTTCACTAGTGTCAGTAATGACTCATAAAATTTCGATCTCTGTTTAGGCCACTGCTAAGTGTCCCAAACAGTTGCATAAATTTGTATTCATGCAACCGTCTCTCTTTCGGGGTTTTAAGATTACCTTTGAGTATGGCAACCCTCAGATCATTCATCTTATGGCCAGAGTCAGAGAAATGTTCGCCAACAGGACTGTCTCTTGTACCGCGTGTGATGCTGTGGCGATGCAGGTTCATTCTCTTGTTTAGCCCCTGCCCTGTCTCACCTATGTAGTAGCAGCGCCCTGCGCATTTCATGCACATGATGAGGTACACGACATTGCTGGAAGAACAGGTGAACCTTCCTCTGATTTTGTATTCCCGATTCCTGTGTGGTATTTGTATTGTGTCCGCTGTGTAGAGCATTGCGCAGGTTTTGCATCTTGGGTCCTGGCATGGTTTTGTCCCGCATTCAGTTGTACTGCTGAATACTTTACTCCTCACCATAATATTCTTGAGATTATGGGGTTGTCTGTATGATAATAAGGGTGATTCAGGGAAGACCTGTTGCAGTCTTGTATTTTCCTGGAGGATGGGTTGTAGTTTCCTGGCGATCTTGCGTAGGGCTCCTAGGTGTGGGTTATATGTGACCACCAAAGGTACCCTGTCGCTTGTCTCCTTCTGTTTGTATTCAAGAGGATCACTTCTTGGTATTCTGGTGGCTTTGAGAATTTGCTGGTCTACAATTCTGTGGTTATATCCACGGTTTATAAAGTCTGATCTCAAGGCTTTAATCCGCTGGTCTCTGTCTGCTGTATCGGAGCATATCCGGTTGTATCGTATGGCTGGCACACTCACCGAGAATATTTTTCTGGCTGGGTGGAGGGCATTCTAAAACCACTTGTCAGGAACACACCCAGCTATATCCAGGATACCACCGACCTGCTAAACAAACTGAATGCAATTGGCCCCCTCCCAACAGGAACACTACTAGCAACCATGGATGTAGAGTCACTTTATACCAACATCCCCCACGAGGATGGGATTTCAGCCTGCAGATACTTTCTGGGACCGCAGGAGCCACTCACAGAGACAGTGACTAAATGCATCGAATTTATTCTGACCCATAACTACTTCACATTTGGAAATGACACATACCTTCGGACAACCGGGACCTCTATGGGAACTCGGATGGCGCCACAGTATGCCAATCTGTTCTGCGCAAAACTGGAAAGTGACTTTCTGTCCACCTGTCACTTGAAACCCCTTACATACCTTCGCTACATCGATGACATCCTCCTGATTTGGACCTCTGGCAAACAGGACCTCCTACAGTTCTATGACAACTTCAATACTTTCCACCCGACCATCAACCTCAAACTCACCCATACCCCGGATGAAGTACATTTCCTAGACACCACCATTACTATAAAGAACAACCAACTACAGACCTCTGTATACCGCAAACCTACAGACAGAGCCAGCTATTTGAGGGACAACAGCTTCCACCCGACACACACCAAACATACAACCATCTACAGTCAAGCCATATGATACAACCGGATATGCTCCGACACAGCAGACAGAGACCAGCGGATTAAAGCCTTGAGATCAGACTTTATAAACCGTGGATATAACCACAGAATTGTAGACCAGCAAATTCACAAAGCCACCAGAATACCAAGAAGTGATCTTCTTGAATACAAACAGAAGGAGACAAGCGACAGGGTACCTTTGGTGGTCACATATAACCCACACCTAGGAGCCCTACGCAAGATCGCCAGGAAACTACAACCCATCCTCCAGGAAGATACAAGACTGCAACAGGTCTTCCCTGAATCACCCTTATTATCATACAGACAACCCCATAATCTCAAGAATATTATGGTGAGGAGTAAAGTATTCAGCAGTACAACTGAATGCGGGACAAAACCATGCCAGGACCCAAGATGCAAAACCTGCGCAATGCTCTACACAGCGGACACAATACAAATACCACACAGGAATCGGGAATACAAAATCAGAGGAAGGTTCACCTGTTCTTCCAGCAATGTCGTGTACCTCATCATGTGCATGAAATGCCCAGGGGGCTGCTACTACATAGGTGAGACAGGGCAGGGGCTAAACAAGAGAATGAACCTGCATCGCCACAGCATCACACGCGGTACAAGAGACAGTCCTGTTGGCGAACATTTCTCTGACTCTGGCCATAAGATGAACGATCTGAGGGTTGCCATACGCAAAGGTAATCTTAAAACCCCGAAAGAGAGACGGTTGCATGAATACAAATTTATGCAACTGTTCGGGACACTTAGCAGTGGCCTAAACAGAGATCGAAATTTTATGAGTCATTACTGACACTAGTGAACTCTCGTCCCATGAGCGCTAAAGACCATGTCTGTACATACTGTGCTATATGTATGCACACACAGCTGTCTCTCACACATACTAATACTCCTTGTTCTTCCATCCCTACACACCAATAGGGACCACTAAGTATCCACACACACTTTTAGTTGTGCTACAAACTCTCACATTTCCACACCCACCCACACCATTTATATCCACTCCCTCTCCACACACACCTTGTGTAAAGCACTGTACATACTGTGGGCTCCCCATTCATTTTTATTCACACTGATACACATACACACTCTTTCCTCACTTGCTTTCATTACCTTTTGACACCTCTAGCCATAAATCTCATCCACACCGGGGGAAGGAACAGCACAGATAACATTCCAAGAGACACTGTTTTTTAAGTAACCTTTTGCTTCATTCATTGTAACATCGCCGGAAGAAGAGATCAGTGTATCTCGAAAGCTCGCACAAATAAAAGCATTTCGTTAGCCACAGAACGGTATCATCTATTTATTTTTTGATTTTATATATATATATATATATATATATATATATAAACACAGAAAAAACAGGCGCACTCATAGCATAAAAAGGTATAACAATAAATTTATGGAGTCAAGGATTTAAAAATGCACACTCACAAACACAGCTTAATAAAAGCATTTTTGAGTAAAACTCAGCCAGCCAGACGCAGGAACCCGGTAACGGATAACTTCAGTGTAGTGTCCGGTGTAGATACACTGCAGCAGCCTCTGTGAACGCCCGGGGAGCACGAGGAACGCCGCCTTCCTCTCAATCCGGCGTCACACAGTGAGTTCTCAGCTCCAGGTACCGCGAGAACTCAGTGACGTCAGTGGATTCGACCGGAGAAAGTTCTCATGAAAACAACTGGTGGACGGCTGAGATAAATGCTTCCAAAGAAGCAATAAATTGCTGTAGCAAGCCAGTGAGTGGAAATATAATAAAACTGGGCAGTACACCTCCACAAAACACTCTCTACGCGTTTCGTCTCAAAGAGACTTCATCAGGAGGTAACAGCATAGGTGTGGACCGTAGTATTATAGTAAGATGAACCAATCAGGACAAAGAAAACTACTAATTGCTAATCAGGTACAGGAGGTCAATGTAAGGATAATATTAACCCCTATATGTTCCAGAACACATATAGGCAAAGTGAGCCAACAATACTAGAGAAAATTGCAATTGGAGCATTTTTTAGGATTTGTATTTTTTATTTATACATATCTTTTTCTGGACTTTTCATCTGTTTTTTTATTCATATTTTTATTTTATTGCATTGTTTATGTATTATCAATTTTCCCCACTTTGTATAGTATAGGTTTTTTTTCCCCATCATTTTATGTGTATTTATATAGTGGTTTAGGTTGGCGCCATTTTTCTTTCTGTTGTGTTTTATATATATATATATTTGCATGATGAAGGCAATGTACACATTCATGGGTGAAGGGTGGGTATCGGCCCACTGTGTCTTAACCCCTTAATTACCTTGTCAGTTATTATCCAAAATGGTATTTAAGGGGTTAATTGATATCTCAATGTAATTGCAATATACTGTATTGGCATTTGTATTGGCTATGTTTTTTATGGGCAAGACAAAGATGTTGCTGGCGAATGAGACTTCTTGTTGATAAGGTCAGTAGTACTTAATTTATTTGAATATGCTAGTTAATGTTTTTAATAATGGGCAAATAATCTATTATCCCTATCTGGATAATAGTTATTTTGCACATTATTGTACTGTAGGTGTTGGGGGGGGGGGGGAGGAATGTATTGAATGTATAGGCCAGGTTTATTTTTTTACATTCAGGGTTTGTTCCGTGGTTGTGCGTGAGACCTATGGAGACCACCTGCGGGTCTCCTCGGGTATCTCATGGGTATCAGGCTGGTGGTTCCACGGGTGACACATGCGGGGATGAATCGGTAGCCTCACATCTGTGGGGGCACCGTGGACCCGTAGTCTGTGGGGATGAAGCGGTGGCCTCACATTTGTGGGGGCACCGCGGACCCGTAGTGAGCACTCGTGAGTTCCCCAGACCCCCGTGGGAACCACCCGAGGCCCCGCAGACACCTGTGGGTCTGACCCGGGGCTCCCAGACATCCTTGGGCCTACCGTGGGAACCCAATTGTGGACCACGGTGACCCAAGGAGACCACCTGGGGGCCATGGTGCTGGCGGGACCCACCAGCAGGCCTCCAGAACCTGTTTGAAAAGGGCTGCTGGTACCCTGTAGGTCAGTCAGGTGCCCCGCCAGCCCACCGGGGACTCGCGTGGGGCTGCGTTATGAACCCTGTATGTAAAAGGATAAATCTTGTATATATGGGGGGGCACAGGGGGTGGGTAATGTATTTATTAAATATAATGATGTTTATTGTGTGTCACTGTATTGTTTTTATTGTGGGTACTGGGGGTTGGGGGGGGGGGTGTTCCCAAACGGTATGTGGGTAGGCCTCCCTTGTGGGTAGTGGGTGAGGGTGGTTAGGCCTCACGGGGATGGGGGGTTAGTGTGGGAGGGTATGTAGGCGTCCCGAGTGGTGGGTGAGGGTGGGTTAACCCCTTAATGACTGTAGCGGTTAATAACCGCTATGGTGATTAAGGGGTTAAGGGACATTACTTTGAATGTTTTCATTGTTGTATATGTTTTGCTGCAGCGGAGGGGGCATGGCCAGGATGAAGATGAGGATGGCCTTCATCGTTGCTGCCGGACATGGGTGAGTACTATATGTATTTAATGTCTTTATTGCTGTTAATGTATTTAAAATGGGCACATTCACTATTATCACTTTGTGGATAATAGTAATTGTGGCCATAACTATACTTCAATGTGTTAGGGAGGGGGGGTTATTTCTTTAAAAGTATGTATGTGTTTATTCATTAATTTGGGGGGGGCACATAATTGGTAATGCAGGCCTGCGGGTAACACCCGGGGGCCCCCGCCGGTCTATAGTATCATTGATGTGCATATATGTGTATGGTAGGGGTTATAGGTATTGTAGTTATATATATTTATATTCATTTATTTATTTATTCTTTTACATTTATTTATTTAATGTGGGGCTGCTGTGTGTGATTATTTTTCATTGTGGGTAGTGGGGGTGGGTGAACGGGGGTATTAGCCCCAATGGTGGTTGTTTAGGGCTTGCGGGGGGGGTAGAGGGAGGGCTTAACCCCTTCATGACCGTAGCGGTATTAAGTGCTACGGTCCTGAAGGGGTTAAGTGCACCCGCAACCCCCCCGCAAGCCGTAAACTCACACCAAGGGCGACATACCCCCTTCACCCACCCCCGCTACCCTCAATAAAGCTGGCACGGTGGGTTAACCCCTTCATTGCCTTAGCGGTTACCCGCTAAGTTAATGAAGTTGGCTGCACATGCATTTTTCCTGCCTCGGATGCATGCCGGGGGGCTCCGGTGCTGATATTCCTGGGTATCAGCTCTGGAGCCCCCCGGCATCAATCCGAGCCAGGAAAGGGGAGGATTTTTTTTTTTATGTCACCTCTCGCCGCTCAGCTCCAGCTTCTTGCCAACTTTTGTTGGCGGAGCTATTTGGAGATGATCTCTCCATTTTAATGGCGTGATCAGCGGCGAGATGGTGATCGGGGCTTCCTGCATACGGCCCTTTTTAAAACTGGTGAGATATTGCTTCTCGCCACCCGCGTGGCGAGTTTTTAAAACAAAAAAAAAACTGGCGCTTTTTACTCATCTCGCCATTTACGAAATTGCTATCGCCATATTTGGCTAAAAATTGGCGAGATTGGGCTTCTCGCAGCTCTCTGCATAGGCCCCTATGTTTTTCATTTTTTAAGCTTTCTACACACCACTTGGAGCTACTTCAAGATCCTCCAACAGGCTTGGTTTTTATATCCTTTTGTTATATATTATTAGGCGCCATAGATACACATTCTTTCTTATTCTACTCTGTTCTGACCTGGGGGTCAGTTTTGTATCATTGGCAGTCCCTTATGTGTAGGTAATGATCCATACATAAGGTTGTATATTGTATTTCACCATTTATTCTTATAGTTAGCGCTACCTATCCTGTTTTTCCTTAAAAATTAACATGGCATACTTCTGCGGTAAGCCAGCACTCATCACACTATACTTCTCCCTGAGTGCCAGTGGCAGCTCGCGCAGGATTATGTCGGGCACCGTATCGATGCAAGCGTATGTAGGTTGGGTTCTGGGAGCGGGTGTTCTTCTGTGAGGGGGTACAGGGTACAGCAGCATGAAGGATTAGCTGTACTGCATTTCAAAGAAATTACATAATTTCAAAAGGCAGGTCAACATAATAATTTGATCCCTACACCCCCAAATACAGTACATAAAAAGCACACAAATCAACCATGTGCAGTCAAACGCACAGGGTCGCAGTCAAAAGCCACAGCACAGATTGAATATCGAAATATCAAGTTGGTCTAGGCAGGTTTGTGGAGAAAATAAAAATAAAAAATGAGAAAAAAAAAATATATATTTTTTTTGTCACTCACTCACTCTTGAACTTCGCAAGCAAGCAGTGGTGAATTTACAGACGCATGCGCAGTAATCATCAACTACCTCCCATCCGAAAGAGGATTACACGCAGGCGCAGCAGAGAGGTGATGCTCTGCTAGGGACGGATTAAAAACACAATGGCAAGCTTCAGAAACTGAATGAGTGTAGAGGTGTCTGTCTAAGAGTTTCAAATCCTTGAGCGAGCCTTGTGTGTGTGCCTGGGGCAGGGGGGTACAGGGTACAGCAGCATGAAGGATAAGCTGTACTGCAGTTCAAAGAAATGACATTTTCAAAAGGCAGGTCATCATAATAAATTGATCCCTACACCCCCAAATATAGTACATGAAAAGCACACAAATCAACCATGTGCAATCAAACGCACAGGGTCGCAGTCAAAAGCTACAGCACAGATTAAATACCGTAATATTAAGTTGGTCTAGGCAGGCTTGTGGAGAAAATTAAAATAAAAAATGTGGAGAAAAAAAAATATTTTTTTTTTGGTCACTCACTCACTCTTGAACTTCACAAGCAAGCAGTGGGGAATTTTCAGGCGCATGCGCAGTAATCATCAACTATCAAGCAGGAATGTGATTCATACCAGAAAGACACTCATTCAAAGGAATGGTGTGGGAGAGGTGTACTGCACTGTAGATAAGATAAGAAGTTGAAATACTGCAGTGCAGTGCAGTAAATTATCCTGTGTGCGTGCGGGGACGAGCGAGGGGAGAGCGCTGTATATGCCGAAATGTGATACTGTTACAGCACACGCCTATGCGTTTCAACAATTTTCAAATGAGACATACAGCACTGCAAATGCATGTATAAATATGCAAATTTACAATTACTGCGCACGCACACGCAGACTGTGTACTGACGTAGGTTGAACTGCTAAAGTATTAGACTTCCAAGACAACATTTCGCGAACGCCCCCCTGAGTTTTTAGACGGTATTGCAGTATTGCAGACAGCGATAATAAAATGCTAATATTACAAGCGCTAAAATACCGCAATACACCCCGGACAAAAAAAAAACGCATCTGCCCGCGGTTATCAAAGTTGCGCCGATTCGGCCGCACTAGATTAAAGGCGGCCGCAGCTGTAGCAGGGAGACCTTCAGAAACTTTGGTTTGTACAGCAGGTGTAAAGTCGGGTGTTGAAAAGTATATTTGTGTGTCGTCAGCATAGAGGTGATAATTAAACCCAAAATATGTTATTAGGTCACCTAGATAGAGTGTGTACAGAGAAAAGAGAAGAGGTCCCAGGACAGAGCCCTGGGGTACCCCCACAGAGAGATCAATAGAGGAGGAGGAGGTGTTAGCAGAAGAGACACTGAAAGTACGATGGGAGAGGTAGGATGAGATCCAGGATAGAGCTTTGTTCCGAATACCAAGAGTATGGAGAATGTGAAGGAGAAGAGGGTGGTCCACTGTGTCAAATGCTGCAGAGAGTTCGAGTAATATGAGCAGAGTGTAATGACCTCTGTCTTTGGCAGCATGGAGGTCGTCAGTTATTTTAGTGAGGGGTGTTTCTGTGGAGTGAGCAGTGCGGAAGCCAGATTGTAAAGGTTCTATGAGAGAATAGGTGTTAAGAAAAATGAGCAAGCGAGAGAATACAAGACGTTCAAGGAGTTTGAGGCAAAAGGCAGGAGGGAGACAGGTCGATAGTTAGAAAGACACGTAGGGTCAAGCTTGCTGTTTTTGAGTAATGGTATGACTGTTGCATGTTTTAAGGAGGATGGAAAGGTTCTAGAGCAGAGGGAGGAGTTAAAAATGTGTGTGAGCGTAAGGATTATAGTAGGAGCAAGAGGTTTTAGGAGATGGGAGGGAATGGGGTCAAGAGGGCAAGTGGGAGAGGGAGAAGAGGCGATCAACAGCGACACAACAGAGACAGTGGAAAAAGAGTCAAGGAAGGCAGGAGGATAGTTAGGAAGAGGTGTAGGATGGGAGGAAGAAACAGGGGATGTTCTGACGTATGGATTTCACCTTTTCCTTAAAATAGTCAGCAAAGTCCTGAGCAGAGATGGAGGAAGGAGAGGCAGCTGAGGGTGGTTTGAGTAGAGTATCAAAGACAGAGAACAGTCGGCGTGGGTTAGACTTGTGGATGTTGATTAGTGAAGAAAAGTAGGCTTGTTTAGCTTGCGAGAGGGCAGAGTTGAAACAGGTGTAACAGGTATTCCCCCACCCAATCGCATATAGAGTGTATGTGAGGGGGAACCTATATGTTACCAGGTGTGGTGCGTATACCTGCAGGTTCACAGGAGGTCTGAGCCTCCGCTGATGGGAACCTGGGGTGCTTCTCTGGAACGTTTCTTCGGTCAGCGCCTCCACCTATGTAGAATTCTAGGAATGTAGAATGTTCCCTACACAGGACCCATATATAGTAACCACATACACAGGATTATAAGTATAACCGTTTACTAAATGCAGAATCAAACATAACACAATACACATAGCAATAATAATAGTGAGAGTGTCCTTCTATGACACCCACAGGCACAACTACCCACATGCACACTATCTCAGCAGCGCCTCCAAATGTAACGGGTATTCCCTGTATCCCAATCACAGATACAGTGTGTATGGGTGGAAACCTATGTGTTACCAGGTGTGGTGCATATACCTGTAGGTTCACAAGAGGCCTGAGCCTCCGCTTGTTGGGAACCTGGGGTGAGTCCGTCAGCTCGATCTGATTTACAGCGCCTTCACCTGTGCAGGGTTCTAGAAATGTAGAAGGTTGCTACACAGGACCCACATACACAATAAGTACATACACGGGAATGTGTATAACCAGTTTATATATATGCAGGAATAATACACACTTAATAACACTCCCCCTAGGGGGTAACTCCACAGTCTATAACGCAGTCCCAAAGTGTCCTTCACTCCACTAGGAGTGTACCTACCCACCACCGTGTATCCCCACACTGTGTCCACAGCCTAACCCCTTTGTCCCGTGGTTAGCGCTGCCACTATGTGTAATAATAATATGTATATGATACGTTGGTGCACTTAGGAAGGTACCTGCCGAGCACTCCTGCACTCGGGCAAGCAATCAACTTCAAAAAGGATCTGCCGCTTGGGGATCCCGTCTGTCGTCCAATGCTCCCTCGCACGAGGGTCCGCCAAGGGCAATCCCACCCTGTAGATAGTCTCTGTCTCTTTAGCACAGACTTGAGCCCAAGTCTCTTCTTGGGGAGCGCAGCGTCCGCTGTGTCCCTATCTAACACTAACACTACTGTGACAGGGTCCCTAACCTAGGGCCTGTACCTGTAGCACTACAAGCTGGGGGAGTTCAGGACCTATCTGGGGCCTAGGGGGTTGCTGGCCTAAGGCAGTGGGTCACAGACCCCTGCACTCACCTCCTTCCCCTAGCTCTTCCTGGTCCTGACTGACTCGTCTCCCGCACGCGCAAAAAGTATCCACTCCCTGCAAGCAGGGAGCTCCCGCAGCCCTATTGGCCCCCTGTCGTCATGGGGCTGCTCCCGAGGCTCATGGGAATTGTAGTCCCATTTAAGAGCCTTCCCTGGAAGGCTAGCGTCCGCACGCTCTTTTCTGCGCATGCGCAACTCTGCCGGGGGCTTCTGCGCATGCGCGACATAGCATAAGATGGCGGCGCCCTACTCGGGAGCCACCGA
Organism: Ascaphus truei; assembly: GCF_040206685.1. Taxonomy (NCBI): domain Eukaryota; kingdom Metazoa; phylum Chordata; class Amphibia; order Anura; family Ascaphidae; genus Ascaphus; species Ascaphus truei. The sequence continues at coordinate 182,777 of NW_027456552.1, read as the reverse complement.
GAACCGCCGAGACTCCCGAACGCTCCCTGCACTGACCCCCACCCTCCAGAAGTGCCGTCGGGTCCATCGAGTGACCCGCGGCCGTGGAGGAAATGAGGGGGGGGGTCGTGGGGCAGCAAGCACGCAGAGGGGACCTGGCTACACAGGATAGCATAAATTTGTAGTGAAGGAAGTCTGCGAGAGTGTGAGACTTCCTCCAGAGGCATTCAGAGGAACGAGTGGAGGAACGCAGCATGCGCGTGTGGGAATTTAACTAGGGTCTAGGGTTAGAAGGGCGAGGGCGGCAGAGAGAAAGAGGGGCATGAAGATCAAGAGAGGAGGACAAGACAGAGTTGTAGTTCCTGACCAGGTTGTCGGGGTCTGTAGCAGAGCTGAGAGAGGAGAGGGAGGAGCGTAAAGTGGACTCAAAGTCAGGTAAGTGAATAGCGCGCTGTCACGATGACATCAACTTTTATCAACACATTTATATTTCTGGGAACTTGATTGAACAGAACAAGTTGCAAAATAAATTGTGATTTATTTCCTTAAAAGACAAACACACGACATCTGCAGAATACACTTAAAACCACACTCACTGGGATCAGGAAACGAAAGAAATTATCCTTGGAGAAATTGTCCTTTGCTTGCCAGTGCAAGAAATGCAGCCTTGGTTTTAAAAGTCCTGTGGTTAGGTGGTTATTAACCCCTTCACTCCTGGACTGGTTGCTGCTGTACTGGAACAAAGTCTTGCATCTTTACACCATGGATTAAAATTCAGGAATCCCACTGGGAAATACCTGGGAGGCCACAGTTATAGACTGGCCAAAGCTATCTTTAACATGTGGATCCAATCCCCTCGTGGGAACAAAAAACCCCACGAATAGCCAAGTGACCCACAGTTCATAAGACCGGTCAAAAGGGCTGTCCGGTGGGCAGGGCTCATGGGTCAGGTTGACGCCCATGCCACTTAGCATACCTGGGCTACACCCATTTCTTGGGGCCACTGTGTCTGGTCTCTGACTTAGAGGTGTCACTAGCCTGACATCTGCTGTGCATCAGTATGCCAGTATTGTATACATTATGGGCCTCTGGGTCTTGTCATAATTGACACTCTTTTAGACAGGGGGACTCTAAATCTGTGGGAGCCTTTTGAGGCTCCATCATAAATATAATTACAACCCTTTCAGGCTTGGTCATAAAAATACCGAAGCTCATTCACCCATATCACAGCTGGATGTCCAAGTAATTCCTGCTTAGACTTACAAAATAATACCTCCCGCCTTACATTTAAGATCTTCTATCATGTGTTTGTTAGAGGGTATGGCAAGCAATGCATCTTGTCTTTTTCCCTCGCAGACAGGGAATGGCCTGCACATGGGGAATAAAAATGGTGGGGACAGTGCAACAACAGTAATGCATGGCAAATCAGGTATTAACCCTTTCCTCCCCATCACACCTCCCCCACTCAAGACGCAGGGACTGCCCTGACCACCCCGTCCGGTGGCTGGGCTGACCTGCCAGCTCTTGAAGTTAGTAAGTCCTGAGGGCTGTCCTGGCGGGAAAGGCCATCAGCATTACCATGCTCACTTCCCTTCTTGTGCTGGATGGTGAAGTTCCACTCCTGTAAGGCAAGACTCCAGCACAAAAGTTTAGCATTTTCCCCCGACACCCTCTGTAACCAACTCAAAGGATTGTGGTCAGTTATTACTGTGAAATGTCTGACATACAAATAAGGCTGTAACTTCTTTAGAGCCCACACTATGGCCAGACACTCTTTCTCAATGGTGGTATATGCCACCTCTCTGGGCAGCAGTTTGCGGCTTAAATATAAGAGTAAACAACACTGTATGGTGCTCTAGCACAGACCTGACCATTTGCTGGGTAATTTACATGTTAGAACATAATTCCATATCCTTGAAGTGTCCCACGCTTAAATGAACCCTCTATTCATGTCACACCATTTCCATTGCATCAATAAGCTGGAAGAGCAACACCTCTTGATTGATGAATACTCACACTTGCTTGTGTCCAGTCTCATACATTGAATAGGATTTCTATGGTGTAAAAAGAGCAAATCACTCACTGTTTGTAGAAGGGTCTTCTGTGGTTCTTTTCTTCCATGGACGTGTGCTGCCTGTTCTCCAGAATATCCACAGGTTCGACAGGGAGAGATGGAGCACTACAGGAAAAAACTGCTAGAGAGTGTGTTCCCAATAAGGAGGTTTATTGGATCAGAGCATAGTACACAAAAAATGAGCCCTAGGGCCCCCACCAACGCGTTTCGAGCTTCCGCTCTTTCTCAAGGTGCATACCCTCTGGCAAATCCCCTTACCCGATATAGGTTCATTTTCCCGCCTTTCCTCACCACTAACCCGTCGCTCAGTAGCGTCACGAGGAGCGCGCCATGTTGCCATGACGCACCACGAGTCGCGCCGTCGCGCTGGGTAGAGTGGTGACGTCAGCGCGTCTACGAACCGCAACAAAAACTTTATTAATGTCATGTAACAAACAATGATAAAAAAACTTAAAATAACTTTATTGAATACTTCGGATGTGAACAGTATACGTTATCTTTGCTCTCAACGAAGTGTATACCTAGAAAAAATATTAAAAACAACAATAATGAATATTAAAAAAAATCCTAATTAGTTAATGATGTTTATTCTTAGGATACCTATATGTGACTCTTGAAAATGATTTCAGATAAACACAAGCATAGAATTTAGACATGGAGCAGGCATGCATATAACTATGAGAATATCATCTTAGATTATTTGCAAAAGATTATAAATGGGCTATTTCCCCCATAACCTGGCTAGTCCATCTAGCTATGAAATAGAAGTCACATATTCAGAATTCCCTGTGATTCCCTGTGATCACCACTCTACCCAGCGCGACGGCGCGACTCGTGGTGCGTCATGGCAACATGGCGCGCTCCTCGTGACGCTACTGAGCGACGGGTTAGTGGTGAGGAAAGGCGGGAAAATGAACCTATATCGGGTAAGGGGATTTGCCAGAGGGTATGCACCTTGAGAAAGAGCGGAAGCTCGAAACGCGTTGGTGGGGGCCCTAGGGCTCATTTTTTGTGTACTATGCTCTGATCCAATAAACCTCCTTATTGGGAACACACTCTCTAGCAGTTTTTTCCTGTAGTGCTCCATCTCTCCCTGTCGAACCTGTGGATATTCTGGAGAACAGGCAGCACACGTCCATGGAAGAAAAGACCCACAGAAGACCCTTCTACAAACAGTGAGTGATTTGCTCTTTTTACACCATACTGCACCGACACACTTTATTCGAGCAAATACCCAGTATGTACCTGGCAGATACCTGGAATGCGCCGCTCCTCACCTCTGACAAGCCCCGTTGCGTTTGCCTTCCCAGCCTGGGTTCATGCCTGGCTGACGGGCGGCTGATCTGTTAAATGATAATGATTAGGATTTAATAGGCTGCAATGCTTCGCGTGTCTACCAGATGGCATAAATTCATGAATTGTAATGCAGTATATATATATATATATATACTGTGCAGTATTGCAGCCAGCGGGAATAAAATGCTTCAATCCCTGCCTGGAAAATAACCCAATGCACTCGGGCAGAAAACAGTCACAAACTTCAATACACCCGGGTATACCCGAATTCGTGGGACTAGCCGAGCTCGAATAAAGTGTGTCGCCAGTGTAGAAATCCTATTCAATGTATGAGACTGGACACAAGCAAGTGTGAGTATTCATCAATCAAGAGATGTTGCTCTTCCAGCTTATTGATGCAATGGAAATGGTGTGACATGAATAGAGGGTTCATTTAAGCGTGGGACACTTCAAGGATATGGAATTATGTTCTAACATGTAAATTACCCAGCAAATGGTCAGGTCTGTGCTAGAGCACCATACAGTGTTGTTTACTCTTGTACTATTGGTCTGTGAGGTCGCTCGTATCAGACCAGGTTCAACCTTCAGCTAACTGTTTTATAGAGAGTGTGGTTCACCCATTGTATACAATTACACTATATATTTTTTATTTTTGAACATCACTAAGTGTAAGGTTTTAACATGGATCAAGAGAGTGTAGAATTTGAAGATGTAAATGAACCGGAAAATGAAACCTTTACCCAGTATGCTTTTTGTTGCTCTGACAATTCCAAAAGAGCAAAAAAAGCAGAACAAGTATTTGATAATACAGTGGAACCAAATTGTGAGGATGTGTCTGACCTCAAAATTCACTTCACAAAATTAGAAAAGTTATTATCGTCAAAGATACGCACATGGTGGGACATCATCACCTTACAAAATTATGTAAGAACAAAAAGGATCCCAAGAGGATTACAAATCAAAAAAACTCCCACTTTTGGGTTTATAAATGTGGACTTTGAAACAAGTTGGAAAGACGCCCTTAATTGCTGTTCCTTCACCTTGATGGACTTAATTATACAATTAAAAACAAAAGAAAAAACACAATTGGATAAGGACATACAAATATTACAAAAGGATTTGCGACAGTTTATTGACATGGAAGGTTTTAATGATCTGGATGAGTCGTTGTCAAAGAATATTGATATTATGGAAAAAGAAATTATGTTGAAAAAACAATCAAAGTTTGAGAGAGACAAGCAAGACTATATTCGGAATGAAGTATACGTGTGGCAAAGAACAGCACCCACTAAAAGATTTAACTCAACCACACCCAAAAAGAATTATTCAGATAAACAACAAAAATCAATTCTTAAAAAGAATATTTCTTTTTCACAAACCACTAGTGGGGAATCTGATTTCTCAGATAGTGATGCACTCTCTCACACAACGACTCCACACAGAGATCAACATAATCCCAGACCCCAGAGGGAAACCAGAGGGGAACCCACAAGTTCAGGACATTTCACACAGGATAGTGATAGTAGAAACAAAGAATATCAATCAAAAACCTTTTTTGGGTCTTCAAAAAACAGGGAACGCACAAACACACGCGAAGAGGAAAGAAAAGAAAACAAGAAAAATCCCTCAAAGAGGAAAAAGAACTCTTAATTGAACACACAGGAGTTATCAACTTAACTGACATTCCTCTTTCCCAAGCAGAACTTTCAGTCCTGGATAAAGGATTGAAATTCGCGCCCACATCCAAATGTAAATTGTTTGATGTCATTATTGACCTGAATAAATATGTCCGTAAGTTGACCCTTAAACGCTTCTTTGGTGGACGGGATGAGGTAGATGAGGACGGTGAGGAGGTTGTACCTGTGGATGACACTGAGACGAGGGGTGACTTACCCTTCACCCAGGATGGTTTCACAGAATCACCTCTAGATCCTAATCCTACTCCCTCTTCCCTGACATTCAGAGAACAATGTTGTATACAGGATATGAATGCCTTAATACATGATAATGAGATGACTAACACCATTGATCTTTCAAACGTTTTAGGAAGACAACAATCAGGTTTAAAAAAAAAATCTACTTTTTACCCTAAGCACATGAAGGGCCCCTGCCTCACAACCTTTGAGAAACTTGTCGAGAGGGACTTGACCCTCCTCTCTAGGGGATACACCTTTGAACTCTCTCCCCTACAGAGCAGGGTTAACAATCTCAGCAAGGATGAGAGAGATGCTCTACAGAAGTTAAAAACTAATAAAAATATTATTGTGAAAGGTGCAGACAAGGGGGGAGACATCGTAGTACAGAGTAGGACACAGTAGAAAAAAGAAGCAATCAGACAATTATCTGATGTATCATCCTACACTGTGCTGCGTGGTGACCCAACCCCTATGTTTCTAAAGCAGCTTAAATCACTCCTAGAAGAGGGCTCCCTATTGGGGGTCCTGGATCAAAAAGAGTGTGAATTTATTTTCGTGACACATCCCATCATCCCCATCTTCCACCATCTCCCAAAGGTCCATAAAACTTTGGACTCCCCTCCAGGGAGGCCAATAGTTTCTAGTATTGGATCTTTGGGAGATGGTGTCTCTAGATATGTGGACAAATATTTGCAGAATTTTGTACAAGCCTTACCGTCACATATCAGAGACAGTGGTGACCTTCTTGATAAACTTTCATATGTAAAATGGAAAGAAGGTTACATTTGGGTTTCCCTAGATGTAACCTTGCTGTATACCGTCATAATGCACCAACATGGTATGGCAGCTGTCAAAACTTACTTTGAGCACTCCACTTTTTCACTTACACAGAGCACCTTTATTTTAGATTGTATAGATTTCTTACTCACTCACAATTACTTTTTATTCGATGACACTTTTTATCTCCAAACACGTGGAACCGCAATGGGTACCAGCTTCGCTTCCTCATATGCCAACCTATTTTTAGGTTGGTGGGAGTCGGTCCACGTGTTTGGAGATAACAACCCTTATCGACACTTTATCACGTTTTACAGACGGTTCATAGATGATTTAATATTTATTTGGGAAGGAGGGGAAGAATCACTTTTATTATTCATCAATCACCTTAATCACAATGAGTTAAATTTAAAATTCACCTACACTTTTGATTATCATCACTTACATTATTTGGATTTATTTTTATTCATTGATATGGATGGGAAAATTAATTCCAATGTATATAGAAAAACAAACTCCCGCAACACATATTTAAGATTTGACAGCTGTTATCCAAAACCCCTCCTAAATTCAATTCCGAAAGGGCAACTAATACGTCTAAAACGAATATGTTCAAAAAATGAAGACTTTATAATTCAATCCAATGAATTATTAAAAAGATTTGAGGAGAGGGGTTACCCAAGATCAAATCTCAGAAGGTCCCTAGAGGAAGTGGGGAATATGAACAAGGATGATCTCTTGAATAAAGAAAGAAATCGATTAAATCGTCAAAATAAATGGGATGCAAATAATCCAATCTTTATTACACAACATAACACTCAAGTGAATAGCATTAAAGATATTGTAAAGAAACATTGGAATGTCTTATCTGCAGATCCATTACTAAATAAAGTATACAGAGAGGGCCCTCGTTTTGTTTTCAGGAAAGCCAAAACGATAGCCAATCATGTCTCAAGAAGCCTTTTTTCATCCTCATGTTCAAATCCAAAGGAATATCTTCCAAAGGGATGTTTCAAATGTCTTAAGTGCATATCTTGTGCCTATATGATGCAGTCACACAACGTTGTATCCTTTAATACAGGACAGTCATACCCCATCAAGTCGTTCATAAACTGTAATGCCACATTCATAGTCTATTTATTGGACTGTGGATGTGGCAAACAGTACGTGGGACGCACGACACGAGCGTTAAAAGTCAGGATGAGGAATGTGGAGGAACAGCTGACCTGTTACATATGCTGTGGTCCTGCCCGCGGATATCCCCGATATGGGAAAAGATCAGAAATTGGATCCAGAGAATATTTGATCTCACAATCCCACCAGATCCATGGTTGTGTCTCCTAAACAGACCTCTAAAGGGCCTATCAAAATTCAACAATAAACTAATTGCACATTTTGCAATCGCCACGCGGTGCGAGATCGCAGCATTATGGAAACGCCCCGAAATTCCAATTATCCCAAAGATTCGGAACCGTATTTGGTATATTTGCCAGATGGAAAAACTAACAAGCCTAGTTAACGATACTGGTGATAACTACTTAAAAGTTTGGGCCCCATGGCTAGCTCAGACAGACATCCCAGGGGTAGAGCGTGACACAATTTGGCTATAATAGTAATAGATGCGTTCTCCTTGGGTGGAGTGGAAATTAAGTTTACAGCTGGATCACCATTCCCACTCATTATTGACTACTTATACAGTCACACGATCTTCTACGAGGTTCTATAGTGTATGAGCCGTCTTAGTAAACTCCTGAAACCACTACATCCTCACCCTATACGCTCCCTTTCCTCCTTCCACCCCCCCTCTAACCTACCTCCTCCCCCTTTTTTTTTTTTATTATATTATATTATTTATTTATTTTTCCTTGTTTGTAACAAATATTATTTCACCATGGATACACATCACCTAAAATAAGATCTTTACCTACGCGGCGGAGTAGGGCTCGAAAAGCCGTGTGGGCTCATTAAATATGTTATACCTACATCATTATGTAATATATGCTACCCTGTTTACCATGTATTGGATATGTTTTTCATGTATATCATGTATTTACACACCAATAAAATACAAGTTATAAAAAAAAAAAAAAAGTCAGGATGAGGGAGCACATCAGACTAATTAAATTGGGAGATCTCACACATCCTGTATCTCTACATTTTACAAATTGCAAACAAGGAGACATTACCAAACTTAAATATAGAGGAATTTAATATATTGAGAAACCCTATAGGGGGGGCAATAGGCTAGACTTACTGGATAAAAGGGAACTCTTCTGGATTTTTACCCTAAACACGAGAATTCCGTTCGGTTTAAATTCAGAGTGGGATCTAAATCCATTTCTAAAATGAATTGTCATTATTATTCAATTTTCATTGCATGGTACTTTTTGTAATGCTGGTAGATTTAGTCCAAAGAAAACACTGTTTAATCAATATCAATTAATATCTTATCCAACACTAAAATGAACATAACATATAAAATAATGTGTAAACAAATAAAGTATTGGATAATAACATAAAACATCACGGTTCAAGCATCTGATGATTCTACATATACATGGATCACAGGGAATTCTGAATATGTGACTTCTATTTCATAGCTAGATGGACTAGCCAGGTTATGGGGGAAATAGCCCATTTATAATCTTTTGCAAATAATCTAAGATGATATTCTCATAGTTATATGCATGCCTGCTCCATGTCTAAATTCTATGCTTGTGTTTATCTGAAATCATTTTCAAGAGTCACATATAGGTATCCTAAGAATAAACATCATTAACTAATTAGGATTTTTTTTAATATTCATTATTGTTGTTTTTAATATTTTTTCTAGGTATACACTTCGTTGAGAGCGAAGATAACGTATACTGTTCACATCCGAAGTATTCAATAAAGTTATTTTAAGTTTTTTTATCATTGTTTGTTACATGACATTAATAAAGTTTTTGTTGCGGTTCGTAGACGCGCTGACGTCACCACTCTACCCAGCGCGACGGCGCGACTCGTGGTGCGTCATTGCAACATGGTGCGCTCCTCGTGACGCTACTGAGCGACGGGTTAGTGGTGAGGAAAGGCGGGAAAATTAACCTATATCAGGTAAGGGGATTTGCCAGAGGGTATGCACCTTGAGAAAGAGCGGAAGCTCGAAACGCGTTGGTGGGGGCCCTAGGGCTCATTTTTTGTGTACTATGCTCTGATCCAATAAACCTCCTTATTGGGAACACACTCTCTAGCAGTTTTTCCTGTAGTGCTCCATCTCTCCCTGTCGAACCTGCGGCTTAGATATACTACCGGGTGCTCATCTCCCTCCTCCCCCACTTGGCTGAGTACAGCTCCAATGCCAAAGTCTGAGGCATCAGTCTGCACCAGGAACTTTTTTGCATAGTCTGGAGCAGCAAGTATAGGAGCGCTGGCTAGTGCAGTCTTTAATGCCTGAAACGAGACCTCACAGGCAGGAGACCAGACTACCAGCACAGACTGTCGCTACTGGGTCAAGTCAGTCAGGGGTTTGGCAATGGCACTATACTGAGGGACAACCTTTCTGTAGTAGCCTGCGGTGCCTAGGAAAGTCATGACTTGCTTCTTGGTTTTGGGAACGGGCCACTGCACTATAGCTTCCACCTTAGCTGGTTCTGGCTTAAGATGCCCGCCACCCACTCTGTGCTCTAGGTACAATACCTCTGCCATCCCTACTAAGCACTTGGTGGGTTTCAACGTGAGTCCCGCTTCCCTAATCCTGGCTAGCACCGCAGCTACATGCACTAAGTGTGAGTCCCATGAATTACTAAAGACAGCAATGTCGTCCAAGTATGCCCTTGCAAACCCTTGCATACCTTCCAGCAAGCGATTGACCAGGCGTTGAAAGGTAGCCGGTGCATTTTTCATCCCGAATGGCATCACTAAAAATTCATAGAGGCCACTTGGGGTAATAAATGGACACTGCTCTCTAGCCTCCTGGGTCAAAGGGATCTGCCAGTACCCTTTACTGAGATCCATAGTCGTCAGATACCTTGCCCCCGCGAGTTCATCTAACAACTCATCCATGCGGGGCATGGGGTAGGCATCTGACACCGTGCCCGCATTGAACTGCCGGTAGTCCACACAGAACCGGGTGGTTCCGTCCCTCTTAGGCACCAGGACTACCGGACAAGCCCAAGGGCTCTGGGACAGTACAATTACCCCTAGGGCCAGCATCTCTTCTACCTCCCTCTCTATACTGCCCTTCACCTCTGCTGACACTATATAAGCGTGCTTATGCAGAGGTCTCAGATCCCCTGTCAGCACTGGGTGCTCAGTGATGTGTGTCCTCCCTGGCTTGTCCGTGAACAGAGCCATATACTTCTCTAGCATAGCCCTGGCATCTGCTCTCTGCCTGACACTCAGCTGAGCCCCTATCTCCACCTTCTCTACGGTACCCCCTGCCTAGCCTCCCCCAGGAGATCAGGCAGAGCATTGCTCACCGGATCCCCCATCGGTGGGCTGCAAATGGCCAGCACCGACGCCACACTCGGTGCTATGTACTCCTTCAGCATGTTGATGTGATAAGTCTTATTTCTCCCTGTCTCAGCATCTACCTGTACAACATAGTTGCACTCGTTCATCTTTCGCAGTACCGGATACGGTCCCGACCAGGCAGCCATTAATTTGTTCTCCCGAGTGGGTTTCAGAACAAGTACCTGCTGTCCTGGGATGAACTCTCTGCTACGGGCATTCTGATCATACCAAGTCTTCTGCTTGGCCTGAGCAGCCCTAAGGTTGTCCTGTGCCAACCCCATGAGCATCTCTAACCGGTCTCTGAGATCTATCACATACTGAAGCACAGACGCATCAGTTTTGGTAGTCTCCCCTTCCCATCCCTCACGGAATAGGTCCAGAGGTCCCCGTACCCTGCGACCATAAAGCAGCTCAAAGGGAGAGAAGCCTGTGGATTCCTGCGGTACCTCTCGGTACACAAACAGGAAGTGCTGCAGGTGAATCTCCCAGTCCTTCCCCTCCGCCTCTATAAATGTTACACATAAAGGGGAACCCCCGCACAGCTAATGTTGTGAACCACGGTGAGGTGCTAACTAGGTGTTGTTACTTCATTTTTGTGGCTGAAATATGTAATTTTGTAAACTATTAAACAGGGATGGATGTGTGAAATGAGCGGTGAGAGAGGTGGCAGACATTGGTAAGGATATTAGTTTTACCCCCACCAGCACTGCTATATAATAAGATATGCACTGTGTGACTAAAGGGAACGGGTCCTTACATTCTCTTTGAGCTTAGAACGTGTTCCCCAATATGTGTTGATAACAGGAAGATCACCATTGGATCTCTTTTTACTTACTGTACATTATCGGTTGGTGACAAATATACTCAGGTTACCCCCCCCCCCCCCGTTCTCTCCTTCTAGCCCAGGAAAATCTAGGAGACACACACACGCACGCACGCACACACACACACACACACACGCACGCACGCACGCACGCACGCACGCACGCACACACACACACACAAAAATGTCCTATGGGAAGCACTTTATCTCCACCTAAGTACCTAACAATCTATACTGTTTACACTAACCCCTGCCTGCTGCTCACACCCCTTATACCCCATTCCGTACCTGCAGCAATTTCGCTGAAGCAGAAAGACCTGCTTGATTTCCTGTTGCCGACCCCCTGCTTGGACTACGTTTACCATGATGTCTCCAGTCCCGACCCTGGCTCGTTTGACTATGGATTTCGCATTCCGGATCAGCCTGCGCGGTCTAAGGTCGGTGCTTATATAACCCCACCTCAGCCACGCGGTCCGACCCTGTGACACTTACAAAGGCTATTATCTCCACGCTATATCATAACCTGGCTCCCATTAAATGTAACCAAACTCCTGATAAGTACATGATCTCCTGGGAGAAAGATTCCAATACCAATTAAGATGTGGATATATGGAAAGATATATGGGCGGCCGCCTCCAAAAACTCATCATGTGTTGTGATCAGGGAGAATATGTACAAACTAATATAAAGATAGCACATGACTCCTACTAGGCTGCACTCTTTTCTCCCAGGTGTCTCCCCGTTGTTCTGGCGTAACTGCGGTGAGATGGGGAGTATATGGCATATACTCTGGTCATGCCCTAAAGTTCAGCCACTATGGAGGGAAGTGTTTGCCTTGATATATACTGTAGGATCCTGGGGATCAATGTTCCCCATGATCCATTATATACCATACTAGGGAAACCAATGTATATGAAACCAGGTAACCAAGAGGTTAACTATCCAGGCGCTTCCAAGAGTCATAGAAGACAGCTGCATCCTGATAACAGGTAAATGTAATGCTGACCAGATCCCAAAACAACCGACTGACACAGTCTTAGCAATAAACAAATCGCTCTCCTTAGAGCACCAGTGAAATTGTAATTGTAGACTCACGGTTCTGAAAAGTGATGGGCGGCCGGTAGTAAGAATAACCAGCAGCACCGGCAATCTGAGAACCGGTGGCAAACTTGGCTCTGCTCGCACCCGATGTACCCCTCTATGTCCTGGAATGGCAGGAACAGCAGCCGCCCGGCGCGCAGCCAGTGCAGATCTGCAGCATGAAGACACTCCCCCCGCGGGAGCAGGAACGGCGCGCAGCCAGTGCAGATCTGCAGCATGAAGACACTCCCCCCGCGGGAGCAGGAACGGCGCGCAGCCAGTGCAGATCTGCAGCATGAAGACACTCCCCCCGCGGGAGCAGGATCGGCGCGCAGCCAGTGAACATCTGCAGCATGAAGACACTCCCCCGCGGGAGCAGGAACGGCGCGCAGCCAGTGCAGATCTGCAGCATGAAGACACTCCCCCCGCGGGAGCAGGAACGGCGCGCAGCCAGTGCAGATCTGCAGCATGAAGACACTCCCCCCGCGGGAGCAGGAACGGCGCGCAGCCAGTGCAGATCTGCAGCATGAAGACACTCCCCCCGCGGGAGCAGGAACGGCGCGCAGCCAGTGCAGATCTGCAGCATGAAGACACTCCCCCCGCGGGAGCAGGAACGGCGCGCAGCCAGTGAACATCTGCAGCATGAAGACACTCCCCCGCGGGAGCAGGAACGGCGCGCAGCCAGTGAAGATCTGCAGCATGAAGACACTCCCCCCGCGGGAGCAGGAACGGCGCGCAGCCAGTGCAGATCTGCAGCATGAAGACACTCCCCCCGCGGGAGCAGGAACGGCGCGCAGCCAGTGCAGATCTGCAGCATGAAGACACTCCCCCCGCGGGAGCAGGAACGGCGCGCAGCCAGTGAACATCTGCAGCATGAAGACACTCCCCCCGCGGGAGCAGGAACGGCGCGCAGCCAGTGCAGATCTGCAGCATGAAGACACTCCACCCGCGGGAGCAGGAACGGCGCGCAGCCAGTGCAGATCTGCAGCATGAAGACACTCCCCCCGCGGGAGCAGGAACGGCGCGCAGCCAGTGCAGATCTGCAGCATGAAGACACTCCCCCCGCGGGAGCAGGAACGGCGCGCAGCCAGTGCAGATCTGCAGCATGAAGACACTCCCCCCGCGGGAGCAGGAACGGCGCGCAGCCAGTGAACATCTGCAGCATGAAGACACTCCCCCCGCGGGAGGCAGGAACGGCGCGCAGCCAGTGCAGATCTGCAGCATGAAGACACTCCCCCCGCGGGAGCAGGAACGGCGCGCAGCCAGTGAACATCTGCAGCATGAAGACACTCCCCCCGCGGGAGCAGGAACGGCGCGCAGCCAGTGAACATCTGCAGCATGAAGACACTCCCCCCGCGGGAGGCAGGAACGGCGCGCAGCCAGTGAACATCTGCAGCATGAAGACACTCCCCCCGCGGGAGCAGGAACGGCGCGCAGCCAGTGAACATCTGCAGCATGAAGACACTCCCCCCGCGGGAGCAGGAACGGCGCGCAGCCAGTGCAGATCTGCAGCATGAAGACACTCCCCCCGCGGGAGCAGGATCGGCGCGCAGCCAGTGAACATCTGCAGCATGAAGACACTCCCCCCGCGGGAGCAGGAACGGCGCGCAGCCAGTGAAGATCTGCAGCATGAAGACACTCCCCCCGCGGGAGCAGGAACGGCGCGCAGCCAGTGCAGATCTGCAGCATGAAGACACTCCCCCCGCGGGAGCAGGATCGGCGCGCAGCCAGTGAACATCTGCAGCATGAAGACACTCCCCCCGCGGGAGCAGGATCGGCGCGCAGCCAGTGAACATCTGCAGCATGAAGACACTCCCCCCGCGGGAGGCAGGAACGGCGCGCAGCCAGTGAAGATCTGCAGCATGAAGACACTCCCCCCGCGGGAGCAGGAACGGCGCGCAGCCAGTGAAGATCTGCAGCATGAAGACACTCCCCCCGCGGGAGCAGGAACGGCGCGCAGCCAGTGCAGATCTGCAGCATGAAGACACTCCCCCCGCGGGAGCAGGAACGGCGCGCAGCCAGTGAAGATCTGCAGCATGAAGACACTCCCCCCGCGGGAGCAGGAACGGCGCGCAGCCAGTGAAGATCTGCAGCATGAAGACACTCCCCCCGCGGGAGCAGGAACGGCGCGCAGCCAGTGAACATCTGCAGCATGAAGACACTCCCCCCGCGGGAGCAGGAACGGCGCGCAGCCAGTGAAGATCTGCAGCATGAAGACACTCCCCCGCGGGAGCAGGAACGGCGCGCAGCCAGTGAAGATCTGCAGCATGAAGACACTCCCCCCGCGGGAGCAGGAACGGCGCGCAGCCAGTGAACATCTGCAGCATGAAGACACTCCCCCCGCGGGAGCATTAACGGCGCGCAGCCAGTGAAGATCTGCAGCATGAAGACACTCCCCCCGCGGGAGCAGGAACGGCGCGCAGCCAGTGAAGATCTGCAGCATGAAGACACTCCCCCCGCGGGAGCAGGAACGGCGCGCAGCCAGTGAACATCTGCAGCATGAAGACACTCCCCCCGCGGGAGCAGGAACGGCGCGCAGCCAGTGCAGATCTGCAGCATGAAGACACTCCCCCCGCGGGAGCAGGAACGGCGCGCAGCCAGTGAAGATCTGCAGCATGAAGACACTCCCCCCGCGGGAGCAGGAACGGCGCGCAGCCAGTGAAGATCTGCAGCATGAAGACACTCCCCCCGCGGGAGCAGGAACGGCGCGCAGCCAGTGAACATCTGCAGCATGAAGACACTCCCCCCGCGGGAGCAGGAACGGCGCGCAGCCAGTGAACATCTGCAGCATGAAGACACTCCCCCCGCGGGAGCAGGAACGGCGCGCAGCCAGTGAACATCTGCAGCATGAAGACACTCCCCCCGCGGGAGCAGGAACGGCGCGCAGCCAGTGAACATCTGCAGCATGAAGACACTCCCCCCGCGGGAGCATTAACGGCGCGCAGCCAGTGAAGATCTGCAGCATGAAGACACTCCCCCCGCGGGAGCAGGAACGGCGCGCAGCCAGTGAAGATCTGCAGCATGAAGACACTCCCCCCGCGGGAGCAGGAACGGCGCGCAGCCAGTGAACATCTGCAGCATGAAGACACTCCCCCCGCGGGAGCAGGAACGGCGCGCAGCCAGTGAAGATCTGCAGCATGAAGACACTCCCCCCGCGGGAGCAGGAACGGCGCGCAGCCAGTGCAGATCTGCAGCATGAAGACACTCCCCCCGCGGGAGGCAGGAACGGCGCGCAGCCAGTGAAGATCTGCAGCATGAAGACACTCCCCCCGCGGGAGCAGGAACGGCGCGCAGCCAGTGAAGATCTGCAGCATGAAGACACTCCCCCCGCGGGAGCAGGAACGGCGCGCAGCCAGTGAACATCTGCAGCATGAAGACACTCCCCCCGCGGGAGCATTAACGGCGCGCAGCCAGTGAAGATCTGCAGCATGAAGACACTCCCCCCGCGGGAGCAGGAACGGCGCGCAGCCAGTGAAGATCTGCAGCATGAAGACACTCCCCCCGCGGGAGCAGGAACGGCGCGCAGCCAGTGAACATCTGCAGCATGAAGACACTCCCCCCGCGGGAGCAGGAACGGCGCGCAGCCAGTGCAGATCTGCAGCATGAAGACACTCCCCCCGCGGGAGCAGGAACGGCGCGCAGCCAGTGAAGATCTGCAGCATGAAGACACTCCCCCCGCGGGAGGCAGGAACGGCGCGCAGCCAGTGCAGATCTGCAGCATGAAGACACTCCCCCCGCGGGAGCAGGAACGGCGCGCAGCCAGTGAAGATCTGCAGCATGAAGACACTCCCCCCGCGGGAGCAGGAACGGCGCGCAGCCAGTGAAGATCTGCAGCATGAAGACACTCCCCCCGCGGGAGCAGGAACGGCGCGCAGCCAGTGCAGATCTGCAGCATGAAGACACTCCCCCCGCGGGAGGCAGGAACGGCGCGCAGCCAGTGAAGATCTGCAGCATGAAGACACTCCCCCCGCGGGAGGCAGGAACGGCGCGCAGCCCAAAATGAAACCGCAGCAGGCAATGGTGACGAAGCACACGATTTATTCAAACATCAGGGTAAAAGAGTCTGGCGGATCCTCCTACGCGTTTCAGCCCGTGGGGCCTTTTTCAAAGAGTGATCCACCAGTGCACAAGCCGCCCTAATATGAGATGTCTGATCTAAAACACCTGCGACCAAACAATGATCAGCAGGGGCCTCAGCAAATAAATCTAATAAAATAAAGTATATCACTTAATTAGGTTATATACTTTATTAGATTTATTTACATCTGTTTCATCCTCTGTCCTATATTTATTTCAGCAAATATTATATAGTTTTGCATTTGTTTTGATTTACTTATTTATTGAGTCTGGATATGCCACATTGTTTTTATTCTGTATATTAGTTGCAGAGTGCTAGTAGGTTTAGTATGCATATTTCTATTTGTACTCATTTAACCTGTGCCATATTTCTCCAATTTGTGTATGTGTTTTTAACCCTTTTACGTCTTGTTATTGTATTCCCTGTGTGACGGGTTTGCTGAGGCCCCTGCTGATCATTGTTTGGTCGCAGGTGTTTTAGATCAGACATCTCATATTAGGGCGGCTTGTGCACTGGCGGATCACTCTTTGAAAAAGGCCCCACGGGCTGAAACGCGTCAGAGGATCCGCCAGACTCTTTTACCCTGATGTTTGAATAAATCGTGTGCTTCGTCACCATTGCCTGCTGCGGTTTCATTTTGGGCTGCACGCCGTTCCTGCTCCCGCGGGGGGAGTGTCTTCATAGGGAAACCAATGGACAACCACAATAAAAAAGGGAAGCCAAAATAATTACCCACATTTTAAATGCCACTAGATGCACTATCGCCAAGAATTGGAAACAATCTGCCCCTCCGTCTCTACACCAAATAAACAATACAATTTGGCACATAGTGAATAGGGAAAAACGTTCTGCCTACTGTATCTAAAAGGCTCCACCTCGCAGTTCTCCGTGGCTTGGGCCAGTGGTTCCGACACGCGGGTATATCCCCATATTTAGATAAACTCTTTTTGAACGCTGTGATCTATGTTGTGTCAAAAATATTGTTCATTATACTGTATATGAGACTCTCACATCCAGCACCAGTTTAAGTTCTTTCAAATCTAAGGCTGTCTCACATTTTATGTATACATAAATTGTATATACCGCTCACCCAGATATTGTATATGATAATGTATAAAGTATAATATTACTTATGTACCAGCCGGTGCAAAGAGGATAGGGTTAACAGACACAAACATATAGAGGAGGCATAGAGTCCTCCCCAAAAGATCCTCAGTAGCTGCACACAGGGCTAAGGTAAATACGTGGGTTAAATGCCAAATATATACAAGTGGTTCAGTCAACCATACAGTACAGGTAAGTAACCGCTCCCATCACTGTGAGAGGACAATTACCACTAAAACGCCAGTTGGCAAAATAACAAATACTTTAATAATAATCAAGGACTAACAACATAAAGCGCTCGCTCTAAACTAAATAAAACCAATTAAAATGTGAACGTAACGGGCACAGTCACAGTGCTGGCAGTCAAGATAAGTTACCAATAAGGCTGGATGTGAGTAATACAGCACACAAATGGTTAATGCATAGATGGGTGCTGTGGATAAATCTCCACTCACATAGGTAACACTAGTGTGCATATGTTAGTATTGGGTATGTGCCTGTGTATAAAACACATATATTCCTGATGGTATACAGGCAGTCAGATGTCCCTCTGGTACAATCACAGAGTATACACAATATCTACGACATAAACCTGTTAGCACAATACCCTAAGAAGGTAAATGCTGCACACTAATAATAGCAAGAATCGTGTGGTAAGCAGTGCATGTGGCGGTAGGTATACAGTATACAATAAATATTGGCAGTATTAACCCGTATCCACATGAAAGTTGATGCAAATCAAAGCATATAGCTACTGTAGTAAAAATAACGATATATGCCCCACAGCTGCCAGGTAGCAAGGACTGATCTCACCCAGTTACTTCCTCCTCCACGACGTCAACGCGATGACGTCATGCCGACGTACGTTTCGCGCGTAGGGGGACCTGCGCTTTCTCAAGGCGCCCGTTACGTTCACATTTTAATTGGTTTTATTTAGTTTAGAGCGAGCGCTTTATGTTGTTAGTCCTTGATTATTAATAAAGTATTTGTTATTTTGCCAACTGGCGTTTCAGTGGTAATTGTCCTCTCACAGTGATGAGAGCGATTACTTACCTGTACTGTATGGCTGACTGAACCACTTGTATATATTTGACATTTAACCCACGTATTTACCTTAGCCCCCTGTGCATCTATTGAGGATCTTTTGGGGAGGACTCTATGCCTCCTCTATATGTTTGTGTCTCACATTTTTATCTGGTCTGTAACTGTTTCATACGCTCATAATATATATTATCTGTAACTGTGCACGCAATGTCTTGTATATAATGTATACCCTGTTCACTTATGTAACTGAATTTGTAACCATGTACTATTTGTTTTACTCTGTGCCCAGGACATGCTTGAAAACGAGAGGTAACTCTCAATGTTTTACTTCCTGGTAAAATATTTTATAAATAAATAAATATGTGCAGATGCGGGGTCCTTCCATCTTCCCCTAATTCCCCCCATTTGTGCTTTTACCAGATTGTGTATCGATGTCCCCCAAGGACCCTTTCACATGGTACACCGACCAATCGGATTGGGGCGGGGGAGGGGTGTTCCAGGCCTTATATAAAGGCTTTTCCTGTCTCATTTGACCCCAAGAAGACGTTGGGTCAACATATATTAGTATGGCTGGGGAACAGAGCACCCCAACGGTGCGACCCCACCACCAGCGCAGGCTCTCCTGCCACCACAGACTCACGTCCTCCTCCTCTTCCACCACCACCGGCTGACGTCGTCCTCCTCTTCTCCTGCCACCATGGACTCACGGCCTCCTCCTCTTCCACCACCACCGGCTGACATCGTCCTCCTCTTCTCCTGCCACCATGGACTCAGGTCCTCCTCCTCCACCACCGGCTGACGTCGTCCTCCTCTTCTCCTGCCACCACGGACTCACATCCTCCTCCTCTTCTTCACCACCACCGGCTGACGTCGTCCTCCTCTTCTCCTGCCACCACGGACTCACGTCCTCCTCCTCTTCCACCACCACCGGTTGACGTCGTCCTCCTCTTCTCCTGCCACCATGGACTCAGGTCCTCCTCCTCCACCACCGGCTGACGTCGTCCTCCTCTTCTCCTGCCACCACGGACTCACATCCTCCTCCTCTTCTTCACCACCACCGGCTGACGTCGTCCTCCTCTTCTCCTGCCACCACGGACTCACGTCCTCCTCCTCTTCCACCACCACCGGTTGACGTCATCCTCTTCCTCCTCTTCCACGACCACTGACTGACGTCCTCCTCCTCCTCTTCCACGACCTCTGACTGACGTCCTCCTCCTCTCCCTCCCCCACCAGCTGACGTCCTCCTCCTTTCCTGCTCTTCTCCTGCCGTTCCCTGCCCTGGAAGGGGGGTGTTTGTGGAGGAGGACCGAGGGAGCAGAGCAGGACGGAAATACCCAGTACTGGGTCCCAGCATCCTGACCAGGTACCTCACTAAAATGCACACACATGCACGCACACAGAATGTAGCTGCGCACACACTATGCACACACACACACACACACACACACTGAATGTAGCTGCGCACACACTATGCACACACACACACGCACACACTGAATGTAGCTGCGCACACACTATACACACACGCACACACTGAATGTAGCTGCGCACACACTATGCACACACACTAAATGTAGCTGCGCACACATGCCCACACAATTACACATTCTGAATATCGCTGCACGCATACACACGCCCACACACGCACACATGCACACGCCCACACACACTCACACACACACACAAATACACATACTGAATATCGCTACACACACACACACACACACACACACACACACACACACACACACACACACACACACACACACACACACACACACACACACACACACACAATTACACATTCTGAATATCGCTGCACACATGCACACGCCCACACACACACAAATACACATGCTGAATATCGCTGCACACACACACACACACACACACACACACACACACACACACACAATTACACATTCTGAATATCGCTGCACAAACACACACACACACAAACACAATTACACATTCTGAATATCGCTGCACACACACACACACAATTACACATTCTGAAAATCGCTGCACACACACACACACACACACACAATTACACATTCTGAATATCGCTGCACACACACACACATACACACACACACAATTACACATTCTGAATATCGCTGCACACACACACAATTACACATTCTGAATATCGCTGCACACACACACACATACACACACACACAATTACACATTCTGAATATCGCTGCACACACACACACACTCACACACACACAAATACACATGCTGAATATCGCTGCACACACACACACACACACACACACACACACACACACACAATTACACATTCTGAATATCGCTGCACAAACACACACACACACAAACACAATTACACATTCTGAATATCGCTGCACACACACACACACAATTACACATTCTGAAAATCGCTGCACACACACACACACACACACACAATTACACATTCTGAATATCGCTGCACACACACACACATACACACACACACAATTACACATTCTGAATATCGCTGCACACACACACAATTACACATTCTGAATATCGCTGCACACACACACACATACACACACACACAATTACACATTCTGAATATCGCTGCACACACACACAATTACACATTCTGAATTTCGCTGCACACACACACACAATTACATATTCTGAATATCGCTCCACACACACACACACACACACACACACACACACACACACACACACACACACACACACACACACACACAATTACACATTCTGAATTTCGCTGCACACACACACACAATTACACATTCTGAATATCGCTGCACACACACACACACACACACACACACACAATTAAACATTCTGAATATCGCTGCACACACACACACACACACACACAATTACACATTCACTCTCACACACAGATACACACGCATTCACTCTCACACACAGATACACAGACACACACGCATTCACTCTCACACACAGATACACACGCATTCACTCTCACACACAGATACACACACAGATACACACGCATTCACTCTCACACACAGATACACACGCATTCACTCTCACACACAGATACACACGCATTCACTCTCACACACAGATACACATACACAGACACACACGCATTCACTCTCACACACAGATACACACGCATTCACTCTCACACACAGATACACACGCATTCACTCTCACACACAGACACACAAACACACAGATACATACGCATTCACTCTCACACACAGATACACACACATTAACTCTCACACATAGACACACACGCATTCACTCTCACACACAGATACACACACAGACACACACCCATTCACTCTCACACACAGATACACACACACAGATACACACGCATTCACTCTCACACACAGATACACACGCATTCACTCTCACACACAGACACACACACACACAGATACACACACATTCAATCTCACACACAGATACACATGCATTCACTCTCACACACAGATACACACACAGATACACACGCATTCACTCTCACACACAGATACACACGCATTCACTCTCACACACAGATACACACACAGACACACACCCATTCACTCTCACACACAGATACACACACACAGATACACACGCATACACTCTCACACATAGATACACACACATTCACTCTCACACACAGACACACACACACATATACACACACATTCAATTTCACACACAGATACACACGCATTCACTCTCACACACAGATACACACACAGACACACACCCATTCACTCTCACACACAGATACACACACACAGATACACACGCATTCACTCTCACACATAGATACACACGCATTCACTCTCACACACAGACACACACACACAGATACACACACATTCAATCTCACACACAGATACACACGCATTCACTCTCACACACAGATACACTCACAGATACACACGCATTCACTCTCACACACAGATACACACGCATTCACTCTCACACACAGATACACACACATTCACTCTCACACACAGACACACACACACACAGATACATACGCATTCACTCTCACACACAGATACACACGCATTCACTCTCACACATAGACACACACGCATTCACTCTCATACAGAGATACACACACAGACACACACCCATTCACTCTCACACACAGATACACACGCATTCACTCAAACACACAGATACACACACAGATACACACACAGACACACACACACACAGATACACACACATTCAATCTCACACACAGATACACATGCATTCACTCTCACACACAGATACACACACAGATACACACGCATTCACTCTCACACACAGATACACACGCATTCACTCTCACACACAGATACACACACAGACACACACCCATTCACTCTCACACACAGATACACACACACAGATACACACGCATACACTCTCACACATAGATACACACACATTCACTCTCACACACAGACACACACACACATATACACACACATTCAATTTCACACACAGATACACACGCATTCACTCTCACACACAGATACACACACAGACACACACCCATTCACTCTCACACACAGATACACACACACAGATACACACGCATTCACTCTCACACATAGATACACACGCATTCACTCTCACACACAGACACACACACACAGATACACACACATTCAATCTCACACACAGATACACACGCATTCACTCTCACACACAGATACACTCACAGATACACACGCATTCACTCTCACACACAGATACACACGCATTCACTCTCACACACAGATACACACACATTCACTCTCACACACAGACACACACACACACAGATACATACGCATTCACTCTCACACACAGATACACACGCATTCACTCTCACACATAGACACACACGCATTCACTCTCATACAGAGATACACACACAGACACACACCCATTCACTCTCACACACAGATACACACGCATTCACTCAAACACACAGATACACACACAGATACACACGCATTCACTCTCACACACAGATACACACGCATTCACTCAAACACACAGATACACACACAGATACACACGCATTCACTCTCACACACAGATACACACGCATTCACTCTCACACACAGATACACACGCATTCACTCTCACACACAGATACACACACATTCACTCTCACACACAGACACACGCACACAATCACTCTCACATAGACACACAAACACACAGATACACACACAATCAATCTCACACACAGCTACACACGCATTCACTCTCTCACACACACACACACACACACATACAGACACACACACACACATTCACTTTGAATCACTCACATGCACACACTCACACGCAATGGTACACACACACCTTCACTCACTCTCACACACACATTCACTCACAATCACTTTCATGCTGAAACACACACACAGATGCACACACACAAAGTGTGAATATTTATATATTACATATTGTTATTATTACAATGAGTGTGTGAAAGTGAATGTGATAGTCACATGCACAGAGTGTGAGTGTGACATTGAGTGACGTTCTGTCTTCATATTATCTCTGCATCTCGCTGTATGTGTCCTGTGTCTGGAACTGCAGGCCCTGCAAGAGTTAAACACGACTCAGTTATTAACCCCTTCCCTGCCTGGGACCTGCAGCACATCGCTCAGTTATTAACCCCTTCCCTGCCTGGGACCTGCAGCACATCGCTCAGTAATTAACCCGTTCCCTTCCTTGGATCCACAGCACATTGCTCAGTTATTAACCCAGGTGAGGGTCCCCGTGATTGGATGAGAGACGGGTGAGGGTCCCTGTGATTGGATGAGAGACGGGTGAGGGTCCCTGTGATTGGATGAGAGACGGGTGAGGGTCCCTGTGATTGGATGAGAGACGGGTGAGTATCCCTGTGATTGGATGAGAGACGATTGAGGGCCCCTGTGATTGGATGAGAGATGGGTGAGGGTCCCTGTGATTGGATAAGAGACGGGTGAGTGTCCCTGTGATTGGATGAGAGATGGGTGAGGGTCCCTGTGATTGGATGAGAGACGGGTGAGGTTCCCTGTGATTGGATGAGAGACGGGTGAGGGTCCCTGTGATTGGATGAGAGACGGATGAGGGTCCCTGTGATTGGATGAGAGACGGGTGAGTGTCCCTGTGATTGGATGAGAGACGGGTGAGGTTCCCTGTGATTGGATGAGAGACGGGTGAGGGTCCCTGTGATTGGATGAGAGATGGGTGAGGGTCCCAGGGATTGGATGAGAGACGGGTGAGTGTCCCTGTGATTGGATGAGAGACGGGTGAGGGTCCCTGTGATTGGATGAGAGACGGGTGAGGGTCCCTGTGATTGGATGAGAGACGGGTGAGTTCCCTGTGATTGGATGAGAGACGGGTGAGGGTCCCTGTGATTGGATGAGAGATGGGTGAGGGTCCTTGTGATTGGATGAGAGACGGGTGAGGTTCCCTGTGATTGGATGAGAGACGGGTGAGGGTCCCTGTGATTGGATGAGAGACGGGTGAGGGTCCCTGTGATTGGATGAGAGACGGGTGAGGGTCCCTGTGATTGGATGAGAGACGGGTGAGGGTCCCTGTGATTGGATGAGAGATGGGTGAGGGTCCCTGTGATTGGATGAGAGACGGGTGAGGGTCCCTGTGATTGGATGAGAGACGGGTGAGGGTCCCTGTGATTGGATGAGAGACGGGTGAGGGTCCCTGTGATTGGATAAGAGACGGGTGAGGGTCCCTGTGATTGGATGAGAGACGGGTGAGGGTCCCTGTGATTGGATGAGAGACGGGTGAGGGTCCCTGTGATTGGATGAGAGACGGGTGAGGGTCCCTGTGATTGGATGAGAGACGGGTGAGGGTCCCTGTGATTGGATGAGAGATGGGTGAGGGTCCCTGTGATTGGATGAGAGACGGGTGAGTGTCCCTGTGATTGGATGAGAGACGGGTGAGGGTCCCTGTGATTGGATGAGAGACGGGTGAGGGTCCCTGTGATTGGATGAGAGACGAGTGAGGGTCCCTGTGATTGGATGAGAGATGGGTGAGGGTCCCTGTGATTGGATGAGAGACGGGTGAGGGTCCCTGTGATTGGATGAGAGATGGGTGAGGGTCCCTGTGATTGGATGAGAGACGGGTGGGTGAGGGTCCCTGTGATTGGATGAGAGACGGGTGAGTGTCCCTGTGATTGGATGAGAGACGGGTGAGGGTCCCTGTGATTGGATGAGAGACGAGTGAGGTCCCTGTGATTGGATGAGAGACGGGTGAGGGTCCCTGTGATTGGATGAGAGACGGATGAGGGTCCCTGTGATTGGATGAGAGACGGGTGAGTATCCCTGTGATTGGATGAGAGACGGGTGAGGGTCCCTGTGATTGGATGAGAGACGGGTGAGGGTCCCTGTGATTGGGTGAGAGATGGGTGAGGGTCCCTGTGATTGGGTGAGAGATGGGTGAGGGTCCTTGTGATTGGATGAGAGACGGATGAGGGTCCCTGTGATTGGATGAGAGACGGGTGAGGGTCCCTGTGATTGGATGAGAGACGGGTGAGGGTCCCTGTGATTGGATGAGAGACGGGTGAGGGTCCCTGTGATTGGATGAGAGACGGGTGAGGGTCCCTGTGATTGGATGAGAGATGGGTGAGGGTCCCTGTGATTGGATGAGGGATGGGTGAGGGTCCCTGTGATTGGGTGAGAGATGGGTGAGGGTCCCTGTGATTGGATGAGAGATTGCTGTGGGTCCCTGTGATTGGATGAGAGACGGGTGAGGGTCCATGTGATTGGATGAGAGACGGGTGAGGGTCCCTGTGATTGGATGAGAGACGGGTGAGGGTCCCTGTGATTGGATGAGAGACGGGTGAGGGTCCCTGTGATTGGATGAGAGACGTGTGAGTGTCCCTGTGATTGGATAAGAGACGGGTGAGGGTCCCTGTGATTGGATGAGAGACGGGTGAGGGTCCCTGTGATTGGATGAGAGACGGGTGAGGGTCCCTGTGATTGGATGAGAGACGGATGAGGGTCCCTGTGATTGGATAAGAGACGGGTGAGTATCCCTGTGATTGGATGAGAGACGGGTGAGGGTCCCTGTGATTGGATGAGAGACGGGTGAGTGTCCCTGTGATTGGATAAGAGACGGGTGAGGGTCCCTGTGATTGGATGAGAGACGGGTGAGGGTCTCTGTGATTGGATGAGAGACGGATGAGGGTCCCTGTGATTGGATAAGAGACGGGTGAGTATCCCTGTGATTGGATGAGAGACGGGTGAGTATCCCTGTGATTGGATAAGAGACGGGTGAGGGTCCCTGTGATTGGATGAGAGACGGGTGAGGGTCCCTGTGATTGGATGAGAGAGGGGTGAGGGTCCCTGTGATTGGATGAGAGACGATTGAGGGCCCCTGTGATTGGATGAGAGACAGGTGAGGGTCCCTGTGATTGGATGAGAGACGATTGAGGGTCCCTGTGATTGGATGAGAGACGGTGAGGGTCCCTGTGATTGGATGAGTGACGGGTGGATATCCCTGTGATTGGATAAGAGATGGGTGAGTATCCCTGTGATTGGATGAGAGACGATTGAGGGCCCCTGTGATTGGATGAGAGATGGGTGAGGGTCCCTGTGATTGGATGAGAGACGGGTGAGTGTCCCTGTGATTGGATGAGAGATGAGTGAGGGTCCCTGTGATTGGATAAGAGACGGGTGAGTGAGGTTCCCTGTGATTGGATGAGAGATGGATGAGGGTCCCTGTGATTGGATGAGAGACGGGTGAGGTTCCCTGTGATTGGATGAGAGACGGGTGAGGGTCCCTGTGATTGGATGAGAGACGGGTGAGGTTCCCTGTGATTGGATGAGAGACGGGTGTGGGTCCCTGTGATTGGATGAGAGACGGGTGAGTGTCCCTGTGATTGGATGAGAGACGGATGAGGGTCCCTGTGATTAGAGGAGAGAGGGGTGAGGGTCCCTGTGATTGGATGAGAGACGGGTGAGGGTCCCTGTGATTGGATAAGAGACGGGTGAGTGTCCCTGTGATTGGATAAGAGACGGGTGAGGGTCCCTGTGATTGGATGAGAGACGAGTGAGGTCCCTGTGATTGGATGAGAGATGGTTGAGGGTCCCTGTGATTGGATGAGAGACGGGTGGGTGAGGGTCCCTGTGATTGGATGAGAGAGGGGTGAGGGTCCCTGTGATTGGATGAGAGACGGATGAGGGTCCCTGTGATTGGATGAAAGACGGGCGAGGGTCCCTGTGATTGGATGAGAGAGGGGTGAGGGTCCCTGTGATTGGATGAGAGACAGGTGAGGGTCCCTGTGATTGGATGAGAGACGGGTGAGGGACCCTGTGATTGGATGAGAGACGGGTGAGGGTCCCTGTGATTGGATGAGAGATGGGTGAGGGTCCCTGTGATTGGATGAGAGACGGTGAGGGTCCCTGTGATTGGATGAGTGACGGGTGGATATCCCTGTGATTGGATAAGAGACGGGTGAGGTCCCTGTGATTGGATGAGAGATGGGTGAGGGTCCCTGTGATTGGATGAGAGACGGGTGAGGTCCCTGTGATTGGATGAGAGACGAGTGAGGGTCCCTGTGATTGGATGAGAGATGGGTGAGGGTCCCTGTGATTGGATGAGAGACAGGTGAGGGTCCCTGTGATTGGATGAGAGACGGGTGAGGTCCCTGTGATTGGATGAGAGATGGGTGAGGGTCCCTGTGATTGGATGAGAGACGGGTGAGGTCCCTGTGATTGGATGAGAGATGGGTGAGGGTCCCTGTGATTGGATGAGAGACGGGTGAGGTCCCTGTGATTGGATGAGAGACGAGTGAGGGTCCCTGTGATTGGATGAGAGATGGGTGAGGGTCCCTGTGATTGGATGAGAGACAGGTGAGGGTCCCTGTGATTGGATGAGAGACGGGTGAGGTCCCTGTGATTGGATGAGAGACGAGTGAGGGTCCCTGTGATTGGATGAGAGATGGGTGAGGGTCCCTGTGATTGGATGAGAGACGGGTGAGTGTCCCTGTGATTGGATGAGAGACGGGTGAGGTCCCTGTGATTGGATGAGAGATGGGTGAGGGTCCCTGTGATTGGATGAGAGACGGGTGAGGTCCCTGTGATTGGATGAGAGACGAGTGAGGGTCCCTGTGATTGGATGAGAGATGGGTGAGGGTCCCTGTGATTGGATGAGAGACAGGTGAGTGTCCCTGTGATTGGATGAGAGACGGGTGAGGGTCCCTGTGATTGGATGAGAGACGGGTGAGGGTCCCTGTGATTGGATGAGAGACGGGTGAGGGTCCCTGTGATTGGATGAGAGACGGGTGAGGGTCCCTGTGATTGGATGAGAGACGGGTGAGGGTCCCTGTGATTGGATGAGAGACGGGTGAGGGTCCCTGTGATTGGATGAGAGACGGGTGAGGGTCCCTGTGATTGGATGAGAGACGGGTGAGGGTCCCTGTGATTGGATGAGAGACGGATGAGGGTCCCTGTGATTGGATAAGAGACGGGTGAGGGTCCCTGTGATTGGATGAGAGACGGGTGAGGGTCCCTGTGATTGGATGAGAGAGGGGTGAGGGTCCCTGTGATTGGATGAGAGACGATTGAGGGCCCCTGTGATTGGATGAGAGACAGGTGAGGGTCCCTTTGATTGGATGAGAGACGATTGAGGGCCCCTGTGATTGGATGAGAGATGGGTGAGGGTCCCTGTGATTGGATGAGAGACGGGTGAGGGTCCCTGTGATTGGATGAGAGACGGGTGAGGTTCCCTGTGATTGGATGAGAGACGGGTGAGGGTCCCTGTGATTGGATGAGAGACGGGTGAGTATCCCTGTGATTGGATGAGAGACGATTGAGGGCCCCTGTGATTGGATGAGAGATGGGTGAGGGTCCCTGTGATTGGATGAGAGACGGGTGAGGGTCCCTGTGATTGGATGAGAGACGGGTGAGTGTCCCTGTGATTGGATGAGAGACGGGTGAGGGTCCCTGTGATTGGATGAGAGACGGGTGAGGTTCCCTGTGATTGGATGAGAGACGGGTGAGGGTCCCTGTGATTGGATGAGAGACGGGTGAGTGTCCCTGTGATTGGATGAGAGACGGATGAGGGTCCCTGTGATTGGATGAGAGACGGGTGAGTATCCCTGTGATTGGATGAGAGACGATTGAGGGCCCCTGTGATTGGATGAGAGATGGGTGAGGGTCCCTGTGATTGGATAAGAGACGGGTGAGTGTCCCTGTGATTGGATGAGAGATGGGTGAGGGTCCCTGTGATTGGATGAGAGACGGGTGAGGGTCCCTGTGATTGGATAAGAGACGGGTGAGGGTCCCTGTGATTGGATGAGAGACGGGTGAGGGTCCCTGTGATTGGATGAGAGATGGGTGAGGTTCCCTGTGATTGGATGAGAGACGGGTGAGGGTCCCAGGGATTGGATGAGAGACGGGTGAGGGTCCCTGTGATTGGATAAGAGACGGGTGAGTGAGGTTCCCTGTGATTGGATGAGAGACGGATGAGGGTCCCTGTGATTGGATGAGAGACGGGTGAGTGTCCCTGTGATTGGATGAGAGATGGGTGAGGGTCCCTGTGATTGGATGAGAGACGGGTGAGGTTCCCTGTGATTGGATGAGAGACGGGTGAGGGTCCCTGTGATTGGATGAGAGACGGATGAGGGTCCCTGTGATTGGATGAGAGATGGGTGAGGTTCCCTGTGATTGGATGAGAGACGGGTGAGTGTCCCTGTGATTGGATGAGAGATGGGTGAGGGTCCCTGTGATTGGATGAGAGACGGGTGAGGGTCCCTGTGATTGGATAAGAGACGGGTGAGGGTCCCTGTGATTGGATGAGAGACGGGTGAGGGTCCCTGTGATTGGATGAGAGATGGGTGAGGTTCCCTGTGATTGGATGAGAGACGGGTGAGGGTCCCTGTGATTAGATGAGAGAGGGGTGAGGGTCCCTGTGATTGGATGAGAGACGGGTGAGGGTCCCAGGGATTGGATGAGAGACGGGTGAGGGTCCCTGTGATTGGATGAGAGACGGGTGAGGGTCCCTGTGATTGGATAAGAGACGGGTGAGTGTCCCTGTGATTGGATAAGAGACGGGTGAGTTCCCTGTGATTGGATGAGAGATGGGTGAGGGTCCCTGTGATTGGATGAGAGACGGGTGAGTGTCCCTGTGATTGGATGAGAGACGGGTGAGTGTCCCTGTGATTGGATGAGAGACGGGTGAGGGTCCCTGTGATTGGATGAGAGACGGGTGAGGGTCCCTGTGATTGGATGAGAGATGGGTGAGGGTCCCTGTGATTGGGTGAGAGATGGGTGTGGGTCCCTGTGATTGGATGAGGGATGAGTGAGGGTCCCTGTGATTGGATGAGAGATTGCTGTGGGTCCCTGTGATTGGATGAGAGACGGGTGAGGGTCCCTGTGATTGGATGAGAGACGGGTGAGGGTCCCTGTGATTGGATGAGAGACGTGTGAGTGTCCCTGTGATTGGATAAGAGACGGGTGAGTATCCCTGTGATTGGATAAGAGACGGGTGAGGGTCCCTGTGATTGGATGAGAGACGGGTGAGGGCCCCTGTGATTGGATGAGAGATGGGTGTGGGTCCCTGTGATTGGATGAGAGACGGGTGAGGGCCCCTGTGATTGGATGAGAGATGGGTGAGGGTCCCTGTGATTGGATAAGAGACGGGTGAGGGTCCCTGTGATTGGATGAGAGATGGGTGTGGGTCCCTGTGATTGGATGAGAGACGGGTGAGGGTCCCTGTGATTGGATGAGAGACGGGTGAGGGTCCCTGTGATTGGATAAGAGACGGGTGAGTATCCCTGTGATTGGATAAGAGACGGGTGAGGGTCCCTGTGATTGGATGAGAGACGGGTTAGTGTCCCTGTGATTGGATGAGAGACGGGTGAGGTCCCTGTGATTGGATGAGAGACGGGTGAGGGTCCCTGTGATTGGATGAGAGACGGGTGAGGGTCCCTGTGATTGGATAAGAGACGGGTGAGGGTCCCTGTGATTGGATGAGAGACGGGTGAGGGTCCCTGTGATTGGATGAGAGACGGGTGAGGGTCCCTGTGATTGGATGAGAGATGGGTGAGGGTCCCTGTGATTGGATGAGAGACGGGTGGGTGAGGGTCCCTGTGATTGGATGAGAGAGGGGTGAGGGTCCCTGTGATTGGATGAGAGATGGGTGAGGGCCCCTGTGATTGGATGAGAGACGGGTGAGGGTCCCTGTGTTTGGATGAGAGACGATTGAGGGCCCCTGTGATTGGATGAGAGATGGGTGAGGGTCCCTGTGATTGGATGAGAGACAGGTGAGGGTCCCTGTGATTGGATGAGAGACGATTGAGGGCCCCTGTGATTGGATGAGAGACGATTGAGGGCCCCTGTGATTGGATGAGAGATGGGTGAGGGTCCCTGTGATTGGATGAGAGACGGGTGAGGTCCCTGTGATTGGATGAGAGACGGGTGAGGGTCCCTGTGATTGGATGAGAGATGGGTGAGGGTCCCTGTGATTGGATGAGAGACGGGTGGGTGAGGGTCCCTGTGATTGGATGAGAGAGGGGTGAGGGTCCCTGTGATTGGATGAGAGACGGGTGAGGTTCCCTGTGATTGGATGAGAGATGGGTGAGGGTCCCTGTGATTGGATGAGAGACGGGTGAGGGTCCCTGTGATTGGATGAGAGACGGGTGAGGGTCCCTGTGATTGGATGAGAGACGGGTGAGGTTCCCTGTGATTGGATGAGAGACGGGTGAGGGTCCCTGTGATTGGATGAGAGACGGGTGAGTGTCCCTGTGATTGGATGAGAGACGGGTGAGGGTCCCTGTGATTGGATGAGAGACGGGTGAGGGTCCCTGTGATTGGATGAGAGACGGGTGAGGTTTCCTGTGATTGGATGAGAGACGGGTGGGTGAGGGTCCCTGTGATTGGATGAGAGAGGGGTGAGGGTCCCTGTGATTGGATGAGAGACGGGTGAGTGTCCCTGTGATTGGATAAGAGACGGGTGAGTATCCCTGTGATTGGATGAGAGACGATTGAGGGCCCCTGTGATTGGATGAGAGATGGGTGAGGGTCCCTGTGATTGGATGAGAGACGGGTGAGGTTCCCTGTGATTGGATGAGAGACGGGTGAGGGTCCCTGTGATTGGATGAGAGACGGGTGAGGTTCCCTGTGATTGGATGAGAGACGGGTGAGGGTCCCTGTGATTGGATGAGAGACGGGTGAGTGTCCCTGTGATTGGATGAGAGACGGATGAGGGTCCCTGTGATTAGAGGAGAGAGGGGTGAGGGTCCCTGTGATTGGATGAGAGACGGGTGAGGGTCCCTGTGATTGGATGAGAGATGGGTGAGGGTCCCTGTGATTGGATAAGAGACGGGTGAGTGTCCCTGTGATTGGATAAGAGACGGGTGAGTTCCCTGTGATTGGATGAGAGACGGGTGAGTGTCCCTGTGATTGGATGAGAGACGGGTGAGGGTCCCTGTGATTGGATGAGAGACGGGTGAGGGTCCCTGTGATTGGATGAGAGACGAGTGAGGTCCCTGTGATTGGATGAGAGACGGGTGAGGGTCCCTGTGATTGGATGAGAGATGGGTGGGTGAGGGTCCCTGTGATTGGATGAGAGAGGGGTGAGGGTCCCTGTGATTGGATGAGAGACGGGTGGGTGAGGGTCCCTGTGATTGGATGAGAGAGGGGTGAGGGTCCCTGTGATTGGATGAGAGACGGGTGAGTGTCCCTGTGTTTGGATGAGAGACGGGTGAGTGTCCCTGTGATTGGATGAGAGACGAGTGAGGGTCCCTGTGATTGGATGAGAGACGGGTGAGGGTCCCTGTGATTGGATGAAAGACGGGCGAGGGTCCCTGTGATTGGAGGAGAGAGGGGTGAGGGTCCCTGTGATTGGATGAGAGACAGGTGAGGGTCCCTGTGATTGGATGAGAGACGGGTGAGGGTCCCTGTGATTGGATGAGAGACGGGTGAGGGTCAATGTGATTGGATGAGAGATGGGTGAGGGTCCCTGTGATTGGATGAGAGACGGTGAGGGTCCCTGTGATTGGATGAGTGACGGGTGGATATCCCTGTGATTGGATAAGAGATGGGTGAGTATCCCTGTGATTGGATGAGAGACGAGTGAGGGTCCCTGTGATTGGATGAGAGATGGGTGAGGGTCCCTGTGATTGGGTGAGAGATGGGTGTGGGTCCCTGTGATTGGATGAGGGATGGGTGAGGGTCCCTGTGATTGGATGAGAGATTGCTGTGGGTCCCTGTGATTGGATGAGAGACGTGTGAGTGTCCCTGTGATTGGATGAGAGACGGGTGAGGGTCCCTGTGATTGGATGAGAGATGAGTGAGGGTCCCTGTGATTGGATGAGAGATGGGTGAGGGTCCCTGTGATTGGATGAGAGACGAGTGAGGGTCCCTGTGATTGGATGAGAGATGGGTGAGGGTCCCTGTGATTGGGTGAGAGATGGGTGTGGGTCCCTGTGATTGGATGAGTGATGGGTGAGGGTCCCTGTGATTGGATGAGAGACGGTGTGGGTCCATGTGATTGGATGAGAGACGAGTGAGGGTCCCTGTGATTGGATGAGAGACGGGTGGGTGAGGGTTCCTGTGATTGGATGAGAGATGGGTGAGGGTCCTTGTGATTGGATGAGAGATGGCTGAGGGTCCCTGTGATTGGATAAGAGACGGATGTGTGAGGGTCCTTGTGATTGGAGAGAAAGGTGAGGGTCCCTGTGATTGGATGAGAGACGGGTGAGGGTCCCTTTGATTGGATGAGAGACGGGTGAGGGTCCCTGTGATTGGATGAGAGACGGTTGAGGGTCCCTGTGATTGGATGAGACACGGGTGAGGGTCCCTGTGATTGGATGAGAGACGGATGAGGGACCCTGTGATTGGAGGAGAGAGGGGTGAGGGACCCTGTGATTGGAGGAGAGAGGGGTGAGTGGATTCTCAGATTGGGAGAATATCAGGAAAGAGGGAACTCACCATATAGGATGAATCCTCATGAGCCGCCTGACCCTGAGAGATGGGGGAGAGAGTGTGTGAGGAGGTACGGGGGAGGAGAGAGGGAGGGAGTGAGAGAGATGGGTAGAGAGATAGAGGGGGGTAAAGAGAGGGTGGAAAGAGGGGGGAGAGGGGGAGAGAGAAGTGGGAGAGAGATAAGGGGGGGAGAGATAAGGGGGAGAGAATGGGGGGAGTGAGAGAGAGGGGGGAAGGGAGGGGGGAAAGAGAGAGGGGGGAGAGAGATAAGGGGGAGAGAGAGGGGGGAAGGGAGGGGGGGAAAGAGAGAGGGGGAGAGATAGGGGGGAAGGGAAGGGGGAGAGAGGGGGGAAGGGAGGAGGGAGAGAGAGGGGGGAAGGGAGGGGGGAGAGACAGGGGGGAAGGGAGGGGGGAGAGAGAGGGGGGAAAAAAGAGGGGAGAGAGAGGGGGAAGGGAGGGGGGGAAAGAGAGAGGGGGAGAGAGAAGTTGTGATTAGAGGAGTTGGAGGAGTATGTCTATACAGCACACAGAGTATAATTAATGTCACTATGGGCCTCATGCAGTAAGCGCCGATAGAAATTATTGGCAGGGTTTTGAACTCACCATGGTTTTGCCGAGTTGCTCTCACGGTATGCAGAAAGATCCGAATACCTGTGAGAGCAACATTAGCAAACATGGCGAGTTGCCGGCGCTGAAATGACCTGCCCTCCGAGAAGGGATCACCAGGCGAGATCTATCTGCTGCAGAGAGATCCACCTCTCTGCGATAATCTCACCGGAAAAAAAATATTTTTAATTTAAATTTTATTACTAGTGTAGCCCTGTGTAATTTTGAGGTTACATGCCCCTCTCCTTCTGTGCAGTAATCCCTGTTAAGAGGGCAGGTTTGCCAGAAGTTATCCTGAGGATTGGCCTCACCCCCCTGTGAGGTGTAATATGTAGCAAAGGAAGTGACAGCATGCTCTGTGTCCACTAACAGTGACACAGGGGCGGGCCTTCTGGAAGCTATATATTACGCATCACTTCCTAAAGTTAGTGTGTCTGCTGTGTGTCTGCTGTGTTTCTGCTGTGTGTCTGTGACACTGTGACCCCACACCGTGCCAGGGCCCTGGCACAGACTGTGGCCTCCCTTAGGGGAGAGGCGTCAGAATGTGACGCTCTGACCCCACACCGTGCCAGGGTTCTGGCACAGACTGTGGCCCTCCCTTAGGGGAGAGGCGGCAGAATGTGACGCTCTGACCCCACACCGTGCCAGGGCTCTGGCACAGACTGTGGCCCTCCCTTAGGGGAGAGGCGGCAGAGTGTGACGCTCTGACCCCACACCGTGCCAGGGTTCTGGCACAGACTGTGGCCCTCCCTTAGGGGAGAGGCGGCAGAGTGTGACACTGACCCCACACCATGCCAGGGCTCTGGCACAGACTGTGGCCCTCCCTTAGGGGAGAGGCGGCAGAGTGTGACGCTCTGACCCCACACCGTGCCAGGGTTCTGGCACAGACTGTGGCCCTCCCTTAGGGGAGAGGCGGCAGAGTGTGACGCTCTGACCCCCACACCGTGCCAGGGCTCTGGCACAGACTGTGGCCCTCCCTTAGGGGAGAGGCGGCAGAGTGTGACGCTCTGACCCCACACCGTGCCTGGGCTCTGGCACAGACTGTGGCCCTCCCTTATGGGAGAGGCGGCAGAGTGTTACACTGACCCCACACCGTGCCTGGGCTCTGGCACAGACTGTGGCCCTCCCATATGGGAGAGGCGGCAGAGTGTTACACTGACCCCACACCGTGCCAGGGCTCTGGCACAGACTGTGGCCCTCCCTTAGGGGAGAGGCGGCAGAGTGTGACACTGACCCCACACCGTGCCAGAGTTCTGGCACAGACTGTGGCCCTCCCTTAGGGGAGAGGCGGCAAAGTGTGACACTGACCCCACACCGTGCCAGGGCTCTGGCACAGACTGTGGCCCTCCCTTAGGGGAGAGGCGGCAGAGTGTGACGCTCTGACCCCACACCGTGCCAGGGCTCTGGCACAGACTGTGGCCCTCCCTTAGGGGAGAGGCGGCAGAGTGTGACGCTCTGACCCCACACCGTGCCAGGGCTCTGGCACAGACTGTGGCCCTCCCTTAGGGGAGAGGCGGCAGAGTGTGACGCTCTGACCCCACACCGTGCCAGGGCTCTGGCACAGACTGTGGCCCTCCCTTAGGGGAGAGGCGGCAGAGTGTGACACTGACCCCACACCGTGCCAGGGCTCTGGCACAGACTGTGGCCCTCCCTTAGGGGAGAGGCGGCAGAGTGTGACACTGACCCCACACCGTGCCAGGGCTCTGGCACAGACTGTGGCCCTCCATTAGGGGAGAGGCGGCAGAGTGTGACTCTGACCCCACACCGTGCCAGGGCTCTGGCACAGATTGTGGCCGTCCCTTAGGGGAGAGGTGGCAGAGTGTGACGCTCTGACCCCACACCGTGCTAGGCCTCTGGCACAGACTGTGGCCCTCCCTTAGGGGAGAGGTGGCAGAGTGTGACTCTGACCCCACACCGTGCCAGGGCTCTGGCACAGACTGTGGCCCTCCCTTAGGGGAGAGGTGGCAGAGTGTGACGCTCTGACCCCACACCATGCTAGGCCTCTGGCACAGACTGTGGCCCTCCCTTAGGGGAGAGACGGCAGAGTGTGACACTGACCCCACACCGTGCCAGGGCTCTGGCACAGACTGTGGCCCTCCCTTAGGGGAGAGGTGGCAGAGTGTGACGCTCTGACCCCACACCGTGCCAGGGCTCTGGCACAGACTGTGGCCCTCCCTTAGGGGAGAGGTGGCAGAGTGGGCCGCTCTGACCCCACACCGTGCCAGGGCTCTGGCACAGACTGTGGCCCTCCCTTAGCGGAGAGGCGGCAGAGTGTGACACTGACCCTACACCGTGCCAGGGCTCTGGCACAGACTGTGGCCCTCCCTTAGGGGAGAGGCGGCAGAGTGTGACGCTCTGACCCCACACCGTGCCAGGGCTCTGGCACAGACTGTGGCCCTCCCTTAGGGGAGAGGCGGCAGAGTGTGACGCTCTGACCCCACCGTGCCAGGGCTCTGGCACAGACTGTGGCCCTCCCTTAGGGGAGAGGCGGCAGAGTGTGACGCTCTTACCCCACACCGTGCCAGGGCTCTGGCACAGACTGTGGCCCTCCCTTAGGGGAGAGGCGGCAGAGTGTGACACTGACCACACACCGTGCCAGGGCTTTGGCACAGACTGTGGCCCTCCCTTAGGGGAGAGGCGGCAGAGTGTGAATCTCTGACCCCACACCGTGCCAGGGCTCTGGCACAGACTGTGGCCCTCCCTTAGGGGAGAGGCGGCAGAGTGTGACGCTCTGACCCCACACCGTGCCAGGGCTCTGGCACAGACTGTGGCCCTCCCTTAGGGGAGAGGCGGCAGAGAGTGACGCTCTGACCCCACACCGTGCCAGGGCTCTGGCACACACTGTGGCCCTCCCTTAGGGGAGAGGCGGCAGAGAGTGACGATCTGACCCCACACCGTGCCAGGGCTCTGGCACAGACTGTGGCCCTCCCTTAGGGGAGAGGCGGCAGAGTGTGACGCTCTGACCCCACACCGTGCCAGGGCTCTGGCACAGACTGTGGCCCTCCCTTAGGGGAGAGGTGGCAGAGTGACGCTCTTACCCCACACCGTGCCAGGGCTCTGGCACAGACTGTGGCCCTACCTTAGGGGAGAGGTGGCAGAGTGTGACACTGACCCCACACCGTGCCAGGGCTCTGGCACAGACTGTGGCTCTCCCTTAGGGGAGAGGCGGCAGAGTGTGACACTGACCCCACACCATGCCAGGGCTCTGGCACAGACTGTGGCCCTCCCTTAGGGGAGAGGCGGCAGAGTGTGACGCTCTGACCCCACACTGTGCCAGGGCTCTGGCACAGACTGTGGCCCTCCCTTAGGGGAGAGGTGGCAGAGTGTGACACTGACCCCACACTGTGCCAGGGCTCTGACACAGACTGTGGCCCTCCCTTAGGGGAGAGGTGGCAGAGTGTGACACTGACCCCACACCGTGTCAGGGCCCTGGCACAGACTGTGGCCCTCCCTTAGGGGAGAGGTGGCAGAGTGTGAACCTGACCCCACACCGTGCCAGGGCTCTGGCACAGACTGTGGCCCTCCCTTAGGGGAGAGGCGGCAGAGTGTGACGCTCTGACCCCACACCGTGTCAGGGCTCTGGCACAGACTGTGGCCCTCCCTTAGGGGAGAGACGGCAGAGTGTGACATTGACCCCACACCGTGCCAGGGCTCTGGCACAGACTGTGGCCCTCCCTTAGGGGAGAGGTGGCAGAGTGTGACACTGACCCCACACCGTGCCAGGGCTCTGGCACAGACTGTGGCCCTCCCTTAGGGGAGAGGTGGCAGAGTGTGACGCTCTGACCCCACACCGTGCCAGGGCTCTGGCACAGACTGTGGCCCTCCCTTAGGGGAGAGGTGGCAGAGTGTGACGCTCTGACCCCACACCGTGCCAGGGCTCTGGCACAGACTGTGGCCCTCCCTTAGGGGAGAGGTGGCAGAGTGTGACGCTCTGACCCCACACCGTGCCAGGGCTCTGGCACAGACTGTGGCCTCCCTTAGGGGAGAGGCGGCAGAGTGTGACACTCTGACCCCCACACCGTGCCAGGGCTCTGTCACAGACTGTGGCCCTCCCTTAGGGGAGAGGCGGCAGAGTGTGACTCTGACCCCACACCTTGTCAGGGCCCTGGCACAGACTGTGGCCCTCCCTTAGGGGAGAGGCGGCAGAGTGTGACACTCTGACCCCCACACCGTGCCAGGGCTCTGGCACAGACTGTGGCCCTCCCTTAGGGGAGAGGCGGCAGAGTGTGACACTGACCCCACACCGTGCCAGGGCTCTGGCACAGACTGTGTCCCTCCATTAGGGGAGAGGCGTCAGAGTGTGACACTGACCCCACACCGTGCCAGGGCTCTGGCACAGACTGTGTCCCTCCATTAGGGGAGAGGCGTCAGAGTGTGACGCTCTGACCCCACACCGTGCCAGGGCTCTGGCACAGACTGTGGCCCTCCCTTAGGGGAGAGGCGGCAGAGTGTGACGCTCTGACCCCACACCGTGCCAGGGCTCTGGCACAGACTGTGGCCCTCCCTTAGGGGAGAGGCGGCAGAGAGTGACGCTCTGACCCCACACCGTGCCAGGGCTCTGGCACAGACTGTGGCCCTCCCTTAGGGGAGAGGCGGCAGAGAGTGACGATCTGACCCCACACCGTGCCAGGGCTCTGGCACAGACTGTGGCCCTCCCTTAGGGGAGAGGCGGCAGAGTGTGACGCTCTGACCCCACACCGTGCCAGGGCTCTGGCACAGACTGTGGCCCTCCCTTAGGGGAGAGGCGGCAGAGTGTGACGCTCTGACCCCACACCGTGCCAGGGCTCTGGCACAGACTGTGGCCCTCCCTTAGGGGAGAGGCGGCAGAGTGTGACGCTCTGACCCCACACCGTAACAGGGCTCTGGCACAGACTGTGGCCCTCCCTTAGGGGAGAGGCGGCAGAGTGTGACGCTCTGACCCCACACCGTAACAGGGCTCTGGCACAGACTGTGGCCCTCCCTTAGGGGAGAGACGGCAAAGTGTGACGCTCTGACCCCACACCGTGCCAGGGCTCTGGCACAGACTGTGGCCCTCCCTTAGGGGAGAGGTGGCAGAGTGTGACACTGACCCCACACCGTAACAGGGCTCTGGCACAGACTGTGGCCCTCCCTTAGGGGAGAGGCGGCAGAGTGTGACGATCTGACCCCACACCGTGCCAGGGCTCTGGCACAGAATGTGGCCCTCCCTTAGGGGAGAGGCGGCAGAGTGTGACGCTCTGACCCCACACCGTGCCTGGGCTCTGGCACAGACTGTGGCCCTCCCTTAGGGGAGAGGCGGCAGAGTGTGACGCTCTGACCCCACACCGTGCCAGGGCTCTGGCACAGAATGTGGCCCTCCCTTAGGGGAGAGGTGGCAGAGATTCCCCTGTCTCTATTAAGGAGTCAGGGAGCGACGTCCATGTTGTGGGCAACTTGAACATGTGCGGCTAGAGAACGGCCGCTATGATGGGCAGTCTGCCATGGAGGATGCCAATAAAGATTGCCTTGATTCAAAGAGCCTTCTTGCCTGAGCCTGGAGATATTCAGGGAGAAGCTGCACCCAGGGGTTCTCTTCCAGAGACTCTTCCCTGCTGTCGTGGGGACCTGGAAGGGATGGAGGCGCTGTACCAAAAGTGAGTACAATCTCAGCACTACCTCACGAGCCAGTCCTGATGAAATCCCCAATACCATCAAGCGGGAGACTCAGGAGTCCTGTAAGCCAGCAGGTGCACCACACGACATGACATGTAACTGGGGGCAGATTCCTCACATAGGGGCCCATATGAGATTAGGTAGGGGTTAAACTGTTACACTAGTGTAGATGTGCATGGGGTCTCCGGAGCAGAACCGCGTTGGTTTCAGGTCCGGGGACCCCGTGCTTCCCGAGATACAGGCCCCGTTATGGTGTGCCGGTATCCCTCTGCTTTTTTTACATCCCACGGTCACGTGATCAGGACATTTAAATGCAGGCGGATACCGGCACCCCATAACCGGGCCTGTGCAGTCGATTGGGAAGAGTTCCATCATGTAATGAGATTCATCGTGCGGTACAAAGATTATAACATCGCAACCAAGATTTGTACCCAGCTTCAAGAGTTCGTAAGAACTAAAGACTTCCAAACCAATTCT
This sequence comes from Ascaphus truei, assembly GCF_040206685.1. NCBI lineage: Eukaryota > Metazoa > Chordata > Amphibia > Anura > Ascaphidae > Ascaphus > Ascaphus truei. The sequence continues at coordinate 141,496 of NW_027456552.1, read as the reverse complement.
GCGACGGTAGAACGAAACGCGCAGTCCCGGCGGAGATAACGTTGTGGCGAGCGGCGCCACTAGCCAAAGACTGTTTTTGCGGCTTTGCTTTTGCACATCTCCCGCTCCTGGGAAATGGTGCTTAAAGACTCTATTTCTAAAGATTGCGGTCTGGAAGTAGAATATTCATTTTACCCGGTCCCAGTAAGTGTACTTTCATAATATTTTGTAAATCAAGCTGTGTATGTTCATTGTGTAAATAAATTACAATTTATTTTATCTCTCGCTTTGCTGAATCAAAGGATCCGGGTATTTTGGTGTTAAAAGCGTTGGTCTCCAGTTACACCAGGCAACTACCCCCACCCTTCACCCATTCATTTGTACAGTGGGTACATCATGCCCATATAATATGAGCATGATTAACCAATATACAAAGAAATGAGTAAGGATTAAAAAAAACACCACATAGCAAAATCAAATACAGCACATATAAAAATCAAACACAAGACATAACAAAATAAAACACATAGTAAAATAAAATACAGCACATCTCAAAATAAAACACATAGTAAAATAAAATACAGCACATAGCCAATTAAATCAATAACAAATGCCAATCAAACAATTGAATAGTACAGTGGGTACATGATGGACATTTTCAAGAGCCGCGATAAGCGTCGTAACCTGCTCGCGGCTACTAGAATTGCACGAGTTTATGAACGTTCCGGAAATCTTAGCGCCGCTCCCTATGCGTTTTGATTTTGAACAAAATTTTGGGGGGCGATTCAGGTCATTATCGCCCACCCCCTCGCCGTCACAGAGGCGCAATACCAACACTAGGTAACTACGAAACTGAGAGGCTACTTTAGTCAATCGGTAAAGATAAAAACTCTGCCCAGATTGAACCACCCGTGAATATGACTACAGAACCCGATGCCGGCGGTCACCCTAAACTCAGGGAAAAAAGGATCGTCCGTCACAGGGGAAAACTCGTGACCAAGCGGTCAGAAGAAAGACTGTACGTGAAAAAATTCCTCCTCGAGCGACTGAGGAGTTCTGAGCTCAAGTTCCTTCTGGTGGAGACACTAATAACATAGAGAAAGGGCTCCAATCCCAGCGGGACTGAGGGTTCTTGTTCTCCATCCACTCTCATTCGAGCTGAAGGGATATCTCGAGTGAGAGTGGAAGGATGGGCTTTGGCCGTGGTAAGCCCGAGCTTCCCACAAACAGGGGAGGTATGTAACAGGGACTTATTACTGTTTTAGAGAAAAGCTGCCTCAGATCTCTGAATCCAGCATGGAGCTGGTTAACTGCAGCCACTCAATTAGCCAGTCTCCACCTGGACTTATCAGAGCTCTGTGAAAGAGTGTCATGTGAGACACAGAAAAGAGATTTTCCTTAGCTCAGTTACAACAGTGCTGACAGAAGGAGAGGAAAGAGGTCTTGAGTGCACAGGAGACCTGTATATTGCAAGCAAGATACAAGGGGACCAGACCTCATTTCCTGGATACAAAGGACCCAGGAACTTGCCAGAGGCTGGACTTTCCAACACACCAAGAGACCTGGACACCACTGACCTGAATGGCCACCTGCTATTAGGTACCGCTGAGACTTTGGGGGTGTATACTGGTAAGGGGCTCCCCCCCCCCCCCCAGTCTTACAGTTAGAGACACAGGGATAGGTGTTTGTTATTTTATGTATATTTTTGTTTGATGTGTTGTTTAAAGGAACAGGCAATAAAGAGGTATGGAGTGTTATAGAGGGTAGATATATAAATGTCTCACCATTGCAGGAGTCAGCACATCGTCATACACTGCAAATAAGTCGAGGTTGTCATGGGATGGTCCTAGAGTATGATGAGAAACATACAGTATTTCTGATGGTGCAGCACAGCGACCATCTTATTTCTTCTCAATGGTATAAATAGATCTGATGTGTGTGTGTGTGATATTGTTACTGGTGGATTAACTAAATAAAAAGGGACGTCTCATTATTATGTGTGTCATGTGACTCTCACTTAATGCCTATCGACCGCCCCAACCATTATTGACACTCCCTTTCTCCTACTTACTCTCTACCTTTCTCCTACTGACTCTCTCCCTTTCTCCTACTGACTCTCCTCTTCATCTCTCGCCCCTTTTCTCTTTATCTCTTCCCCTCACCTTTCTCACACTCTCTCACAGGAAGTACGCATCTCTTGTATAGTAGGACAGCTCCAGATATTATCAATACGGTTCCCAGGACCGCCCCACAGATGATTCCAGCTATAACTTCAGCACAGTGATCGGGATGAGAGGATTCACTGTCAACTGTAAGAGAAGAAAGAACACACAGTGAGATATATATATATATAATCATAGATCTCTCCAGCCCATGTCTCCCCACTGCTGGATGCAGACTCCCCAATGATCTCCTAGGTCTTGCGGTTACAGCCTCTCTTCTCCATGTCAATCCCACACATTCCATATCCTCCCGAGCCAGTGCCTCCCCACTGCTGGATGAAGCCTCCCAAGTGATCTCCCGGGTCCTGCATTTACAGCCTCTCTTCTTCACGTCTCTCCCACAAATTCCCTCATCCCATCATCTCCAGCCCGTGTCTCCCCACTGCTGGATGAAGCCTCCCCAGTGATCTCCCAGGTCCTGCGGTTACAGCCTCTCTTCTTCACGTCTCTCCCACACATTCCCTCATCCCATCCTCCCCAGCCCGTGTCTCCCCACTGCTGGATGAAGCCTCCCCAGTGATCTCCCAGGTCCTGCGGTTACAGCCTGTCTTCTCCACGTCGCTCCCACACATTCCCTCATCCCACCCTCTCCAGCCCGTGTCTCCCCACTGCTGGATGAAGTCTCCCCAGTGATCTCCCAGGTCCTGCGGTTACAGCCTCTCTTCTTCACGTCTCTCACACAAATTCCCTCATCCCATCCTCCCCAGCCCGTGTCTCCCCACTGCTGGATGAAGCCTCCCCAGTGATCTCCCATGTCCTGCGGTTACAGCCTCTCTTCTTCACATCGCTCCCATGCATATTCTCATCCTATCAAGTCTGTCACAGTTGACCAAATATTTACATCTTTTTACCGGGATCATAACATTGAGCAAAACGAGTTGATGAAATAAATTGTGGTTTATTCACTTAAAATGGGCAAACACAATTTGGAACACAAAATACATAAGAAAGACGCACTTACTGGGGGTCTGGGCTACAAAATTAGACTTTCCTAGTTTAAATGAACGAAAAACCAAAGTCTTTAGATGACCGGGACTTGGCCCGAAATGTCCGGAAACTCAAATCGGCATGAAGTTCCTGACGCCGCCTCCTGTGGTGCTGAAACCCCTTGTCTGGGATTCGCTCCAAAAGTCCTGGAGGTAAAATCGGCAGCGATCCTAACCACGACCACCACGTTCATTTTGTAAACTTGGTCACAAAAAGCAGGACAGAAAATACTTCGACCTGAACTTTCTGAAGCCGGCTCGCTGCTATGTCACCGACAGCATCTTTTGGTACATTCAAATTTGCGGCTGATGTTCTGGGGCTTATAATGTGATCACCGGATTGGCTGGGGGATTCTTATAGTATTTCAGGTTCATTCATGAAATACTACAGCCAATCCGAGTGTGGGAAATTTCCTGCCAGCCAATCCGAGCGATGCCGGTCTTCTGAAGCCGGGCAAGCAGATCTTCTGAATCAGCCAAGGACAGGCACAAGCTTGCCACCTCTGCCACTTGGTATTCAGAAGCCACCTGCTGGTTTAGGCTCCTCACAGTCTGGTGGGGCAAATGGTAGTCCCAAGGACTTCCATTCATCTCAGGACGTGGGTACTCAATCCTAAACCTCCTGCCCAAATGTCCTTCACACCTCTGGCATCCTCTGTGGCTTTCATGTCCGATGTCTGAGTAGACACGCTGGCACCAGGCTGGTAGCCCACTGTCTCACTCAGAACATCGGTCCAGAAAGACCCAGCTCATAATAACATGCACAAGCATATATGTATTTTAAACACACTGTTTAATAAAATATACATTTGAGCTTTCCTAAAACTTCTGGTTATGGGGAATAGAATAAGAAATTGCACTTCAATCCTTATTAGCCGTATTCTCTACACACTATAGCTAGGCAGCCTTTAAAACTCCTTCAACCTTATCTATGATTGGAGCATCCCCAGAACCCCTATATTGGGTTCTGGGTGACCTGGGCATTAATTGGGCATCCCCCATTAACACAGGGACCTCTTGACAGTTCCAGGGACATCTCACATCCCAATGCCCCATTTATCTTTCAGGTCTGTGCTGAAGCAGGGAATCCTAGCGGTGAGTCACGCAAGCGTTTTCAAGGGGAGATTTTGCCGGAGTGATGTGCCTACATGTTTCCAGGAATCCGACCTGATTCCCAGGTACATTTTTGGGGTATTGTATTGAATGTCTTTATTTATAAAGCGCCATTAATGTACATAGCGTGTCACAGCAGTAATACATGTGGTAATCAAATAAATAACAGATAATATAAATAACAGATCATGGGAATAAGTGCTTTAGACATAAACGTAACATTAAGGAAGAGGAGACCCTGCCCCGAGGAGCTTACAGTCTAATTGGTAGGTAGGGAGAACGTACAGAGACAGTAGGAGGGAGTTCTGGTAAGTGCGTCTGCAGGGGGCCAAGCTTTATGTATCGTGTGTTCAGAAAATCCACAGTGCTATTCATATGCTTCTTTAAGCAAGTGTGTCTTAAGGTGGGTCTTAAAGGTGGATAGAGAGGGTGCTAGTCGGGTACTGAGGGGAAGGGCATTCCAGAGGTGTGGGGCAGTCAGTGAAAAAGGTTTAAGGCGGGAGAGGGCTTTAGATACAAAGGGGGTAGAAAGAAGACATCCTTGAGAAGAACGCAAGAGTCTGGATGGTGCATAACGAGAAATTAGGGATGAGATGTAAGGAGAGGCAGAGGAGTGTAAAGCTTTAAAAGTGAGGAGAAGAATGGAGTGTGAGATGCGGGATTTGATCGGAAGCCAGGAGAGGGATTTCATGAGGGGAGATCCAGCAATGTGGACCCCGACTATCTAGACACATTATGACAACACTTTCTTCGGAAAACACTCCTTGAAACTCATAGCCCCAATCTCTGCTCGCTGACACTCTCCCCCCCCCCCCCCGCCCCCCCCCCCCCCCCCCCCGCTCCCATCCCCAGCAATCTCTGCTCGCTGACACTCCTGGAAAGGTAAAACCACCAGACATTCTTTATTGTCACATAATTTTATACAATGCATGTACAGTCACTGGGCTCGAGAGCTTACACTCCTGAACCCCAATACATGGATCAGAGATAACCAAATGGGCGTAATCTTTATTAGTGACCCTGGTTACTCCCTCACCATCACACTAACGCTAACACCACCCTAACTCTTGTTACTAGTTTTAAATACTTGGGCTTATGGTTTGACCCCCATTTAACGTCCGGGATGCACATTAATACCCTGACATCCAAGACCTATACCAAACTAGGGGTACTTTACAGGAACAAATCCTCCCTAAGTCTCCTGGTCAGAAAGCGTATCGCACAGCAGATGCTAATGCCAATTATAGACTAATGGTAAAAAGTATATGGCTCAGCACCCCAAACCCACCTTAGCAAACTGGACAGCCTCTACAATTCAATATGCCATTTTGTTCTCCAATACAACTACAACATACAACAATACGAAAAGTTCAAAGAACTAGATTGGTCATCACTTGAGTCTAGGTGCAAAGTTCACCTTTCCTGTCTTGCCTTCAAATCTGACTCCAAAAGACTGTTCATGGTCCCAAGGATACAGCAAAGTATCTGGTTGCTCCTCCTTCTCTTACCGTGCACCCCAAAACTGGAACAGTCTACCGGAGACTCTCACATCCACCACCAGTTTAAGTTCTTTCAAAACAAAAGCTGTCTCACATTTTAATCTGGTCTGTAACTGTTACATACGCTCATAATATATATTATCTGTAACTGTTACATACGCCTATAATATATATATATATTATCTGTAACTGTTTCATACGCCTATAATATATATTACCTGTAACTGTTACATATGCCTATAATATATTACCTGTAACTGTTACATACGCCTATAATATATATTACCTGTAACTGTTACATACGCCCATAATATATATTATCTGTAACTGTTACATACGCCCATAATATATATTATCTGTAACTGTTACATACGCCCATAATATATATTATCTGTAACTGTTACATACGCCTATAATATATATTATCTGTAACTGTTACATACGCCTATAATATATATTATCTCTAACTGTGCATGCAATGTCTTGTATATAATGTATACCCTGTTCCTTTATGTAACTGAATTTGTAACCATGTATAATTTGTTTTACTCTGTGCCCAGGACATACTTGAAAACGAGAGGTAACTCTCACTGTATTACTTCCTGGTAAAATATTTTATAAATAAAACAAATAAATAAAACACCTCCCCCCTCGAGATGAAGGCTCTGTGGCAGTCGCCACGTCCGGTGGCTCCGCACGCCTGGCACTTGTTGAGGTTTTTGGCTCACTAGCGATGTCCTGTTGGCAGAGACCTCAGCATTACCGGGCTCGCTGCCTTTCTTGTGTTGAATGGTAAAGTCACATTCCTGCAATGCCAGAGTCCAGCGCAGGAACTTGCCATTCTCCCCGAAACCCTTTGTAGCCAACTTAACGGGTCGGGATCTGGGATCACTGTAAATGACCTGACGCACAGATAGGGCTGCAGTTTGCTCAGAGCCCAAACGATGGCCAGGCATTCTTTCTCTAAAGTGGCATAAGCCACTTCCCTGAGTAGCAGTTTCCTGCTCAGGTATACCACGGGATGTTCACCCCCTTCCTCGCCCACAGCCACTGAGAGCTGACCAGCCTGGCCAGTTGTCACCTTCCTAGACTTGGAGGAACTGAGCCTGCGGAGGGCTTTGAATAGTAAGTGGGCAAGATGGCAGTTTGTGCACATACCCTCTCACTTTTCTGAAGCCATAGCTGCCAGATTTCACAAACCTGGCAAAGTGTGTGGGTGGCTAGAGATGAAATTCCCACGCCGCGGGTTGGCCGTAATGCTGTGGGACTGACTTTGCAAAAGTTATAAAAACGTTAGTAGCCAGCCCAGAGAGCAGATTCTAGATTGCTAAACAGATCCCCAGAGGAGAGATTCCCCAGAGATTGGACAGTCTTTTGGCAGGGCCTGTCCAAGCTTCAAAGACGAACTGGCATCCCATGACCGTCCTGCTGGACTTGAGGATCTGGTAACTCTCTGCATCCGCATGGACCAGCGACTTCAGGAAAGAAGAATGGAGAGAGGCAAACATGCCCGAGGTACACAACCTTCTTCTTTTCAGGCTACAGGATCAGTGTTTCCCACAACACTTACTCTAGATGAGCCCATGCAGCTAGGAGGGACCAGCCTTACACCAAGCGAGAGGAAACGTAGAAGGCGTGCGGGTTTGTGTCTATACTGAAGCCACAACGGACACCTAGTGGCTAACTGTCCACTGAGGCCGGGAAATGCCGCAGCCCAGTGAGAGTCAGGATGATCACGCTGGGCACCACAGCCTTACCCCCTCCTCAACTTTCTACAAGGATCTATCTAAAGGAGTATTTTATGCCAGGTCCGAAGGCGGTGGCGGGAATTGCGGTTACAGCATCAGACAAGATACAACTGCCGGCAGTGTATGAGGACTTCCGCGATGTGTTCGACAATCGTCAGGCAGAGGAACTTCCACAACATCGAGCGTATGATCGTCCAATTGACTTTTTGTATGGCGCCATTCCTCCTAGGGGTGGATCTTACCCGCTGTCCGTTCCCGAAACCCAGGCCATGAGGTAATATATCCACGAGAACCTCCAGACTGGGTTCATTCGAAAGTCCTCGTCACCCGCAGGGGCAGGATTCTTTTTTTGTCGGACTCTTTATAGATTACCGTGGTCTCAACAAACTCACCATAAAGAATCGCTATCCCCTTCCGCTGATAGCTGAACTTTCTGATAAACTTCAAGGAGCTACCATAATCACGAAATTAGATCTCAGAGGTGCCTACAACCTGGTCAGGATCCGTCAAGGAGATGAATGGAAGACGGTCTTCAACACTCGCGATGGACATTATGAGTACCGGGTCATGCCGTTTGGGCTCTGCAACGCGCCGGCGGTCTTCCAAGACTTTGTAAATGACATCTTCAGGCACCTACTGGACCATCATGTGATCGTATATCTGGACGACATCATAATTTTTTCCAGATTCACTCAAGAACATACAGGTCACGTCAAGCAAGTCTTGCAGCGTTTAAGAGAGAACCACCTTTTTCGCAAAGATAGAGAATTGTCACTTTCACCAGAAGTCTACCTCCTTTCTCGGCTACTGTATATTATCTCAGATACCGGCCTCGCTATGGACCCCATCAAGGTTAAAGCTGTCATAGAGTGACCGTGCCCTCTGTGCCTCAAGGCAATCCAGAGATTTCTTGGCTTCGCCAACTACAACCGGAGATTCATTCAGGACTATTCTTCGGTAGTACTGTAGCACCTATTACGGCGTTGACCAAGAAAGGAGCTGACCCAACGAATTGGCCTGCTGAGGCTCTCCAGGTTTTTGAGAGGATAAAAAGAACATTTGCGTCGGCACCCATCCTGGTACATCCAGACCCTGCTCTACCATTTACTCTTGAGGTTGACGCCTCCGACATAGGAGCAGCAGCTACTGTATACTCTCCCAGAGAAAGAACCCACAAGTCCGACTATCCCTGTGCGTATTTATCAAAAAAAAATCTTCCGCCCAAAGGAACTATGACATAGGGAATCGCGAACTCCTCGCGATCAAGATGGCTCTGGAGGAGTAGATGGAACAGAGATTCCGGTCACCATATTGACGGACCACAAAAACTTATTGTACATTGAGGGAGCACGTCGGCTTGGGTCTCGGCAGGCAAGGTGGGGCATGATTTCTGTTGGCAGCCCTGCTGGGGGAGAAGGTAGAGAGAGAATGGGAAGAGGTAGAATGTATAATACAGCATCAATGGTGACACTAATAGATAAATATCATAATATTCATTTTTAGTAATGTTATTTGTTGTATTAATAATTTTTTTTATGTCCCGGTTTTTCATTTTCAAAATCTGGTCACCCTAGTACAAGGGATTCATAACAATGGGGCAAAGAAACCACTGACCCCCTGCTCCTAACTGGGGGTATCCCGGGGCGGCCATATATACAGTATATCCATAATACCAGCACAAGCAAAGGATTCTGGGAGAGATACTCAGGGAGGGAGAGGTCACACATTACTCACCATATACAGGCAGGTACACTGTGTATTGTAGCTGACCTTTATCCGTCTGTATCTGCGCGGTGTAATTACCCCGGTCTGAGGTAACGAGGTCAGAGATCTGTAACGACCCGTCTGGGAGCGGTGACGCCCGGGAGAAGTACTGTGGCCCCGGTCTCTCTATGTTAGAACCCGGGAGATAGCCGAGGATTAGGTTCACTGAGTCCGGCCCTGACCCTTTATACCAGACGACGTATTTTACTGTCCCAGTGACCCCGGTGACCTTCAGGGTGACAGACTGTCCGACTGCCGGACTCTCAGGGATCAGCTGAATAATGAATTCACTGGTCACCTCCATCCACAGACTGAGGAGAACTGCAAGAGAGACAGGAGCGTGAGGAGCGCGGGCACCGCTCTAATACAGAGAGCGCAGGCACCGCTCTAATACAGGGAGCGCAGGCACCTCTCTAATACAGGGAGCGCAGGCACCTCTAATACAGAGAGCGCAGGCACCTCTCTAATACAGGGAGCGCAGGCACCGCTCTAATACAGGGAGCGCAGGCACCGCTCTAATACAGGGAGCGCAGGCACCGCTCTAATACAGGGAGCGCAGGCACCGCTCTAATACAGGGAGCGCAGGCACCTCTCTAATACAGGGAGAGCAGGCACCTCTCTAATACAGGGAGCGCAGGCACCTCTCTAATACAGGGAGCGCAGGCACCGCTCTAATACAGGGAGCGCAGGCACCGCTCTAATACAGGGAGCGCAGGCACCGCTCTAATACAGGGAGCGCAGGCACCGCTCTAATACAGGGAGCGCAGGCACCTCTCTAATACAGAGAGCGCAGGCACCGCTCTAATACAGGGAGCGCAGGCACCGCTCTAATACAGGGAGCGCAGGCACCGCTCTAATACAGGGAGCGCAGGCACCGCTCTAATACAGGGAGCGCAGGCACCTCTAATACAGGGAGCGCAGACACCTCTCTAATACAGAGAGCGCAGGCACCGCTCTAATACAGGGAGCGCAGGCACCGCTCTAATACAGGGAGCGCAGGCACCGCTCTAATACAGGGAGCGCAGGCACCGCTCTAATACAGGGAGCGCAGGCACCTCTAATACAGAGAGCGCAGACACCTCTCTAATACAGAGAGCGCAGGCACCGCTCTAATACAGGGAGCGCAGGCACCGCTCTAATACAGAGAGCGCAGGCACCGCTCTAATACAGGGAGCGCAGGCACCGCTCTAATACAGGGAGCGCAGGCACCGCTCTAATACAGGGAGCGCAGGCACCGCTCTAATACAGGGAGCGCAGGCACCGCTCTAATACAGGGAGCGCAGGCACCGCTCTAATACAGGGAGCGCAGGCACCGCTCTAATACAGGGAGCGCAGGCACCTCTCTAATACAGAGAGCGCAGGCACCGCTCTAATACAGGGAGCGCAGGCACCGCTCTAATACAGGGAGCGCAGGCACCGCTCTAATACAGGGAGCGCAGGCACCGCTCTAATACAGGGAGCGCAGGCACCGCTCTAATACAGGGAGCGCAGGCACCGCTCTAATACAGGGAGCGCAGGCACCGCTCTAATACAGGGAGCGCAGGCACCTCTCTAATACAGGGAGCGCAGGCACCTCTCTAATACAGGGAGCGCAGGCACCTCTCTAATACAGGGAGCGCAGGCACCTCTCTAATACAGAGAGCGCAGGCACCTCTCTAATACAGGGAGCGCAGGCGCCACTCTAATACAGAGAGCGCAGGCACGTCTCTAATACAGGGAGTGCAGGCATCTCTCTAATACAGGGAGCGCGGGCACCTCTCTAATACAGGGAGCGCAGGCACCTCTCTAATACAGAGAGCGCAGGCACCTCTCTAATACAGGGAGTGCAGGCATCTCTCTAATACAGGGAGCGCAGGCATCTCTCTAATACAGGGAGCGCAGGTATCTCTCTAATACAGGGAGTTTCTCCAACCTTACGCCCGATGAGCATCAAGCATTGAAGTCACTGCATGACAATACAAATATCATCATAAGAGCGGCCGACAAAGGGGGAGGTATAGTGGGGGTAAAGTGGGGGTATAATGGAGGTATAGTGGAGGTATAGTGGAGGTATAGTGGAGGTGTAGTGGAGGTATAGTGGGGGTATAGTGGAGGTATAGTGGAGGTATAGTGGAGGTATAGTGGGGTTATAGTGGAGGTATAGTGGGGGTATAGTGGAGGTGTAGTGGAGGTATAGTGGAGGTATAGTTGGGGTATAGTGGGGATATAGTGGAGGTATAGTGGGGTTATAGTGGAGGTATAGTGGAGGTATAGTGGAGGTATAGTGGGGGTATAGTGGAGGTATAGTGGAGGTATAGTGGAGATATAGTGGAGGTATAGTGGAGGTATAGTGGAGGTATAGTAGAGGTATAGTGGAGGTATAGTGGAGGTATAGTGGAGGTATAGTGGAGGTATAGTGGAGGTATAGTGGAGGTATAGTGGAGGTATAGTGGAGATATAGTGGAGGTATAGTAGAGGTATAGTGGAGGTATAGTGGAGGTATAGTGGAGGTATAGTGGAGGTATAGTGGAGATATAGTGGAGGTATAGTGGAGGTATAGTGGAGGTATAGTGGAGGTATAAGAGGGGTATAGTGGAGGTATAGTGGAGGTATAGTGGAGGTATAGTGGTTATGGACTATGGGCAATACCAGACTGAGGTCATGAGGCAGCTCAATGTAGTTCAACGCTACAAACTGCTGAAGGGTGACCCTGCCCTTGGCTATAAGAGGAAGATCGACAATGTCATCCAGTTAGGAATCGACAATCGCTGGATTACAGAGGATACGGGGACACTTCTACAACAGGAGTTTCCAATTACCCCGGTCCTCTATATACTACCAAAGGTGCACAAATCACTTACCGCGCCTCCTAGCAGACCGATCATCTCGGCCAGGGGCTTGTTGTGTCACCCTATTTCGCAATATGCTGATTTCTACCTTCAACCACTCGTAGCCAAAATGGGGAGCTACCTCAAGGACACCACAGATTTTATTAATCGATTTATGGTTGTTAGTCTTAATTTACAGGATGTCTTGCTCGTAACCATGGATCTTTCGAGCTTGTACATTAACATTGCCCATTCAGAGGGGATGGAGGCCATAGAGGACTGTAACAGGGGAGTTACCCCTGTTCAGGTAATGTGCCTGTAATCCAGCAGTGTGGTGGTTAACTGCTGGTAGTGAATTATCCAACACCACCTGCCTGATTAGCTCCTAAGAAAAGCCTGTCTTTTGAGACAGGAAGGGAGATTGTCCCTGAATCTCACACAACTTGTGAGACTGAGCATGGTGACACTTGTCTTGAGCCTGCCAGAAGAAATGGCAGTGCTGCTTTCAAGACACAGGGAAACTTCTAAACCTGAATGCTGACAAACCCGGAGAAAAAGGTAGCAACCAGGGACAGAGAAGATTTTCCCTCCAAGCCACAAGGAACAGACTTTTATTACAAGACTTTTTATATCTGTTCATTTCATGCTATGTGTTTGGGGCTGGGAGACATGCTTATCTAAAGGGAGTTGTGGACTGTCTAGGTTTCACTAGAAATACTACCAAGTGAATAGAAGCTTTGTTTGACCCCTTGTTTGGATGGTTTCCTGATGTTAAGGAAACAGGCGCAATAAAAGCCTTATTTATTTTCACCATAACCAGTCTCTCTTGCATACCTCTGTGAGCGTCCGCCTACATATGGTCATCAGATGTAGGACGAGAGGGGGTTCTTGAAGTTGGAAGGAACCGGAGTTTGGCTGTGAATTTTTTTTGTGCTTTTTGCCTACAAACAGTCTGAGCAACTTAAACAAAAAAACCTCATGCAGCAGAGACCAGAGTTAAAGTGATACGCAGCCATGCAAGAAACTTACACTGCACTGAAACTTACAAAGCCATAGTCAGGGTTCAAGAAGTGAGTTAGCCCTTAAAAAGGGATAGGCGTTTGTTGTTTTCAAATGTTTAGCTGAAGCAGTGAATACAGATGGTGACCCATGAGCGGTACTGATTCTGCAAGTAAAGGCTGCCACACCACATAGGACTACCAGTTGTGAATGGAGTATATGCAGACAACTGTGAAAATTGATGCAAGGCTGTGCTGAAGCAGGGGCATTTTCAGTAAACAAGTGCTGAGGGTAAAATTGCCTACTAGAAAAAAGGAATTGCTGAGCTGTGTAAAAGGTATCCCAAAGTGTGAAGAGTGAATGTCATAATACCCAAAGTTGAGACTGAACTCAAGCAGAAAACCACATTATTTGGCTGAAGCAGAGAGATTGGACCTAGCAAGTAAATGGTGTAAAGCAAACAGAAGTTTTTACCTAGCAACTGCACATCCAGCATACCTAATGAGAGATTAAACCTAGCAAGTAAATGGTGTAAAGCAAATAGAAGTTTTTACCTAGCAACTGCACATCTTGTATACCTGATAAGAGAAAATGTATGCACAGTACTGCTGATATTGTAAAACTTATCCAAGAAAAATTAAAAAAAAGTCTTCAGAGATGCCTGTGAGAGCTATGACCTTACAAGCAAAATATGCCCACCTGTAAGACAACCACAATTGGGGGTTCTAGCAGATACTGTGTGCGCGCGTCTCTGTGTGTCACTGTGTGTGCGCGTCTCTGTGTGTATATATGGCTGTGTGCGCATGTCACTGTGTGTCACTGTGTGCGCGCGTCTCTGTGTATATCTATGGCTGTGTACGCATGTCACTGTGTGTCACTGTGTGCGCGCGTCTCTGTGTATATCTATGGCTGTGTACGCATGTCACTATGTGTCACTGTGTGCGCGCGTCTCTGTGTGTCTGTGTATTTATGGCTATGTGCGCATGTCACTGTGTGTCTGTGTATTTATGGCTATGTGCGCATGTCACTGTGTGTCTGTGTGTATCTATGGCTGTGTGTCCATGATAATAAACTGGAGTGGACAGGTGAGACTGTGTGTGTCACTAGGTACAGGCGGAGGCTGTGTGTGTGTGTGTCACTGCGTGCTACCAGGAAAGTGTGTGTGTAACTGTGTGTCTGTGTGTATCTATCACTGTGAGCGTGTCACTGTGTGTCTGTGTGTACCTATCACTGTGTGCGTGTCACTGTGTGTCTGTGTAACTATAACTGTGTGTCTGTGTGTATATATCACTGTTATGGGAGAGGGTCTTTGGCCCGGTATTAAATGGGTTACACCCCATTTGGCCACCCCCTGCTCTCACGTGGGAGGCAAGGGGTTAACTGGACTTCGGTCCAGTAATGTGTTCTTACCCTGCTTCAACACCCAAATGTGTATTCCCCTTTAAATATGTATTGTTCCCATTCCAGTGTCTGCACCAACACATACACTGGGATCTATGCGGGAGGGAAAGGGTTAATGTTAATTCAGTGTTTATAGCTCCATTTTGCAGCTCTCCATAGGTCGCCATTGCAGCCCAATGCAACCTTATGGAGATTCCAGCAATTTGGGCCTATTTCGGTAGAAGACCTGCAGTTGGCGCCCGAGAGGAGGAGCGGCGGTTCCCCATTGTAAGTCAATGGAGCCATTCATTTCAATGGGGATTCCTCGACGCCGACCTCCAGGAACGGGTTGGCAGCCATCCAAATCGCAGACCGCAAGAGCAGAAACAATGTCTAAAAGAGAGCTTTGATAACACTGAGTTCAAGTTCAAATACAATTGGCGTGGGAAACTTAGGTTCTAGAGCATCCAGAAATAAAATTCTTTTTGCGCCTAGATCCTAGGAACCCCCACACGCGCCCACAACCAAGTCCGAAGATTAAGGACCCCCGTAAAGGGGCGCGCTCGCCACGAGGTTCGCACCATTGAATCCTATGGCGGCGCCAGGCCCATGCAATTCCTATAGCGGCACCGCCCATTGATTCCAATGGGGGAAAGCCGCGTGGCTTTAAAACGGCTAAGTCCGAAAGGGTAAAAAGTGTAAGCCTATATCTCCGGTTCTGTGAGGACCAGAGGGCTGGGATTTTGGTCGCATGTAGTCACTCTTCCGGCATGACTGCATGGCCATTTCCAGCCCTCTCCGATCGACTAGACGGAGTAAAGGCAAATGTTAAGATTGTGAATTTGGCGGAGTTGCTCCATTGAAAGCCTATGGCGGCAGAGCGCATTGACTTCAACGGCGGAGTTGCTCCATTGAAAGCCTATAGCGGTGGAGCCCGTTGATTTCAATGGGAGAGTGAAAAGCAGAGATTTATTTTAGCTATAGCGGAGAATCCTGCATTAAAGTTAATAGGGGATTTTAACTTGTTTTTGGTATCTCTGGTTATGGTGGTCGTGGTAGGCTGAAACTTGGTCACTTTGGCAAAGGTCTTCCGGCATGAGGACCTGGCAAGTTTCAGCCCGCTCAGACCCACAGAACAGAATATTATAATATGTGTATATATTAAAGCATGTATTGTATTTTGGGTCTGGGAGAAAAACCCAGAGTCCATATGGTATGTTAATGCTCAGGGGGGAAGACAAGTGGTCTACAATAAACCCCTGATCAAAGGCTCCCCCACCCTGCTTGTGTATGCTATCACAAAGGAAAGCAGGACGTGGATACTTGATGATAAGTGTTTTATGTTTCACACCTCGAGACAAAGGGTTTCCTGGCCAAACCCGACTTTCAGACGCCAGTCTTGTGGGAGGGGGGCTCGGGAATTAAGCCCCTGATTAGAAGAATATCCGCCCAGTGGGCAGGTATTACGTTGCCCCTCAAGTGAGGTGGCAAGGAGGGATTGGGTGCAGATAATTGTTCTCCAAAGACTTGCATTCAATGCCAGGGTATAGGAGTGAAACTCCATATAAACGAGTGTAAGCTCTATGCCTAGTGTGTTTCGTGTCTTCGTTTTTACCAACAACTTGTTGTCTGATTGCTGGATGAATTGCTAATCCTGTACCTTATTACTTCATCACCCCAACCCCTAAGTAGGTTCTTGTATGTTATTTGTATCATCTTGTGTGTCCACCTTTTTCAAGGAATAAACTATATTTATTATTTCTAAGTCGTGTTCAATTCAACCCAGATATTTTGGTGTATATTATACCCTGTTACTAGCTACCGTGACAATCACTATGTGCGTGTGTCTGTGTGTATCTATCACTGTGTGCGCGTGTCACTGTGTATGTGATGGAATCTATCAATGTTTGCGCGTGTCACTGTGTGTCTGTGTGTTTCTATCACTGTGTGTGCGTGTCTCTGTGTGTATCTATCACTGTGTGCGTGTCACTGTGTCTGTGTGTAACTATCACTGTGTGCCTGTGTATCTATCACTATGGGCGTGTCACTGTGTGTCTGTGTGTATCTATCACTGTGTTCGCGTGTCAGTGTGTATCTGTGACTGTGTATCTATTACTGTGTGTCCATGATAATAAACTGGAGTGGAAAGGTGAGACTGTGTGTGTCACTAGGTACAGAGGGAGGCTGTGTGTGTCATAGTGACACTGTGTTTGTGTCACTGTGTGCTACCAGGGAAGTGTGTGTGTCACTGTGTGTGTGTGTGTCACTGTGTGTGTCACTGTGTGTTTGTGTGTCACAGTGACATTGTGTGTGTTACTGTGTGTGTGTGAGTCACTGCATGTGTGTGTCACAATGTGCACAGAGGGGTCTCCCCCGAGGTTACCTGCCAGCACACAGACCCTCAGACGGGGGTCCCTGGGTGGGGTGTCTCTCCGGCAGAGCATCGCGCTGTGTCTGCTGCAGAGTGTTGTGCGTTTGTGTGATTGAGGAAGTGCCCATGTGGTGTCACAATGTGTTATTATTAACTCTTCCTCTCTGTGTCACGCGAAGGGGCTCCCCTTTTAACCCCTCATGTCCTGCACTGTCACCAAACCCCCGAGTACCCCTTTTCCTCCCGCAGTAACAGACACTATACGTGTTTATATTGTGTTGTATTGTATGTCTTTATTTATATAGCGCCATTAATGTACACAGCGCTTCACAGCAGTAATACATGTGGTAATCAAATAAATAACAGATAATATAAATAACAGTTCATGGGAATAAGTGCTTCAGCCATAAGAGTAACATTAAGGAAGAGGAGTCCGTGCCCCGAGGAGCTTACAGTCTAATTGGTAGGTGGGGAGAACGTACAGAGACAGTAGGAGGGAGTTCTGGTAAGTGCGTCTGCAGGGGGCCAAGCTTTATGTATCATGTGTTGAGAATATCCACAGTGCTATTCATATGCTTCTTTACACAGGTGTGTCTTAAGGTGGGTCTTAAAGGTGGATAGAGAGGGTGCTAGTCGGGTACTGAGGGGAAGGGCATTCCAGAGGTGTGGGGCAGTCAGTGAGAAAGGTTTAAGGCGGGAGAGGGCTTTAGATACAAAGGGGGTAGAGAGAAGACATCCTTGAGCAGAACGTAAGAGTCTGGATGGTGCATAACGGGAAATTAGGGCTGAGATATAAGGAGGGGCAGAAGAGTGTAAAGCTTTAAAAGTGAGGAGAAGAATGGAGTGTGAGATGCGGGATTTGATCGGAAGCCAGGAGAGGGATTTCATGAGGGGAGATGCTGAGACAGATCTAGGAAAGAGTAGAGTGATTCTGGCAGCAGCGTTAAGGATAGATTGTAGGGGAGACAGGTGAGAGGCAGGAAGGCCGGACAGCAGGTGGTTACAGTAATCAAGACGGGAGAGAATGAGGGCCTGAGTCAGAGTTTTAGCAGTCGAGCAACAGAGGAAAGGGCTTATCTTTGTTATATTGCGGAGGAAAAAGCGACAGGTTTTAGAAATGTTTTGAATGTGAGGGGCGAATGTGAGAGAGCAGTCGAGTGTGACCCCTAGGCAGCGTGCTTGGGCTACTGGGTGAATGATCGTAGTTCCAACAGTAATGTGGAAGGCGGTAGTAGGGCCAGGTTTGGGAGGAAGTATGAGGAGCTCTGTTTTAGCCATGTTGAGTTTAAGGCGGCGGAGGGCCATCCAGGATGATATAGCAGAGAGACATTCAGAAACTTTGGTTTGTACAGCAGGTGTAAGGTCGGGTGTTGAAAAGTATATTTGTGTGTCGTCAGCATAGAGGTGATAATTAAACCCAAAAGATGTTATTAGGTCACCTAGAGAGAGTGTGTACAGAGAAAAGAGAAGAGGTCCCAGGACAGAGCCCTTGGGTACCCCCACAGAGAGATCAATAGAGGAGGAGGAGGTGTTAGCAGAAGAGACACTGAAAGTACGATGGGAGAGGTAGGATGAGATCCAGGATAGAGCTTTGTTCCGAATACCAAGAGTATGGAGAATGTGAAGGAGAAGAGGGTGGTCCACTGTGTCAAATGCTGCAGAGAGGTCGAGTAATATGAGCAGAGTGTAATGACCTCTGTCTATGGCAGCATGGAGGTTGTCAGTTATTTTAGTGAGGGCTGTTTCCGTGGAGTGAGCAGTGCGGCAGCCAGATTGTAGACGGTCTAGGAGAGAATAGGTGTTGAGAAAATGGAGCATGTGAGAGAATACAAGACGTTCAAGGAGTTTTGAGGCAAAAGGCAGGAGGGAGACAGGTCCCGATAGTTAGAAAGACAGGGTCAAGCTTTCTGTTTTTGAGTAATGGTATGACTGTTGCATGTTTGAAGGAGGATGGAAAGGTTCCAGAGCAGATGGAGGAGTTAAAAATGTGTGTGAGCGTAGGGATTATAGTAGGAGCAAGAGGTTTTAGGAGATGGGAGGGAATGGGGTCAAGAGGGCAAGTGGTAGAGGGAGAGGAGGTGATCAACAGCGACACATCCTCCTCTGAGACAGTGGAAAAAGAGTCAAGGAAGGCATGAGGAGAGTTAGGAAGAGGTGTTGGATGGAAGGAAGAAACAGAGGGGATGTTCTGATGTATGGATTCCACCTTTTCCTTAAAATAGTCAGCATAGTCCTGAGCAGAGATGGAGGAAGGAGAGGCAGCTGAGGGTGGTTTGAGTAGAGTATCAAAGACAGAGAACAGTCGGCGTGGCTTAGACTTGTGCATGTTGATTAGTGAAGAAAAGTAGGCTTGTTTAGCTTGTGAGAGGGCAGAGTTGAAACATGATAGCATAATTTTGTAGTGAAGGAAGTCTGCGAGAGTATGAGATTTCCTCCAGAGGCGATCAGAGGAACGAGTGGAGGAACGCAGCATGCGCGTGTGGGAATTTAACCAGGGTCTAGGGTTAAAAGGGCGAGTGCGGCAGAGAGAAAGCGGGCATGTAGATCAAGAGAGGAGGACAAGACAGAGTTGTAGTTCCTGACCAGGTTGTCAGGGTCTGTAGCAGAGCTTAGAGAAGAGAGAGAGGAGCGTAAAGTGGACTCAAAGTCAGGTAAGTGAATAGAGCGCAGGTTTCTGCAGAACCGGGGGGGTAGATGGAGGTGGAGAAGCGAGATAGAGAGAATGAGATGAGATGATGGTCAGAGAGAGGAAAAGGGGAAATGGAGAAATCGGAGAGAGAGAAGTTCTTAGTGAAAACCAGGTCTAAGTAGTGGCCATCCTTGTGGGTGCTGGCTGCAGTCCACTGTTGAAGGCCAAAAGAAGAGGTTAGAGAAAGAAAGCGGGAAGCCCAAGTGAGAGAGGGGTCATCAATGTGGCAATTGAAGTCCCCAAGGAGAAGAACAGGGGAGTCTGAGGAGAGAAAGAAAGAGAGCCAGGATTCAAAGTGAGAGAGAAAGGCAGAAGGGGGATGAGTAGAGGTAGGTGGGCGATAGATGACCGCCAAATGGACAGGGAGAGGAGAGAAAATCTGGACAGTGTGAGCCTCAAAGGAGGGAAAAGCAAGAGATGGAGGAATAGGAAGGGTTCGGTAACGGCAGAGAGAGGAGAGCAGGAGCCCCACGCCTCCACCCCTGCCATCAGGGCGCGGAGTGTGGGAGAAGGAAAGGCCACAATAGGAGAGGGCAGCTTCCAGAGCAGAGTCAGACCGAGTGAGCCAGGTCTCAGTTATAGCAAATAGGAGCAGAGAGTGAGAGAGAAAGAAGTCATGCACAGAGAGGAACTTGTTAGAGAGGGAGCAAGCATTCCAAAGGGCACAGGAGAGAGGAGGGAGGGTAGCAGGGGATGGGTATGAGGTTGGAGGGGTTGACACCAGAAGGAGTAGAGGTTGCAGTTTGCAGGCGAGGACGAGCGCATGTAGGAATAAGACAAAGACCAGGATTGGGAGAGATATCCCCAGAAGCAAGAAGGAGAAGCATGGATAGAAAGAGTATGTGTGAGGATGATTTGTAGGGGTGTTTTTTAGTGCAGGCGATATAGCTGTGTGGTGACAGAGGGCGCAGGTAAGAAAAGAGTTCATGTGAACAGAGAAGTGGTGAAGGAAGGAGAGATTGGGATATATGAATAGAGTTAGAGATGTAGCCCTGTTTCCTAGTGAACACAGACCGCTACCGTATGCTGTATGACCTGTAGACTCACAGGGCCTAAGCCTCTGCCACGGAGAGCCTGGGACACGCGCAATACTAGCTAATACTTGATACATGGTGCAGCGCCTCCACCTGCGACAGCTCCCGCCAGAGGGGGAGTGGTTCTTCGAAGGACACTTATATACATCACCACACACACAGCAATATAACCAAACAAATTACTTTACTAGCATGAACGGGGGTTGCGTGGTTGTCTCGCATCAACAGGTGTCCCTCTCTAGAGGAGACACTATCTAAGGCATCTCGCAGGACGCTCACTTCCCTCCTTCACCGGGTGATCCCACCCCGTGTCCAGTTCCCCCAGTCCAATATATTCCCGGCCCCACCCTCCAGTGAGATACTAGGCCTATATGTGTGACTGCGTATCCACTGTGTCCTGAATAAGTGATGCTATAGTTGGTGCACTTGTGGTTTACCTGCTGGGCACTCCAGTACCCAGTCCTGCAACGATCTTCACAAAGGATCAGTGGGGCCGAGGTGACGTCGGCCATAGGCGTCCAGGGCGATCCCACCCAGACATGCGGCAGCTCGGCAGCAGGGTCTGAGCCCAGACCTCCTGCTGGATAGGCAATGTCTCTGTTAGCGATCACGTAACACAGTAAGGGAACCGGAACCTATCTAGGGCCAGTCCCTACCTCTGTTCCACTCTACTGGGGCTCAGGGCCTAACTGGGCCTGGGGTATAAGGCCTAGGTAGAGGCTGAATGCCTCCCCTACACCAGAGCTCCGTCTCCTTCCCCCTCCTGCTAGCTCTGACCAACGTGCACGCCCTTCGACCCAGTTAACTCCCCTTTCTACCGCCTGATTGGTTCTCGCGCCTCACGGGGTTCCACGGGGCTGCTGGGACCTGTATTTCCCTGGGCTCCCTCCCTATCAGAGCTCTCCTCCTTTGCGGGCTTTTGCCACTATGCCAGCGCATGCGCAACCTCCTGCCCTGCCGGTCCTGCGCCTGCGCCAACCTTCAACATGGCGGCGCCCTCTACGCGGAACCTCCGATATTGGAGCGTTCCCTGCACTGCGGCAATCTCTCACCCCACAACAACGACAACAGTGGCCGAGGGGAGCCTGGCTACATCGACATAATGAGGCTGGTAAAAAGAAGTGCATTATTTGAGAAGAAGTGAAGTCACAGCAAATATAAATGGTATAGGCGGCAGCACAGCAGTAATGATGCAGTCTGGTATAGATGATATCCTCCTTTCCAGCGTAGTTCAAATGTAGGAATCAAGGCCAGATGGGGGTGTCCACTAGCAGGTGGAGGCACGGTGCGGCGCTGCTAAAGATATGTGGGGTATGAACCCAGTGTCAAAAGACTTCCAAGTGTATTAATTCATCAGAGCGTAACAAGGTAACGTTTCTGGAGAAAAAGTCTCTTCCTCAGACCAAACACCTCATAAGTGACAAGCAACAAACATCTATATAAACCGCCATAAGGTAAAATATTTACCTACCCCCTCTACGCGGAACCTCTGATATCGGAGCGTTCCCTGCACTGCGGCAATCTCCCACCCCAGAACAAAAACAACAGTGGCCGAGGGGAGCTGACTACATCCTCCCCCCCTGTGGAATCCAACGACCCCGCTTGGATGATACCTTCTAACTGGTACAACGTTTATATAATGAAAAATGCATAACATACGACATTCTCTCCTTCTAAATAAGATTGTACATTTCGCTAAACATCACGATCACCGATTTTACTCGATTGCGAGCCCACTGCTGAGCCTCATAGTGGGGTGCCCCAAACTGATCATATGTCATCCTCATTGGAGGTTGCCCATTCCTTTGGCTTCGCCTTAACTGTTGCTCAGTCACTCCCTCGGGAGAATGACTATCTTGGTCTTGAGGCTCAAGTTCTTCCTTTGCGGGTATTACAGTCTCTATATGAGCATTACTCGGTACAAAGCATGAACTCCGCGGGTCCAATGACGAATTTTCCGGAGACACCCCAGGGGGCGTGTGCTCCCCGAGCCCTTTACCCGTAGCTCCATCGGGAGGTGCTCTCTGTTGAGGGCCCCTTTGAGAGGTTCCCTCTTGTGGATCTTCCTGTAGGACTGTGCTACCGGTCTCCGGATCGTTCCCTCCCAGTGTCATCTCACCATCCAATGAGGATGCAGGCCATTCCAAATCTCCCTCTTCGACTTGTGGAATAGGGAGCAAATGATTTCGGTGCCTTGTCTTCACCCGACCCTCCGAGTCCTTAATACGATAAACCGGAACACCGAGCATCTGTGATGCTACCTCGTACACTCCCTCTCTCCATCGGTCAGCCAATTTATGTTTCCCCGGTACTCCCAGATTACGGAGAAGCATGGCGTCTCCCGGCTAATGTCTCTATGTTTGACTTTATGATCATAACGCCGTTTGTTTCCTGCGTTCAGCTTCTCTGTAGATTTCTTGGCCTGCAGGTAGGCCCGTGGCAGATTCTCTTGAAGTCTCTGTACATATCGGAAATGGGTGGTATTATGCACCCCATCAGTGGAGACTCTCAAACGTATGTCCACCGGCAGTCGGGCTTCTCGACCAAACATCAGAAAGTATGGAGAAAACCCAGTGGAATCGTGTCGAGTGCAATTGTAAGCGTGCACTAATGTTTCCACATGGCGGCTCCACTCAGCTTTTTCTACTCCTGTTAACGTGCCCAGCATGTCCAGCAACATGTGGTTGAATCGTTCGGGCAGTGCATCCCCTTCTGGGTGATATGGGGTAGTTCGGGATTTAGCGATGTGTAAGATTTTTAACAGTTCTCTTATCAATTTGCTTTCAAAGTCTCGACCTTGATCGGAATGTAGTCGTTGGGGAAGTCCCTAATGCATGAAGTACTTTTCCCAGAGCACCTTGGCAACCGTGATGGCGTTTTGGTCTTTCGTCGGGAAGGCCTGGGAGTATCTAGTGTAGTGATCAGTGATGACCAGCACATTGCCGATGCCTCTGCTATCTGGTTCGATACATAGGAAGTCCATGCATACTAAGTCCATGGGCCCGGTGCTTTTTAAGTGGCCCATTGTGGCGGCCCTGGTGGGCAATGTCTTCCGCTGGATACACCGCACACACCGTCGACAGTGATGCTCTACTGCTCCTCTCATTTTTGGCCACAAGAACCGATCCCTCACCGATCCAAAGGTCTTGTCGCCCCCAGATGACCATGCTCATCGTGTAGTGACCTCAGCACAAAGTACTGTAATCTTTTAGGTAGTACTAGTTGCCTCCTATTCGGGTGGTTATGGTACTCTACAACTCGGTAATGCAAATTGTCCCGTATTTCGAATTTATCGGCTTCTCGCATCAGTATACCTCCCACGTCGCCAGGAGAATGTCTGAGGAGGGCAGGGCAGTTTTGCCGGATAGCATAGCGAATGGCTCCCGCTACCGGATCTCGTTCTTGGTAGCGCACCATATCTTTCCAGGCTATGATCTTGTCTGGAGTAACGTGCAAACCACTAGGGTCCCGATAGGCTTCTGGGATAGCGTTGGATGAGCATCCTAGAGAGTCGGCCACCCTTAATTCAGAGAACGCCACTTGATCATTGACTATGGCAGCAGTACAACACAGAGCCCTTATCCCGGTCCCTGGGATTTCTTCCCATTGGTCGTCATGTGGGGTTGCGGCTAGCCCCGGTCGTCTAGACAGTGCGTCAGCCCCAATGTTCAAGGGACCTGGTTTATATTTCAGGGTGAAGTTGTAGTTGAAGAGGGCGGCCAGCCAGCGGTGTCCGGCCGCGTCGAGTTTGGCTGAGGTCATGATATAGGTGAGCGGATTGTTGTCAGTACGCACCTCGAACGACACCCCGTAAAGTTAATCATGAAGTTTGTCCACAATGGCCCACTTAAGGGCCAAGAACTCGAGCTTGTGCACAGGGTAGTTCTGTTCACTGATTGTAAGGCTGTGGCTGATATAGGCCACGGGTCACAGCCCTTCTGGATACTTTTGATGTAACACCACCCCTAATCCGCCTAGGCTAGCATCCACATGTAGTATATACGGTTGTTCGGGGTCTGCATAGGCCAATACGGGGGTCGCGGTCAAACTCTGTTTCAGGTCCACAAAGGCTTGCTCGCACTCTGTCATCCATTTGTCCCCGAAGGGCTGTCGTGCAGGCGTGGCCTTCCGGCCGGTGTCTTCCGGATATATTTTGAGAAGACCGTTAAGGGCTTTGGCCCGTCGGGAATATCCCTCCACAAACCTGCGATAGTATCCGCAGAATCCCAGGAATGACCGCAACTCCACCACATTGTCAGGTCGGGGCCAATTTATGACGGCTTCTATTTTGGCGGGATCAGTGGCAATGCCCTCGGCGGACACTATGTGCCCCATGTAAGTTACCAATGTCCTACAGAAGCGGCATTTATCCAGGGAGAGCTTGAGTCCTTCTTGAGCTACTCGGTCCAGCACGTTCAGGAGCCTGGCCTCGTGTTCCTCCAGGGTTTGCCCGAAGACTATGATGTCGTCCAAATACACTAGGCACTCTCAGGGATTCAAGTAACCTAAAGTCTTCTCCATTAACCGCTGGAAGGTGGCGGGGGCACCACACAAACTTTGGGGCATGCGGGTGAATTGGTAGAACCCCAGTGGACAAATGAACGTCGTTTTCTCTTGGTCCTCAGGGCTCATGGGTACCTGGTAGTAGCCAGACCGGAGGTCCAGTACACTGCACCATTTGCTTCCATGGAGGGCGTTCAGGATTTCCTCTATGCAGGGAAGATTATACTGGTCCGGCACCGTCCGATTGTTCAGTGTCCGGTAATCTACACACAGCCTCACGGTCCCATTCTTCTTTCTCACTACTACTATGGGTGAAGCGTAAGGGCTTCGGGACTCCGTGATGATTCCGGCTTCTTCCATCTCTTGAAGGACGGTCCGTACATCATCTACGTCTCTAGGAGCGAGCCGGCGGGAACGTTCCGTTAAGGGCTTTGTATCACTCATCCGAATAGTGTGTTG
This sequence comes from Ascaphus truei, assembly GCF_040206685.1. NCBI lineage: Eukaryota > Metazoa > Chordata > Amphibia > Anura > Ascaphidae > Ascaphus > Ascaphus truei. The sequence continues at coordinate 115,943 of NW_027456552.1, read as the reverse complement.
GGCACTGCGACTGCACCCCACATCCATCTCTCCGGTAGAGAATACTTCTCGTCTCTCTTCCAGCTGAACTCGCAGCCTCTCCTTCCATGCTTCTTACAATCCGGACGAGCCGAAGTCGAAGTCTAATTTCACGCCGGGACGTTCCACTCGTGTTGCATTTACTTGCACTGCCTCATCTACCGAGCTGACGGGATAAATTCTCCCTATTCTCTGTCCCGCGTCGATGGCCATGGGGAATGGAGAAAGATTCTGGACCATCACATAAATCCGACGGGGAATGGCGGTCGGCCAATCCCGGAATTCAGGTACCAGCCGGTATCCTCGGCTGACGTCTTCTTCTGGCGTGCTTTCTATGGAAAAGAGATGCTCCTCGTTTACCAGTTCAGCGTATGCGCACCAGGCGGGCACCCTCTGTGTCTCCCCTGGTAAGAGTCTGGTCAGCCCCGCTCGGCCACAGACAAACAGTCCATAGTCCTCCGAGGGTTAAAAGGGAAATCCGGATTCGCCTGGACAAGCTGCAGTTGTAGGCTGGACATGGGCAACTCATTGGTTTCTTGTAGGTAGGCCCGGAAGACGGCTTGTACAATGTCCGCATTCGTGCCTAGAATGATCGGGTACTTAGGTGGGTCTTTGGGTTCTGGGCACACCAGAGCGTCCACATTCATGGGGTGAGACTTTCCAGTATTGAGCTGTTGTATTTCCAGGCCCACGGTTACTATGCCGTTGATGGGGTAGTCTTCATTGCTTAGCCCTCTTACTTTGATATGCTCTGCCGACTTCAGGGGCCGCTTCTGGAGGTGTCGATCATAAAATCCTCGATATATGATGGTCACTTGAGATCCTGTGTCCAGTAGAGCTTAGGAGTAGATACCATCTATTAGCACCCGTATCAGAGCTACCGGTCCCACGCGGTTACTCTCGTCTTCGGGCCCTTCGCCACTTTGGTTGGGGACGGGGTTTTCTCCGCTGGCCACGTAAACACCGCATATCATGGCATTTGGCGATTATACGGAGGCGAGGTTCGTCCGGCGTACTTCGGCCGCTCAGGGCTAGGTTTATCCGGGGGATCTTCCTTCTTCTCAGTACCCCCTTTGGGTTTGGGGCTGCTGGCTGCCTTAGCCTTCTCTGGGGAGTGAAGCATGAGATGCGTCTCGTGCTCTTTGACTTGCTGTAACAGTTTGATAAACGAGGGGGGAGGCCCTCGAGTGAGGTTATCGCGGATCATGTTCGCGATAGGATGACTAGGACTGGATCCCCGTAGATATTGTTTGCGGAGGTATTCATCCATCTGTGAGGCTGTTACGTACTTATGGTGTAGCAGGGGACCTAATGAAATTTGCACGCCGTGGATATAGGCAGATAAGTCTTCTCCATCTTTTTGGTAGATGGTATAGTATTTGGCCCACAAGGCCCCATCATCCTCGGTCGCGCTATAGGCCTCGACTAGGAATTCGATCATCATCCGAGAGATCGGGTCGGGATGCTGTTCTCGGTGAATGCTGATCAGGGTGGACGCCGGGGGTCTCAAGCACTCCATGAGGCGTTGACGTTTCACGACGTCCGTACATGACCATTCTTCCATCACCCCCCGAGTGTGCTCCTTCCAGGGGTCTATCCCATCTTCCCCCGTGGGTACAGGCAGAGTCCCAGAGAAGGCCTTCAATTTCCTGTAGTTCTGGGAATGCGTGGCCAGGGTGAGCGCTTCTACTAACGGAGGTAAACTGTGTGGGGTGGTTTTGCTGGACATTGGTAACTTACATGGGGCACATAGTGTCCGCCGAGGGGATTGCCACTGATCCCGCCAAAATAGAAGACGTCGTAAATTGGCCCCGACCTGACAATGTGGTGGAGTTGCGGTCATTCCTGGGATTCTGTGGATACTATCGCAGGTTTGTGGAGGGATATTCCCGACGGGCCAAAGCCCTTAACGGTCTTCTCAAAATATATCCGGAAGACACCGTCCGGAAGGCCACGCCTGCACGACAGCCCTTCGGGGACAAATGGACGACGGAGTGCGAGCAAGCCTTCGTGGACTTGAAACAGAGTTTGACCGCGGCCCCCGAAATTGGCCTATGCAGACCCCGAACAACCGTATATATTACATGTGGATGCTAGTCTAGATTAGGGGAGGTGTTACATCAAAAGTATCAAGAGGGGCTGCGACCCGTAGCTTATATCAGCTGCAGTCATACCATCAGTGAACAGAATTACCTTGTGCACAAGCTCGAGTTCTTGGCCCTCAGGTGGGCCATCGTAGACAAGCTTTGTGATTACCTGTACGGGGTGTCGTTCAATGTGCGGACCGACAACAATCCGCTCACCTATATCATGACCTAAGCCAAACTTGACGCGGCCGGACACCGCTGGCTGGCCGCCCTCTTCAACTACAATTTCACCCTGAAATATAAACCAGGTCCCTTGAACATTGGGGCTGACGACCTGTCTAGACGACCGGGGCTGGCCGCAACCCCCGATGACGATAAATGGGAAGAAATCCCGGGGCCTGGGATAAGGGCTCTGTGTTGTACTGCTGCCATAGTCAATGATCAAGTGGCGTTCTCTGAATTAAGGGTGGCCGACTCTCTAGGATGTTCATCCAACGCTATCCCGGAAGCCTATTGGGACCCTAGTGGTATGCACGTCACTCCCGACAAGATCATAGCCTGGAAAGATATGGTGCGCTACCAAGAACAAGATCCGGTAGCGGGAGCCATTCGCTATGCTATCCGGAAAAATCGCCCGGCCCTCCTCAGACTTTCTCCTGGCGACGTAGGAGGTATATTGATGCGAGAAGCTGACAAATTCTAAATACGGGACAATTTGCTATAACGAGTTGTAGAGTACCATAACCAACCGAATAGGAGGCAACTAGTACTACCTAAAAGATTACAGTACCTGGTACTGAGGGCCCTACACGATGAACATGGTCATCTGGGGGTCGACAAGACCTTTGGACTGGTGAGAGATCGGTTTTTCTGGCCAAAAATGAGAGAAGCATTAGAGCATCACTGTCGACAGTGCGGTGCATTCAGCGGAAAACATTGCCCACCAGTGCCGCCCCAATGGGCCACTTAAAAAGCACCGGGCCCATGGACTTAGTATGCATGGACTTCCTATGTATTGAACCCGATAGCCGAGGCATCGGCAATGTGCTGGTCATCACTGATCATTACACTAGATACGCCCAGGCCTTCCCGACGAAAGATCCAAAAGCCATTTCGGTGGCCAAGGTGCTCTGGGAACAGTACTTCATGCATTACGGGCTTCCCCAACGACTACATTCCGATCAAGGGCGAGACTTTGAAAGCAACTTAATAAGAGAACTACTAAAAATCTTACATATCGCTAAATCCCGAACTACCCCATATCACCCCGAAGGGGATGCACTGTCGGAACGATTCAACCGCACGTTACTGGACATGTTAGGCACGTTAACGGGAGTAGAAAAGACTGAATGGAGTCGTCATGTGGAACCACTAGTGCACGCTTACAATTGCACGCGACACGATTCCACGGGGTTCTCTCCGTACTTTCTAATGTTTGGCCGAGAAGCCCGACTGCCGGTGGATATACGGTTGAGAGTCTCCACGGATGGGGTGCATAATACTACTCATTTCCGATATGTACAGAGGCTGCAAGAGTATCTGCAACGGGCCTACCTGCAGGCCGAGAAATCTACCGAAAAGCTGAACGCTGGGAATAAACGGCGGTATGATCATAAAGTTAAACACAGAGACATTAAACCGGGCGACGCCGTGCTCCTCCGTAATCTGGGAGTACCGGGGAAACATAAATTGGCTGACCGATGGAGGGAGGGAGTGTACGAGGTAGCCTCACAGATGCCTGGTCTTCCAGTTTATCGTATTAAGGACTCGGAGGGTCGGGTGAAGACATGGCACCGAAATCATTTGCTCCCTATTCCCCGAGTGGAGGATGGGGATTTGGAGTGGCCTGCATCATCATTGGATGGGGAGATGACATTGGAGGAAGACGAGCCGGGGACAGGGAGATCAGTCTTTCAGGAAGACCCACAAGAGGGAACCTCTAAAAGGGGTCCTCAACAGAGAGCACCTCCCAGGGGAGCTACGGGTAAAGGGCTCGGGGAGCACACGCCCCATGGGGTGGCTCCGGAAAGTTCGTCACTGGACCCGCTGAGTCCATGCTTTGTACCAAGTCATGATAATCTAGAGACTGTAACCCACTCAAGGGAAGAACTTGAGCCTCAAGACCAAGATAGTCATTCTCCCGAGGGCGTGACCGAGCAACAGTTAAGGCGAAGTCAAAGGAATGGGAAACCTCCAATGAGGATGTCATATGATCAGTTTGGGGCACCCAACTATGAGGCTCAGCAGTGGGCTCGCAATTGAGTAAAATCAGTGATTGTGATGTTTAGCGAAATGTACAATCTGATTTAGAATCGGGAGATTGTCGTATGTTATGCATTTTTCATTATATAAACGTTGTACCAGTTTAAAGATATCGTCCAAGCGGGGACGTTGGAATCCACAGGGGGAGGATATAGCCGGTACCCCCTTTTACCACCATTTGTTGTTGTGGGTTGGGAGAATGCTGCACTTAGGGAACGCTCCGATATCGGAGGTTCCGCGTAGAGGGCGCCGCCATGCTAAGGTTGGCGCAGGTGCAGGACCGGCCTGGCAGGAGGTTGCACATACGCGGGCATAGTGGCAGAAGCCCGCGAAGGAAGAGAGCTCTGATAGGAGGGAGGCCAGGGAACTACGGGTCCCAGCAGCCCCGCGGACCCCCCGTGACACGCAAGGACCAATCAGGCGCTAGGAAGGGAGGAAAAGGGGTGGAGGGGCACGCACGTTGTTCAGAGCTGGCTGTAGGAGGAAGGAGAAGGAGCTCCGGTGTAGGGAGGCATTCCGCCCCTACCTAGGCCTCATACCCCTGGCCCAGTTAGGCCCTGAGCCCCAGTAGTGTGAAGCTGAGCTAGGGACTGGCCATAGATAAGTATCGGATTCCCTTACTGTTGCGTGATCGCTACCGGGACAGTTCTAACTCGGCGGGAGGTCTGGGCTCAGACCCCGCTGCCAAGTTGCTGCGTGTCTGGGTGGGATCGCCCCGGACACCTACGGGTGACGTCATCTAGGCCCTCATCGATCCTTTGTGAAGACTGTTGCAGGACCGGGTACTGGAGTGCCCGGCAGGTAAACTTTAAGTGCACTAACTGTATCATCATTCATTCAGGACACGGTGGCTGCGCAGTCACATACATATACATTCACTGTCTCACTTGAGGGTGGGGGAATTATTCTAAGAGGGAACTGGACACGGGGTGGGATCACCCGGTGAAGGAGGGGGGTGATCGTCCTGCGCGACGCAGAGTATAGTGTCTTCCTCAAAGAGGGACACCTGTTGCTGATAGAGTAAGAGAGAGGTTACGCCATTGTGTTCATGCCAGTAAAGTTAATTGGTTGCTACCAGGACATGGGAGAAGCTGCTAGAGGGGTTCAGTCGGGATATTATTCCTACCTCCTAACCAAGCAAGCTGTACATTCCTATACGTGTATCTTCAATGCTGCTGCAATATTACGATTTGCTATAAAGATGAAGTTGGAGAAAGAGATTCCAGTGCTAAAAGAGACACGGTTACAGAAGGAGTCCATGGAAAAAATGGCGATAGAATTACAGGAAGGACTCAAGGAACAGAGAGGTCTCTCACGGATGAATTAAATCTGCAGAAAAACCTAGATGTGAAAGAGCTTGAAAGATTGATAAATGACATTACAGTACTGAAGGGAGGGAAAGAGTCTGACATTTTTTTCCGGCCCACAGTTAAAATATTGGAGGCTGAAAAGATGACGTTGGAGAAAAAGGTTACAGAATTAAAACAGTGTGAGGCTCTGTCAAACAGTACAGTACAGGTGTCTCCAGTACAGGAAAAGGTATTGGCCTTGCCCCAGCATCTGTATCCCACAGAGACTAATGCCCATGAAGTCAAGGGTACAGTGAGAGATGGGGACACCACTCAACTGCAAAACGAGAGTGCAAAGTTTAAAATTGCCCGAGGAAGCACTAGCTAAACATTCAGCTACCCAGCAGGCAACAAACAAAGGGATGAGTGCAGAATCAAAAGCAGAAGAATCCTTATCTGATGAAGCTAAAAAGATAGGATATTCTATGGAAACGGATGTAGAATCCGCTTCTCCTGTGTTGAGTATATGGAGTGACCGGGAAGAGGAGGTGGTGCAATACTGTTCTCCAGGCCTAGCAAGCACGGTAACTGCCTTGGGACAAAAAACCATAGAGACGGGTTGTAGTAAAAAAGTGCTGGGGAAAAGAAGTCTCACCAAGGAGAACCAAGCCCATGGACCCGGCCGTAAGGTGGATCCAGATTGGAAGTCAAGAAAAAAGAAAAGGAGTCCAAAAGACTCCCTGTGAGGCCGAGCTGTTTCCCGAGAAGGGGAGTGAGTTCAAATGGCCGAGTGTGTGCGGGGCTGCACTCTGAGGGGGGAGGTATGTAAGGGAGTGAAGAGGTTAACTCCCTTCCTAGACTGCACAGGTGTCAGATTTCACACCTGAGCAGGGAGGTGTGGCCAATCAACTCCTGATGTAAAAGGGATAAAAGACAGGAAGCTGTCAGTGACACAGAGACTGCTTCCCTCCACAGAGAGAGAGGAAGTGAAAGTTCTCCCAGCCGGGGAGAGTCTGGCTGTTATGGACCCTAGGACTGAAAGAAGCAGGCCTGCGGGGTCCAACTGGGAACACACCCAGGATAAACACAAGGACTAACAGATAAGCAAAAACCCTTTATTTGTTCTGGGCAGACACTGTTACTTTGTTCCATATGCCAGTGCATGTTTTGGGCTGGGAACCAGGTTAGTTGGCCAGCGTCGTTAGCTAGGGACTTGCTGGTGTACTTAGTTTCCCTAACGAGAATAGGATTTTATTTCATTATTTTGTGTTTTGCCTTAAAGGGGCAGAAGCCCCAATGTTTTGGTTGCTGTTTGGTGGCAAATAAACCTTTATAGTTAAGTGGAACCCTCTGTCAGTGTGTCTACTGTATCTGCCCTCGCCTACAGGCCGCTCCCTCACACACTGTAACTGTGTGTCTCCGTCACACACTGTAACTGTGTGTTTCCGTCACACACTGTAACTGTGTGTCTCCGTCACACACTGTAACTGTGTGTCTCCGTCACACACTGTAACTGTGTGTCTCCGTCACACACTGTAACTGTGTGTCTCCGTCACACACTGTAACTGTGTCTCCGTCACACACTGTAACTGTGTGTCTCCGTCACACACTGTAACTGTGTGTGTCCGTCACACACTGTAACTGTGTGTCTCCGTCACACAAGGGCTCACACTTTTCAGTTTTACATGACAGAATATATTAGGAATATAACTTCCCGGTAGTACCCGGGTATTATATTACTCACCAGGCAGGTACACGGAGGCTTCGTGTATACTGTCCGTCCTTAAACACACGGTGTAATGACCCTGATCCGCAGTAACGAGGCTGGAGATCTGTAACGAGCCGTCTCGCAGCCCCCGAGCCCGGGGGAGGTACAGCGGGCCCGGTCTCTCTGAGGGTACAGCATTAAGGAGATAGAAGAGGATTTGGTTCTGAGCGTCTGTGCCGGACCCTTTATACCAGTCAAACCGGAGTATTCTCCCAGTGACCCCGGTGACCTTCAGGGTGACAGACTGTCCGACCGCCGGACTCTCAGGGATCAGCTGAATAACGAATCCACTGGTCACCTCCATCCACAGACTGAGGAGACCTGCAAGAGAGACAGGAGCGTGAGGAGCGCGGGCACCGCTCTAATACAGAGAGCGCAGGCACCTCTCTAATACAGGGAGCGCAGGCACCTCTCTAATACAGGGAGCGCAGGCACCTCTCTAATACAGGGAGTGCAGGCACCGCTGTAATACAGAGAGCGCAGGCACCGCTCTAATACAGGGAGCGCAGGCACCTCTCTAATACAGGGAGCGCAGGCATCTCTCTAATACAGGGAGCGCAGGCACCTCTCTAATACAGGGAGCGCAGGCATCGCTCTAATACAGAGAGCGCAGGCACCTCTCTAATACAGAGAGTGCAGGCATCGCTCTAATACAGGGAGCGCAGGCACCTCTCTAATACAGGGAGCGCAGGCACCTCTCTAATACAGGGAGCGCAGGCACCTCTCTAATACAGGGAGCGCAGGCATCGCTCTAATACAGGGAGCGCAGGCACCTCTCTAATACAGAGAGTGCAGGCATCGCTCTAATACAGGGAGCGCAGGCACCTCTCTAATACAGGGAGCGCAGGCACCTTTCTAATACAGGGAGCGCAGGTACCTCTCTAATACAGGGAGTGCAGGCACCGCTGTAATACAGAGAGCGCAGGCACCGCTCTAATACAGGGAGCGCAGGCACCTCTCTAATACAGGGAGCGCAGGCATCTCTCTAATACAGGGAGCGCAGGCACCTCTCTAATACAGGGAGCGCAGGCATCGCTCTAATACAGAGAGCGCAGGCACCTCTCTAATACAGAGAGTGCAGGCATCGCTCTAATACAGGGAGCGCAGGCACCTCTCTAATACAGGGAGCGCAGGCACCTTTCTAATACAGGGAGCGCAGGTACCTCTCTAATACAGAGAGCGCAGGCACCTCTCTAATACAGGGAGCGCAGGCACCTCTCTAACACAGGGAGCGCAGGCATCTCTCTAATACAGAGAGCGCAGGCACCTCTCTAATACAGAGTGCGCAGGCACCGCTCTAATACAGAGAGCGCAGGCATCTCTCTAATACAGGGAGCGCAGGCACCTCTCTAATACAGGGAACATTTTTCTAGCAGATTGTACCATTTCTCAAGAAAAATCTCATCTTGAAGATCTATAGATGGATTCTTCTTGAGTCTCAAACCTCTTGGAATTCTACCACTAAGAATGTATTGTTCTAAAAATGTGTAATCCCAAAATGTCTTCATAAACAACTTATCCAGTTTTTCAAATTCAGCCTCCAAAGTATTAGACTCCTCTACAATTGGGTCAGAGTCCAAATTTAACTGTAGGATACTATTAAAGTCCACAACCCTTGTGTGCCTTCTAGAAAAAACATTGGAACAGTTGCTATCAATTTCTATATCTTCCATATTAAACAAGTGGTTTATATCTCCATATTAAACAAGTGGTTTATATCTCCATATTAAACAAGTGGTGCTGTAAGGAAAACACACAAAAGCTATACAAAAATAACACTAGATGGCGCTCTAACACTCTATCAACCTTTTAAATAGTGAATGTGAACATCTAAAGTGATAAATACTCAAAATAATGTGCCATGCAAAAAGGTGGTAAATAAGACACTCAACCCCTTGGAGGACTGTTTCAGGGTCCAAAATAGAAGCATAAAGGAAAAACCAGGGGAGCGAAAATACCTAAGAGAAAATAAATAAAACTACCATAGTGCAGTTAACGTTTAACAAAACACAATAATGGCTGAACTCTCAATTAACATATGAGACACGCTACGAACATTAGTAAATGTCCGTCCATACAAATCCAAATAGAACAAAACACAAAGTTTCTGGATTTTCACGTTGAAATCCCTTATACCTTTGGGTCTAAATGTAGACTTTGAACTAAGTGCTTTCCTTTAGACTTTTGCTACTTGTTATATGGAGTCCTTGATTTGATGGGATATATAGGGGATTGTATATAAGGTACAAATGGTTAATGCAAAAGTTTGAATGAAAATATGGATAAGATGCATTTCCCTAATGGATTATGTAAATGTTTGCTGCAATTGAAATTGAATTTCTCACTAACTTTGTATTTTCTCTTATTTTTGAGATTCATCAATCGTCATCTTCCTTGTATTTCATTTATTTATGAGCTAGGGGATATACTTGGTGATTTGTGTATTTATGTTTAATATAGATTAGTAATATTTAATTTATGTATTACATCTATAATTTTAATATTTTTCTAGTAATAATGGTCCTTTCCTTATGTTGTAAAGGAGGATCAGGTGTTAAATTTGTATTTTAATTAACATGTACTGTATAAAGCTTTATTTTTAATGAAATGTATAAAATCTGTATCATGATGATTCTATGTTGGGGAGGGTCCATATACAGTAGCCGTTTGCCCTTTAATTTAGATGTCATTACACATTGACCTATAGGAGGAAAGGTCAATGGTAGTTAAGAGGGTATATATAGTATCCTCTTATGGGTTAAAGCTACTCCTGACGAAGCCGTCATTCTGAACGGCGAAACGCGTAGAGCGTAACCCTCAGTGTATCATCTAGAGGAAGAGAATCTGTTTTGGAGTTCCTGTGGCATCTACTTTGAGTGGTGGAGGAACCGGAAGTGACGTATCGGCTGCGAGCAGAGGTGCAGGACGGAGACCAGTGGACGCAGCGGTGGTGTGACGAGATCCCGAGAACGCGACTCGGCTAACATCTTTATCCCTACACCAATGCTGTAAGCAATTTGGAATCTTGTAAGCCTTCAATTTTTACCAGTGTTGGATAAAAGCTTTTGGTATTTTATTTTTTGGCTCTGTGTTTCTCTTCTGGATTTATACTACCTCCTAATTTTGCTCTTCAATTTGTTCTATTTGGATTTGTATGGACGGACATTTACTAATGTTCGTAGGGTGTCTCATATGTTAAGTGATAGTTCAGCCATTATTGTGTTTTGTTAAACGTTAACTGCACTATGGTAGTTTTATTTATTTTCTCTTAGGTATTTTCGCTCCCCTGGTTTTCCTTTATATCTCTCTAATACAGAGAGTGCGGGCATATCTCACTACCTTACTGTGTATAAGACTACCTTACTGAGTATAGCACTACCTTACTGTGTATAAGACTACCTAACTGTGTATAACACTACCTTACAGTGTATAACACTAAATTACTGTGTATAACACTACTATACAGTGTATAACACTACCTTACTGCCACTAACACCGCAGCGCCACTAACACCGCAGCGCCACTAGCACCGCAGCGCCACCAACACCGCAGCGCCACTAACACCACTAACACCGCAGCTCCACTAACACCGCAGCGCCACTAACACCGCAGCGCCACTAACACTGCAGCGCCACTAACACCACTAACACCGCAGCACCACTAACACCGCAGCGCCACTAACACCGCAGCGCCACTAACACCGCAGCGCCACTAACACCGCAGCGCCACTAACGCCACTAACACCGCAGCGCCACTAACACCGCAGCGCCACTAACACCGCAGCGCCACTAACACCACTAACACCACTAACGCCGCAGCACCACTAACACCGCAGCGCCACTAACACCGCAGCGCCACTAGCACCGCAGCGCCACTAACACCGCAGCGCCACTAACACCGCAGCGGCACTAACACCGCAGCGCCACTAAACACCGCAGCGCCACTAACACCGCAGCGCCACTAAACACCGCAGCGCCACTAACACCGCAGCGCCACTAACACTGCAGCGTCACTAACACCGCAGCGCCACTAACAACGCAGCGCCACTAACACCACTAACACCGCAGCGCCACTAACACCGCAGCGCCACTAACAACGCAGCGCCACTAACACCACAGCGCCAAAAGCACTGCAGCGCCACTAACACCACTAACACCGCAGCGCCACTAACACCACTAACACCACTAACGCCGCAGCACCACTAACACCGCAGCGCCACTAACACCGCAGCGCCACTAGCACCGCAGCGCCACTAACACCGCAGCGCCACTAACACCGCAGCGCCACTAACACCGCAGCGCCACTAAACACCGCAGCGCCACTAAACACCACAGCGCCACTAACACCGCAGCGCCACTAACACTGCAGCGCCACTAACACTGCAGCGCCTCTAACAACGCAGCGCCACTAACACCACTAACAACGCAGCGCCACTAACACCGCAGCACAACTAACACCGCAGCGCCACTAACACTGCAGCGCCACTAACACCACTAACACCGCAGCGCCACTAACACCGCAGCGCCACTAACACCACTAACACCGCAGCGTCACTAACACCACTAACACCGCAGCGCCACTAACACCGCAGCGCAACTAGCACCACTAACACCGCAGCGCCACTAGCACCGCAGCGCCACTAACACCACTAACACCGTAGCGCCACTAACACCACTAACACCGCAGCGCCACTAACACTGCAGCGCCACTAACACCACTAAACACCGCAGCGCCACTAGCACCGCAGCGCCACTAGCACCGCAGCGCCACTAACACCACTAACACCGCAGCGTCACTAACACCACTAACACCGCAGCGCCACTAACACCGCAGCGCCACTAACACTGCAGCGCCACTAGCACCACTAACACCGCAGCGCCACCAGCACCGAAGTGCCACTAACACCACTAACACCACTAACACCACTAACACCGCAGCGCCACTAACACCACTAACACCGCAGCGCCACTAACACCGCAGCGCCACTAACACCACTAAACACCGCAGCGCCACTAGCACCGCAGCGCCACTAACACCGCAGCGCCACTAACACCGCTAAACACCGCAGCGCCACTAGCACCGCAGCGCCACTAGCACCGCAGCGCCACTAACACTGCAGCTCCACTAACACCGCATCGCCACTAACACCACTAACACCGCAGCGCCAGTAACACCACAGCGCCACTAACACCACTAACACCGCAGCGCCACTAACACCGCAGCGCCACTAACACCGCAGCGCCACTAACACCACTAACGCCGCAGCGGCACTAACACCGCAGCGCCACTAACACCGCAGCGCCACTAACACCGCAGCGCCACTAACACCCCAGCGCAACTAACACCACTAACACCACAGCGCCACTAACACCGCAGCGCCACTAACACCGCAGCGCAACTAACACCGCAGCACAACTAAAACCGCATCGCCACTAACACCGCAGCGCCACTAACACCGCAGCGCCACTAACACCGCAGCGCCACTAACACCGCAGCGCCACTAACACCGAAGCGCCACTAACACCACTAACACCACAGCGCCACTAACACCGCAGCGCCACTAACACCGCAGCGCCACTAACACCGCAGCGCCACTAACACCGCAGCGCCACTAACACCGCAGCGCCACTAACACCGCAGCGCCACTAACACCACTAACACCGCAGCGCCACTAACACCGCAGCGCCACTAACACCGCAGCGCCACTAACACCGCAGCGGCACTAACACCGCAGCGCCACTAACACCGCAGCGCCACTAGCACCGCAGCGGCACTAACACCGCAGCGCCACTAACACCACTAACGCCACTAACACCGCAGCGCCACTAACACCGCAGCGCCACTAACACCGCAGCGCCACTAACACCACTAACACCACTAACGCCGCAGCACCACTAACACCGCAGCGCCACTAACACCGCAGCGCCACTAGCACCGCAGCGCCACTAACACCGCAGCGCCACTAACACCGCAGCGGCACTAACACCGCAGCGCCACTAAACACCGCAGCGCCACTAACACCGCAGCGCCACTAAACACCGCAGCGCCACTAACACCGCAGCGCCACTAACACTGCAGCGTCACTAACACCGCAGCGCCACTAACAACGCAGCGCCACTAACACCACTAACACCGCAGCGCCACTAACACCGCAGCGCCACTAACACTGCAGCGTCACTAACACCGCAGCGCCACTAACAACGCAGCGCCACTAACACCACTAAACACCGCAGCGCCACTAACACCGCAGCGCCACTAAACACCGCAGCGCCACTAACACCGCAGCGCCACTAACACTGCAGCGTCACTAACACCGCAGCGCCACTAACAACGCAGCGCCACTAACACCACTAACACCGCAGCGCCACTAACACCACAGCGCCAAAAGCACTGCAGCGCCACTAACACCACTAACACCGCAGCGCCACTAACACCACTAACACCACTAACGCCGCAGCACCACTAACACCGCAGCGCCACTAACACCGCAGCGCCACTAGCACCGCAGCGCCACTAACACCGCAGCGCCACTAACACCGCAGCGCCACTAACACCGCAGCGCCACTAACACCGCAGCGCCACTAAACACCGCAGCGCCACTAACACCGCAGCGCCACTAACACTGCAGCGCCACTAACACTGCAGCGCCACTAACAACGCAGCGCCACTAACACCACTAACAACGCAGCGCCACTAACACCGCAGCACAACTAACACCGCAGCGCCACTAACACCGCAGCGCCACTAACACCACTAACACCGCAGCGCCACTAACACCGCAGCGCCACTAACACCACTAACACCGCAGCGTCACTAACACCACTAACACCGCAGCGCCACTAACACCGCAGCGCAACTAGCACCACTAACACCGCAGCGCCACTAGCACCGCAGCGCCACTAACACCACTAACACCGTAGCGCCACTAACACCACTAACACCGCAGCGCCACTAACACTGCAGCGCCACTAACACCACTAAACACCGCAGCGCCACTAGCACCGCAGCGCCACTAGCACCGCAGCGCCACTAACACCACTAACACCGCAGCGTCACTAACACCACTAACACCGCAGCGCCACTAACACCGCAGCGCCACTAGCACCACTAACACCGCAGCGCCACTAACACTGCAGCGCCACTAGCACCACTAACACCGCAGCGCCACCAGCACCGAAGTGCCACTAACACCACTAACACCACTAACACCACTAACACCGCAGCGCCACTAACACCACTAACACCGCAGCGCCACTAACACCGCAGCGCCACTAACACCACTAAACACCGCAGCGCCACTAGCACCGCAGCGCCACTAACACCGCTAAACACCGCAGCGCCACTAGCACCGCAGCGCCACTAGCACCGCAGCGCCACTAACACCGCAGCGCCACTAACACCGCTAAACACCGCAGCGCCACTAGCACCGCAGCGCCACTAGCACCGCAGCGCCACTAACACTGCAGCTCCACTAACACCGCATCGCCACTAACACCACTAACACCGCAGCGCCACTAACACCGCAGCACAACTAACACCGCAGCGCCACTAACACCGCAGCGCCACTAACACCACTAACACCGCAGCGCCACTAACACCGCAGCGCCACTAACACCACTAACACCGCAGCGTCACTAACACCACTAACACCGCAGCGCCACTAACACCGCAGCGCAACTAGCACCACTAACACCGCAGCGCCACTAGCACCGCAGCGCCACTAACACCACTAACACCGTAGCGCCACTAACACCACTAACACCGCAGCGCCACTAACACTGCAGCGCCACTAACACCACTAAACACCGCAGCGCCACTAGCACCGCAGCGCCACTAACACCACTAACACCGCAGCGTCACTAACACCACTAACACCGCAGCGCCACTAACACCGCAGCGCCACTAGCACCACTAACACCGCAGCGCCACTAACACTGCAGCGCCACTAGCACCACTAACACCGCAGCGCCACCAGCACCGAAGTGCCACTAACACCACTAACACCACTAACACCACTAACACCGCAGCGCCACTAACACCACTAACACCGCAGCGCCACTAACACCGCAGTGCCACTAACACCACTAAACACCGCAGCGCCACTAGCACCGCAGCGCCACTAACACCGCTAAACACCGCAGCGCCACTAGCACCGCAGCGCCACTAGCACCGCAGCGCCACTAACACCGCAGCGCCACTAACACCGCTAAACACCGCAGCGCCACTAGCACCGCAGCGCCACTAGCACCGCAGCGCCACTAACACTGCAGCTCCACTAACACCGCATCGCCACTAACACCACTAACACCGCAGCGCCAGTAACACCGCAGCGCCACTAACACCACTAACACCGCAGCGCCACTAACACCGCAGCGCCACTAACACCGCAGCGCCACTAACACCACTAACGCCGCAGCGGCACTAACACCGCAGCGCCACTAACACCGCAGCGCCACTAACACCGCAGCGCCACTAACACCCCAGCGCAACTAACACCACTAACACCACAGCGCCACTAACACCGCAGCGCCACTAACACCGCAGCGCAACTAACACCGCAGCACAACTAAAACCGCATCGCAACTAACACCGCAGCGCCACTAACACCACAGCGCCATTAACACCGCAGCGCCACTAACACCACAGCGCCACTAACACCGCAGCGCCACTAACACCGAAGCGCCACTAACACCACTAACACCACAGCGCCACTAACACCGCAGCGCCACTAACACCGCAGCGCAACTAACACCGCAGCGCAACTAACACCGCATCGCCACTAACACCGCAGCGCCACTAACACCGCAGCGCCACTAACAGCGCAGCACCACAAACAGCGCAGCGCCACTAACAGCGCAGCGCCACTTACACCGCAGCTCCACTAACACCGCATCGCCACTAACACCACTAACACCGCAGCGCCAGTAACACCGCAGCGCCACTAACACCACTAACACCGCAGCGCCACTAACACCGTAGCGCCACTAACACCGCAGCGCCACTAACACCACTAACGCCACAGCGGCACTAACACCGCAGCGCCACTAACACCGCAGCGCCACTAACACAGCAGCGCCGCTAACAGCGCAGCGCCGCTAACACCGCAGCGCCACTAACACCACTAACACCACTAACACTGCAGCACCACTAACACCACTAACACCGCAGCGCCACTACCACCACTAAGGCCACTAACACCGCAGCGCCACTAACACCGCAGCGCCACTAACACCGCAGCGCCACTAACACCGCAGCGGCGCTAACACCGCAGCGCCACTAACACCGCAGCACCACTAACACCACTAAAACCACTAACACCGCAGCGCCACTAACACCACTAACGCCACTAACACCGCAGCGCCACTAACACCGCAGCGCCACTAACACCACTAACGCCACAAACACCGCAGCACCACAAACACCGCAGCGCCACTAACGCCGCAGCGCCACTAACACCACTAACACCGTAGCGCCACTATCACCACTAACGCCACTAACACCGCAGCGCCACTAACACCACTAACGCCACAAACACATTGCAGCGCAACTAACACCGCAACGCCACTAACACCACTAACACCGCAACACCACTAACACCGCAGAGCCACTAACACCACTAACACTGCAGCGCCACTAACACCACTAACACCACAGCGCCACTAACACCGCAGCGCCACTAACACCACTAAAACCACAGCGCCACTAACACCGCAGCGCCACTAACACCACTAAAACCGCAGCGCCACTAACACCGCAGCGCCACTAACACCACTAACGCCACTAACACCGCAGTGCCACTAACACAGCTAACGCCACAAACACCTTGCAGCGCAACTAACACCGCAGGGCCACTAACACCACTAAAACCGCAGCGCCACTAACACCACTAACACCACTAACACCGCAGCGCCACTAACACCGCAGCGCCACTAACACCACTAACACCACTAACACCGCAGCGCCACTAACACAGCAGCGCCGCTAACAGCGCAGCGCCACTACCACCACTAAGGCTACTAACACCGCAGCGCCACTAACACCACTAACACCGCAGTGCCACTAACACCGCAGCGCCACTAACACCACTAGCACCTCAGCGCTACTAACATTGCAGCGCCACTAACACCGCAGCGCCACTAGCACCGCAGCGCCACTAACACCGCAGCGCCACTAACACCGCAGCGCCACTAGCACCACTAACGCCATAAACACTGCAGCGCCATTAGCACCACTAACACCACTAACACCACAGCGCCACTAACACCGCAGCGCCACTAACACCACTAGCACCTCAGCGCCACTAACATTGCAGCGCCACTAACACCGCAGCGCCACAAACACCGCAGCGCCACTAGCACCGCAGCGCCACTAACACCGCAGCGCCACTAGCACCACAGCTCCACTAACACCGCAGCGCCACTAACACTGCAGCGCCACTAACACCGCAGCGCCACTAACACCGCAGCGCCACTAGCACCGCAGCTCCACTAGCACCGCAGCGCCACTAACACCGCAGCGCCACTAACACCGCAGCGCCACTAACACCGCTGCGCCACTAACACCGCAGCGCCACTAGCACCGCAGCGCCACTAACACCGCAGCGCCACTAACACCGCAGCGCCACTAACACCGCAGCGCCACTAACACCGCAGCGCCACTAACACCGCAGCGCCACTAGCACCGCAGCGCCACTAACACCACTAACACCGCAGCGCCACTAACACCGCAGCGCCACTAGCACCGCAGCGCCACAAACACCACAGCGCCACTAACACTGCAGCGCCACTAACATCGCAGCGCCACTAACACCACTAAAGCCACTAACACCGCAGCGCCACTAACATTGCAGCGCCACTAAAACCGCAGCGCCACTAAAACCGCTAACACCACTAACGCCACTAACAACGCAGCGCCACTAACATTGCAGCGCCAATAACCCCGCAGCGCCACTAACACCACTAACGCCACCAACACCGCAGCGCTACTAGCACCGCAGCGCCACTAACACCACTAACGCCACTAACCCCGCAGCGCCACCAACACCACTAACGCCACTAACACCGCAGCGCCGCTAACACCACTAACACCGCAGCACCACTAACACCACAGCGCCACTAACACCGCAGCGCCACTAACACCACTAACACCGCAGCGCCACCAACACCACTAACGCCACTAACACCGCAGCGCCGCTAACACCACTAACACCGCAGCACCACTAACACCACAGCGCCACTAACACCGCAGCGCCGCTAACACCACTAACACCGCAGCACCACTAACACCACAGCGCCACTAACACCACAGCGCCACTAACACCGCAGCGCCACTAACACCGCAGCGCCACTAACACCGCAGCACCGCTAACACCACTACCACCACTCACACCGCAGCGCCACTAACACCGCAGCGCCACTAACACCGCAGCGCCACTAACACCACAGCGCCACTAACACCACTAACACCGCAGCGCCACTAACACCGCAGCGCTGCTAACACCGCAGCGCCGCTAACACCGCAGCGTCGCTAACACCGCAGCGCCACTAGCACCGCAGCACCACTAACACCGCAGCGCCACTAACACCACTAACACCGCAGCGCCACTAATACCGTAGCGCCACTAACACCGCAGCGCCACTAACACCACTAACACCGCAGCGCCACTAACACCGCAGCGCCACTAACACCACTAACACCGCAGCGCCACTAACACCACTAACATCACAGCGCCACTAACACCGCAGCGCCACTAACACCACTAATACTGCAGCGCCACTAACACCACTAACACCGCAGCGCCACTAACACCGCAGCGCCACTAACACCACTAACACCACAGCGCCACTAACACCGCAGCGCCACTAACACCACTAACACCGCAGCGCCACCAACACCACTAACGCCACTAACACCGCAGCGCCGCTAACACCACTAACACCGCAGCACCACTAACACCACAGCGCCACTAACACCGCAGCGCCGCTAACACCACTAACACCGCAGCACTACTAACACCACAGCGCCACTAACACCGCAGCGCCACTAACACCGCAGCGCCACTAACACCGCAGCGCCACTAACACCGCAGCACCGCTAACACCACTACCACCACTCACACCGCAGCTCCACTAACACCGCAGCGCCACTAACACCGCAGCGCCACTAACACCACAGCGCCACTAACACCACTAACACCGCAGCGCCACTAACACCGCAGCGCTGCTAACACCGCAGCGCCGCTAACACCACAGCGTCGCTAACACCGCAGCGCCACTAGCACCGCAGCACCACTAACACCGCAGCGCCACTAACACCACTAACACCGCAGCGCCACTAATACCGTAGCGCCACTAACACCGCAGCGCCACTAACACCACTAACACCGCAGCGCCACTAACACCGCAGCGCCACTAACACCACTAACACCGCAGCGCCACTAACACCACTAACATCACAGCGCCACTAACACCGCAGCGCCACTAACACCACTAATACTGCAGCGCCACTAACACCACTAACACCGCAGCGCCACTAACACCGCAGCGCCACTAACACCACTAACACCGCAGCGCCACTAACACTGCAGCGCCACTAACACCACAGCGCCACTAACACCACTAACGCCACTAACACCGCAGCGCCACTAACACCACTAACGCCATTAACACCGCAGAGCCACTAACATTGCAGTGCCACTAACACCGCAGCGCCACTAAAACCGAAGCGCCACTAACACCACTAACACCACTAACACTGCAGCGCCACTAACACCGCAGCGGCACATAGCAGCGCCACTAACCCCGCAGCACCACTAACACCACTAACGACACTAACACCGCAGCACCACTAACCCCGCAGCGCCACTAACACCACTATCACCACTTACACTGCAGCGCTACTAGCACCGCAGCGCCACTAACATCCCTAACGCCACTAACCCCGCAGCGCCACCAACACCACTAACGCCACTAACACCGCAGCGCCGCTAACACCACTAACACCGCAGCGCCACTAACACCACAGCGCCACTAACACCGCAGCGCCACTAACACCACTAACACCGCAGCGCCACTAACACCACAGCGCCACTAACACCGCAGCGCCACTAACACCGCAGCGGCACTAGCACCGCAGCACCACTAACACCGCAGCGCCACATAGCAGCGCCACTAACCCCGCAGCGCCACTAACACCACTAACGCCACTAACACCGCAGCGCCACTAACATTGCAGTGCCACTAACCCCGCAGCACCACTAACACCACTAATGCCACTAACACCGCAGCGCCACTAACATTGCAGCGCCAATAACCCCGCAGCGCCACTAACACCACTAACGCCACTAACACCGCAGCGCTACTAGCACCGCAGCGCCACTAACACCACTAACGCCGCTAACACCGCAGCGCCACTAGCACCGCAGCGCCACTAACACCGCAGCGCCACTAACACCACTAACACCGCAGCGCCACTAATACCGTAGCGCCACTAACACCGCAGCGCCACTAACACCACTAACACCGCAGCGCCACTAACACCACAGCGCCACTAACACCGCAGCGCCACTAACACCGCAGCGCCACTAACACCGCAGCGCCACTAACACCGCAGCGCCACTAACACCGCAGCACCGCTAACACCACTACCACCACTCACACCGCAGCGCCACTAACACCGCAGCGCCACTAACACCGCAGCGCCACTAACACCACAGCGCCACTAACACCACTAACACCGCAGCGCCACTAACACCGCAGCGCCGGTAACACCGCAGCGCCGCTAACACCGCAGCGCCACTAGCACCGCAGCGCCACTAACACCGCAGCGCCACTAACACCGCAGCGCCACTAATACCGTAGCGCCACTAACACCGCAGCGCTACTAACACCACTAACACCGCAGCGCCACTAACACCGCAGCGCCACTAACACCACTAACACCGCAGCGCCACTAACACCACTAACACCACAGCGCCACTAAAACCGCAGCGCCACTAACACCACTAATACCGCAGCGCCACTAACACCGCAGCGCCACTAACACCGCAGCGCCACTAACACCACTAACACCGCAGCGCCACTAACACTGCAGCGCCACTAACACCACAGCGCCACTAACACCACTAACGCCACTAACACCGCAGCGCCGCTAACACCGCAGCGCCACTAGCACCGCAGCGCCACTAACACCGCAGCGCCACTAACACCGCAGCGCCACTAACACCACTAACACCGCAGCGCCACTAATACCGTAGCGCCACTAACACCGCAGCGCCACTAACACCACTAACACCGCAGCGCCACTAACACCGCAGCGCCACTAACACCACTAACACCGCAGCGCCACTAACACCACTAACATCACAGCGCCACTAACACCGCAGCGCCACTAACACCACTAATACTGCAGCGCCACTAACACCACTAACACCGCAGCGCCACTAACACCGCAGCGCCACTAACACCACTAACACCGCAGCGCCACTAACACTGCAGCGCCACTAACACCACAGCGCCACTAACACCACTAACGCCACTAACACCGCAGCGCCACTAACACCACTAACGCCATTAACACCGCAGCGCCACTAACATTGCAGTGCCACTAACACCGCAGCGCCACTAAAACCGAAGCGCCACTAACACCACTAACACCACTAACACTGCAGCGCCACTAACACCGCAGCGGCACATAGCAGCGCCACTAACCCCGCAGCACCACTAACACCACTAACGACACTAACACCGCAGCGCCACTAACCCCGCAGCGCCACTAACACCACTATCACCACTTACACTGCAGCGCTACTAGCACCGCAGCGCCACTAACATCCCTAACGCCACTAACCCCGCAGCGCCACCAACACCACTAACGCCACTAACACCGCAGCGCCGCTAACACCACTAACACCGCAGCGCCACTAACACCACAGCGCCACTAACACCGCAGCGCCACTAACACCACTAACACCGCAGCGCCACTAACACCACAGCGCCACTAACACCGCAGCGCCACTAACACCGCAGCGGCACTAGCACCGCAGCACCACTAACACCGCAGCGCCACATAGCAGCGCCACTAACCCCGCAGCGCCACTAACACCACTAACGCCACTAACACCGCAGCGCCACTAACATTGCAGTGCCACTAACCCCGCAGCACCACTAACACCACTAATGCCACTAACACCGCAGCGCCACTAACATTGCAGCGCCAATAACCCCGCAGCGCCACTAACACCACTAACGCCACTAACACCGCAGCGCTACTAGCACCGCAGCGGCACTAACACCACTAACGCCGCTAACACCGCAGCGCCACTAGCACCGCAGCGCCACTAACACCGCAGCGCCACTATCACCACTAACACCGCAGCGCCACTAATACCGTAGCGCCACTAACACCGCAGCGCCACTAACACCACTAACACCGCAGCGCCACTAACACCACAGCGCCACTAACACCGCAGCGCCACTAACACCGCAGCGCCACTAACACCGCAGCGCCACTAACACCGCAGCGCCACTAACACCGCAGCGCCGCTAACACCGCAGCACCGCTAACACCACTACCACCACTCACACCGCAGCGCCACTAACACCGCAGCGCCACTAACACCGCAGCGCCACTAACACCACAGCGCCACTAACACCACTAACACCGCAGCGCCACTAACACCGCAGCGCCGGTAACACCGCAGCGCCGCTAACACCGCAGCGCCACTAGCACCGCAGCGCCACTAACACCGCAGCGCCACTAACACCGCAGCGGCACTAATACCGTAGCGCCACTAACACCGCAGCGCCACTAACACCGCAGCGCCACTAACACCACTAACACCGCAGCGCCACTAACACCACTAACACCACAGCGCCACTAAAACCGCAGCGCCACTAACACCACTAATACCGCAGCGCCACTAACACCGCAGCGCCACTAACACCGCAGCGCCACTAACACCACTAACACCGCAGCGCCACTAACACTACAGCGCCACTAACACCACAGCGCCACTAACACCACTAACGCCACTAACACCGCAGCGCCACTAACACCACTAACGCCATTAACACCGCAGCGCCACTAACATTGCAGTGCCACTAACACCGCAGCGCCACTAAAACCAAAGCGCCACTAACACCACTAACACCACTAACACTGCAGTGCCACTAACACCGCAGCGGCACTAGCACCGCAGCACCACTAACACCGCAGCGCCACATTGCAGCGCCACTAACCCCGCAGCGCCACTAACACCACTAACGCCACTAACACCGCAGCGCCACTAACATTGCAGCGCCACTAACCCCGCAGCGCCACTAACACCACTATCACCACTTACACTGCAGCGCCACTAACATCCCTAACGCCACTAACCCCGCAGCGCCACCAACACCACTAACGCCACTAACACCGCAGCGCCGCTAACACCACTAACACCGCAGCGCCACTAACACTGCAGCGCCACTAACACCACAGCGCCACTAACACCACTAACGCCACTAACACCGCAGCGCCACTAACACCACTAACGCCATTAACACCGCAGCGCCACTAACATTGCAGTGTCACTAACACCGCAGCGCCACTAAAACCGAAGCGCCACTAACACCACTAACACCACTAACACTGCAGCGCCACTAACACCGCAGCGGCACATAGCAGCGCCACTAACCCCGCAGCACCACTAACACCACTAACGACACTAACACCGCAGCGCCACTAACCCCGCAGCGCCACTAACACCACTATCACCACTTACACTGCAGCGCTACTAGCACCGCAGCGCCACTAACATCCCTAACGCCACTAACCCCGCAGCGCCACCAACACCACTAACGCCACTAACACCGCAGCGCCGCTAACACCACTAACACCGCAGCGCCACTAACACCACAGCGCCACTAACACCGCAGCGCCACTAACACCACTAACACCGCAGCGCCACTAACACCACAGCGCCACTAACACCGCAGCGCCACTAACACCGCAGCGGCACTAGCACCGCAGCACCACTAACACCGCAGCGCCACATAGCAGCGCCACTAACCCCGCAGCGCCACTAACACCACTAACGCCACTAACACCGCAGCGCCACTAACATTGCAGTGCCACTAACCCCGCAGCACCACTAACACCACTAATGCCACTAACACCGCAGCGCCACTAACATTGCAGCGCCAATAACCCCGCAGCGCCACTAACACCACTAACGCCACTAACACCGCAGCGCTACTAGCACCGCAGCGCCACTAACACCACTAACGCCGCTAACACCGCAGCGCCACTAGCACCGCAGCGCCACTAACACCGCAGCGCCACTAACACCACTAACACCGCAGCGCCACTAATACCGTAGCGCCACTAACACCGCAGCGCCACTAACACCACTAACACCGCAGCGCCACTAACACCACAGCGCCACTAACACCGCAGCGCCACTAACACCGCAGCGCCACTAACACCGCAGCGCCACTAACACCGCAGCGCCACTAACACCGCAGCACCGCTAACACCACTACCACCACTCACACCGCAGCGCCACTAACACCGCAGCGCCACTAACACCGCAGCGCCACTAACACCACAGCGCCACTAACACCACTAACACCGCAGCGCCACTAACACCGCAGCGCCGGTAACACCGCAGCGCCGCTAACACCGCAGCGCCGCTAACACCGCAGCGCCACTAGCACCGCAGCGCCACTAACACCGCAGCGCCACTAACACCGCAGCGCCACTAATACCGTAGCGCCACTAACACCGCAGCGCTACTAACACCACTAACACCGCAGCGCCACTAACACCGCAGCGCCACTAACACCACTAACACCGCAGCGCCACTAACACCACTAACACCACAGCGCCACTAAAACCGCAGCGCCACTAACACCACTAATACCGCAGCGCCACTAACACCGCAGCGCCACTAACACCGCAGCGCCACTAACACCACTAACACCGCAGCGCCACTAACACTGCAGCGCCACTAACACCACAGCGCCACTAACACCACTAACGCCACTAGCACCGCAGCGCCGCTAACACCGCAGCGCCACTAGCACCGCAGCGCCACTAACACCGCAGCGCCACTAACACCGCAGCGCCACTAACACCACTAACACCGCAGCGCCACTAATACCGTAGCGCCACTAACACCGCAGCGCCACTAACACCACTAACACCGCAGCGCCACTAACACCGCAGCGCCACTAACACCACTAACACCGCAGCGCCACTAACACCACTAACATCACAGCGCCACTAACACCGCAGCGCCACTAACACCACTAATACTGCAGCGCCACTAACACCACTAACACCGCAGCGCCACTAACACCGCAGCGCCACTAACACCACTAACACCGCAGCACCACTAACACTGCAGCGCCACTAACACCACAGCGCCACTAACACCACTAACGCCACTAACACCGCAGCGCCACTAACACCACTAACGCCATTAACACCGCAGCGCCACTAACATTGCAGTGCCACTAACACCGCAGCGCCACTAAAACCGAAGCGCCACTAACACCACTAACACCACTAACACTGCAGCGCCACTAACACCGCAGCGGCACATAGCAGCGCCACTAACCCCGCAGCACCACTAACACCACTAACGACACTAACACCGCAGCGCCACTAACCCCGCAGCGCCACTAACACCACTATCACCACTTACACTGCAGCGCTACTAGCACCGCAGCGCCACTAACATCCCTAACGCCACTAACCCCGCAGCGCCACCAACACCACTAACGCCACTAACACCGCAGCGCCGCTAACACCACTAACACCGCAGCGCCACTAACACCACAGCGCCACTAACACCGCAGCGCCACTAACACCACTAACACCGCAGCGCCACTAACACCACAGCGCCACTAACACCGCAGCGCCACTAACACCGCAGCGGCACTAGCACCGCAGCACCACTAACACCGCAGCGCCACATAGCAGCGCCACTAACCCCGCAGCGCCACTAACACCACTAACGCCACTAACACCGCAGCGCCACTAACATTGCAGTGCCACTAACCCCGCAGCACCACTAACACCACTAATGCCACTAACACCGCAGCGCCACTAACATTGCAGCGCCAATAACCCCGCAGCGCCACTAACACCACTAACGCCACTAACACCGCAGCGCTACTAGCACCGCAGCGGCACTAACACCACTAACGCCGCTAACACCGCAGCGCCACTAGCACCGCAGCGCCACTAACACCGCAGCGCCACTAACACCACTAACACCGCAGCGCCACTAATACCGTAGCGCCACTAACACCGCAGCGCCACTAACACCACTAACACCGCAGCGCCACTAACACCACAGCGCCACTAACACCGCAGCGCCACTAACACCGCAGCGCCACTAACACCGCAGCGCCACTAACACCGCAGCGCCACTAACACCGCAGCACCGCTAACACCACTACCACCACTCACACCGCAGCGCCACTAACACCGCAGCGCCACTAACACCGCAGCGCCACTAACACCACAGCGCCACTAACACCACTAACACCGCAGCGCCACTAACACCGCAGCGCCGGTAACACCGCAGCGCCGCTAACACCGCAGCGCCACTAGCACCGCAGCGCCACTAACACCGCAGCGCCACTAACACCGCAGCGCCACTAATACCGTAGCGCCACTAACACCGCAGCGCCACTAACACCGCAGCGCCACTAACACCACTAACACCGCAGCGCCACTAACACCACTAACACCACAGCGCCACTAAAACCGCAGCGCCACTAACACCACTAATACCGCAGCGCCACTAACACCGCAGCGCCACTAACACCGCAGCGCCACTAACACCACTAACACCGCAGCGCCACTAACACTACAGCGCCACTAACACCACAGCGCCACTAACACCACTAACGCCACTAACACCGCAGCGCCACTAACACCACTAACGCCATTAACACCGCAGCGCCACTAACATTGCAGTGCCACTAACACCGCAGCGCCACTAAAACCAAAGCGCCACTAACACCACTAACACCACTAACACTGCAGTGCCACTAACACCGCAGCGGCACTAGCACCGCAGCACCACTAACACCGCAGCGCCACATTGCAGCGCCACTAACCCCGCAGCGCCACTAACACCACTAACGCCACTAACACCGCAGCGCCACTAACATTGCAGCGCCACTAACCCCGCAGCGCCACTAACACCACTATCACCACTTACACTGCAGCGCCACTAACATCCCTAACGCCACTAACCCTGCAGCGCCACCAACACCACTAACGCCACTAACACCGCAGCGCCGCTAACACCACTAACACCGCAGCGCCACTAACACCACAGCGCCACTAACACCGCAGCGCCACTAACACCACTAACACCGCAGCGCCACTAACACCACAGCGCCACTAACACCACAGCGCCACTAACACCGCAGCGGCACTAGCACCGCAGCACCACTAACACCGCAGCGCCACATAGCAGCGCCACTAACACTGCAGCGCCACTAACACCACTAACGCCACTAACACCGCAGCGCCACTAACATTGCAGCGCCACTAACCCCGCAGCGCCACTAACACCACTATCACCACTAACACCGCAGCGCCACTAACACCACAGCGCCACTAACCGCAGCGCCACTAACACCACTAACACCGCAGCGCCACTAACACCACAGAGCCACTAACACCGCAGCGCCACTAACACCGCAGCACCACTAACACCGCAGCGCCACTAACACAGCAGCGCCACTAACACCACTAACACCACAGCGCCACTAACACCGCAGCGCCACTAACACCGCAGCGTCGCTAACACAGCAGCGCCGCTAACACCGCAGCGCCACTAACACCGCAGCGCCACTAACACAACTAACACCACAGCGCCACTAACACCGTAGCGCCACTAACACCGCAGCGCCACTAACACCACTAACACCGCAGCGCCACTAACACCGCAGCGCCACTAACACCACTAACACCGCAGCGCCACTAACACCACTAACACCACAGCGCCACTAACACCGCAGCGCCACTAACACCACTAATACCGCAGCGACACTAACACCACTAACACCGTAGCGCCACTAACACCGCAGCGCCACTAACACCACTAACACTGCAGCGCCACTAACACCACAGCGCCACTAACACCACTAACGCCACTTACACCGCAGCGCCACTAACACCACTAACGCCACTAACACCGCAGCGGCACTAACATTGCAGCGCCACTAACACCGCAGCGCCACTAAAACCGAAGCGCCACTAACACCACTAACACCACTAACACCGCAGCACCACTAACACCGCAGCGCCACTAACACCGCAGCGCTACTAACCCCGCAGCGCCACTAACACCACTAACGCCACTAACACCACAGCGCCACTAACACCACTAACGCCACTTACACCGCAGCGCCACTAACACCACTAACGCCACTAACACCGCAGCGGCACTAACATTGCAGCGCCACTAACACCGCAGCGCCACTAAAACCGAAGCGCCACTAACACCACTAACACCACTAACACCGCAGCACCACTAACACCGCAGCGCCACTAACACCGCAGCGCCACTAACCCCGCAGCGCCACTAACACCACTAACGCCACTAACCCCGCAGCGCCACTAACACCACTAACACCACTAACACCGCAGCGCCACTAACACCGCAGCGCCACTAACCCCGCAGCGCCACTAACACCACTAACGCCACTAACACCGCAGCGCCACTAACACCACTAACGCCACTAACACTGCAGCGCCACTAACACCGCAGCGCCACTAGCACCGCAGCACCACTAACACCGCAGCGCCACTAGCACCGCAGCGCCACTAGCACCGCAGCGCCACTAGCACCTCAGCGCCACTAACACCACTAACACCGCAGCGCCACTAACACTGCAGCGCCACTAACACCATTAACACTGCAGCACCACCAACACCACTAACGCCACTAACACTGCAGCGCCACCAACACCACTAACGCCACTAACACCGCAGCGCCACTAACACCGCAGCGCCACTAACACCACTAAAACCGCAGCGCCACTAACACCACTAACACCGCAGCGCCACTAACACTGCAGCGGCACTAACACCACTAACACCGCAGCGCCACTAACACTGCAGCGCCACTAACGCCACTAACACCTCAGCGCCACTAACACCTCAGCGCCACTAGCACCGCAGCGCCACTAACACCGCAGCGCCACTAACACCACTAACACCGCAGCGCCACTAACTCCGCAGCGCCACTAACACAGCAGCGCCGCTAACAGCGCAGCGCCACTAACACCACTAACACCGCAGCACCACTAACACCACTAACACCACTAACACCACTAACACCGCAGCGCCACTAACACCACTAACACCACTAACACCGCAGCGCCACTACCACCACTAAGGCCACTAACACCGCAGCGCCACTAACACCACTAACACCGCAGCGCCACTAACACCGCAGCGCTACTAACACCGCAGCGCCGCTAACACCGCAGCGCCACTAACACCACTAACACCACTAACACCACAGCGCCACTAACACCACTAACGCCACTAACACCGCAGCGCCACTAACACCACTAACACCACTAACACCACTAACACCACAAACACCGCAGCACCACTAACACCGCAGCGGCACTAACACCGCAGCGCCACTAACACCACTAACGCCACTAACACCGCAGCGCCACTAACACCTCAGCGCCACTAGCACCGCAGCACCACTAACACCACTAACACCGCAGCGCCACTAACACCACTAACACAGCAGCGCCGCTAACAGCGCAGCGCCGCTAACACCGCAGCGCCACTAACACCACTAACACCGCAGCGCCACTACCACAACTAAGGCCACTAACACCGCAGCGCCACTAACACCACTAACACCGCAGCGCCACTAACACCGCAGCGCCACTAACACCGCAGCGCCGCTAAAACCACTAACACCACTAACACCACTAACATCGCAGCGCCACTAACACCACTAACGCCACTAACACCGCAGCGCCACTAACACCACTAACACCACTAACGCCACAAACACCGCAGCACCACTAACACCGCAGCGCCACTAACACCACTAACACCACTAACACCACTAACACCGCAGCGCCACTAACACCACTAACACCACTAACGCCACAAACACCGCAGCACCACTAACACCGCAGCGGCACTAACGCCGCAGCGCCACTAACACCACTAACACCGTAGCGCCACTATCACCACTAACACCACTAACGCCACAAACACCGCAGCACCACTAACACCGCAGCGGCACTAATACTGCAGCGCAACTAACACCACTAACACCGCAGCACCACTAACACCACAGCGCCACTAACACCGCAGCGCCACTAACACCACTAATACCGCAGTGCCACTAACACCGCAGCGCCACTAACACCACTAACGCCACTAACACCACTAATGCCACAAACACCTTGCAGCGCAACTAACACCGCAGGGCCACTAACACCACTAACACCACTAACACCGCAGCGCCACTA